>NW_024962334.1:9988745-10126489 GCF_019238085.1 Lagopus leucura
AGGAAGGGAGGAAGGGAGGAAGGGAGGAAGGGAGGAAGGGAGGAAGGGAGGAAGGGAGGACTTTTCTACCATCTCTTCTGATTACTAATGCAGCAATAAAATAAGTATTTGATGTCAAAGAGTTAGGTTCAGGTGCTGATGACACTAGAATACTGTCAATTTACTTTCTAAGAATAAAGCCTAAATAGTGCTTCTTTTTATTACAGCCTCTTAAGTATTTCTTTACATGGAAGAATCCTGGAAACCTGCTTCTTTTTGGTAGCTGAAAATTTAGTTCTTTACTGAGTTGACTCTCTGATGTTTGGCTTTGTGGAGTCTCTTCAGCCAGAACATTATTTTTGCCTTGCTGTGATGTTTTTCCTTGATGCTTTGCTTTCATCCACAGGAAGAATCCTTGTTTGTAATTATTTCTAACATTCAGAACTAATTTAAAGTGGAAGCAATGCTTGGAAAGTGTAAAGGAAAATATCAACTCTTAAGAAAGGAAAATCAGAAGAGTGGATGTGACACCAGCACAGCCCTGGTGTCACTTAAAAGGTAGTTGTCTATAAACAGAAATTGCAACAATTGATCCAAAGTTTCTGAAAAGTTGTACCCATCAATCTTACTTCTATCACTGGGAACGTGGAGGGTGACTTTTCTGAAATGCTTCAAGGACTTGGAAACAGCTGTGATGCACGGTTTGCCAAACTCATTCATGAGAGAATCACAGAATCATTAAGGTTGGAAAAGACATCTAAGATCACCTAGTGCAGCCATCAGCCCACCCGCACATCCCTCAGTGTCACATCCACACGCTTCTTCAACACCTCCAGGGATGGTGACTGCACCACTTCCCCGGGCAGCCTGTGCCACTGCTGGGAAAGAGCCTCACTGCTCTTCCAGAGAAGAAAACTGTCATAATATCCAACCTGAACCTATCTGGCACAACTTGAGGCCATTCCTTCTCATCCTAGAGGGCTTCTTAAATCCAAACAAACAGAGACAGAAGAAAAAAGTTTGTTCTCTTTTGATTATGTAAATTTACATTCATTTAGTTCAATTGAACTGATACTATTAAATAATTAATAATATTTATTATTATTATATATATAAGATTATATATACTATATAAAATTATTAATAGTTTAATAATTAAATAGGTGAAAGAATGGTCCATACAAAAGCATATATGATGTGTTCTGAAGATAATTGGAACATATCCCCTGAGTGTCCAGGCTCAGCGCCTGCCTCAGGCACTATGAACACACAGTGCCTGGTGTAACAGCCCTCAGCATTAAGCCATTGTTCTGCTGATGCTGGTGGCTTGCAAGGTCAGGAGGTTTAAAATACACCAAAGTAAAACCTATCTGTATGGGAACTGCCGGGTCAGGGCCTGAACCTCTGATTGATCACCTGAGGTGAGCCATGAGTCAGCCACAGGGTCACAGGTGAAGGCAATTCACCTGTGCTGCCAGAAGGGGTGGAGCCAGGCTGCATCCCTTCTAGACCTATTTAAGAGCTGGCTTAGCTCTTAAGTTAAGACCAGCAGGGAAGGATCTTGTCTGGAGATCTGCTTTGCTGGAGTTTTGTAAGTGAGCCCAGGATAGGGGTAAGCCTTCTCTTTATTCTCCTTTTGTTATCATAATCTGCTTTGTCAAACTCTCTTGTTTATTTCATAGTTATAACATCTTAATATTCATTGATTATACACTATCTCATACAATATCTTGGAAAAATCAGCATTTGCTTTTTGGGTATAGAGGGCACACAGCATTGAAGCTCCAGGGAGCAGAAAATGGTCTAAATAGTCTAATGGCCCATCTTCTGCCTGCAAACAGTTTTTGTTAGTAGAAAAATACACCCCTTATCTGCAGGTTAGTGGGGGCATGTGGTCAGTCACTGTGAGCAGGGGTTGTGTTGGTTCTAACAGGGCTACCAGCAAAGGCAAACAGCCATGTCCTCGAGGAACTCCCTGCTGTTGGTTGAAGCCTTCGGGCAGGCCAAATACACTGAAATTTATATAATGTCTTTTCTTTGGAATTTCTATAAATGGGTCAAGGGGGAGAACAATACTCCTCTAGAGAAAATTATTCAAGGGCAGATCCCAGGATTTGCAGGATCCCCCTATTATGAGCTAGCAACTATCACTGAAAAATGGGGTTCCTTACGCGTTATGGGCAGTATATCCCCATATTGCATGGCAGATTACTTTCAGGGTCTTAACAAGGATGTACTTACTGATCACTAAAAAAAGGCAACTGGCTGCCTCCACGGTGGCATGGTCAGTATTAAATGCTTTAAATCATGAGGAAATAAGAAATAACACTTAAGAGAATGAAAATCAACTTTTGAAAGACAGTATTGAAAAGCTAGAGCAGGAACTTGGCATATTAACAGGGAAGAAACCAAATCTACATCTTCAAATAGGCCAAGTTCGTGGCATTTCAATAAACAATGATCAGACTCCTGAATCAACAGACTTTGTTGATCAGGAAAACAACAAATCCAAACTAGGTATGGAATATCCAATTTTGACCAATCCACTAGAAGTCCGTCCTGTCATAACCCAGAAAACAAAGAAAGTACAGGACAGACCAGCAGGGGTGCAGCCTGATCAGTGGCCCCCTGCCCAGACTCATTTACATGTGACAGCCCGGCCATACACGGCAACAGAATTGATGGATTTGGTACTGCGATTTCAGCAGAAGCGTAGAGAAAGTGTGCCGGCTTGGTTATTGAGACTGTGGGATTCTGGGGCAGAAAGTGTTTTGGTGAATGGCCCAGAAATAGCTAAGTTGGCCACCATGACCGTCCATCCTGCTCTCAGGCAGAGGTTATATGCAGGTAATCAATATCTTGATGAAAACCATTCTATACTAGAATGGTTAATGGTGGCCTGCCGTATGGTATGGTCGAATAAATCTGATATACTGCTACATACAGGGATGTGGTCCTCCATGGAGGACCTTCAGAATTATATCTGTGAACTGGGCGTAAGGGAAGCTATCTATGAAGACATATTTGATGGCCCTGATACGGTCAAATTTTCAGCAGGGATGAGAGACTTGATTCTACAGCAAGCTCCCTCTCATCTCTATGGTACTTTAGTCTCTATATTAAATCCCCTGGTGGCCTCAGAAGCCGTAGTCCAGCAGGCTGCCCAGTTAGTGGCCGACCTGGGAGAAACAGGACGCCTGCGGACTAGGCGCAACATTCGGATGTTGGAAGAAGCAGAGGTCCTGCCGGTAAGTAAAACCAAAATGCCGGGTACTCGAGCTACTCAATCGGGGCCCATAAGGGTCTCCTGAAAACAAATGTTTAATGATTTAATTCGGGCTGGGGTCCAATTTGCTAAGATTGACTGCAAGCCCAACCATGTCCTTCTCCAGCTCTGGAGACAACTAAAGGACAATCAAAAATTACAGAACTACCCTAAGAAATCAAGGGTAAGAGTTATAGAAAGAATACCAACAATGACATGGAACCTAGAAGATTTTATTGTTCCTAATAGAAAAAAAAAAAAACAAAAAAGAGCTGCCTCAGGTGTTTTGGGCCACAATGCCTGAGCCACAGGAAGCAGAAGAATTGGCCATAGCACAATTCATGGCGTGACAAGGGATGTTAATCCCCCCTAGAGCCTCCAGGCAGGACCGGAGACCCTATGTAGAATTAACGATTTATTGGTCCTGAAAAAATATTCAGAGAGTTATGGCATTAGTGGACACTGGAGCAGAAACCAATCATCTACAGAGATCCAACCACATTTGATGGAGACAGAGTGATGATTGGTGGTTTTGGGGGACAGACTATTCCTGTCACCCAAACATGGTTAAAATTGGGGGTTGGGCATCTCCCACCCCGGGAGTACAAGGTATCTATTGCCCCAGTCCAAGAATACATCTTGGGCATAGATATTCTATGGGGTCTGGCTCTCCAGACAACTGTGGGAGAGTTCAGACTTCGACAGAGATGTATCTGAGCGTTGCAGGCAATATTAAGAGGCCATGCAAAACATGGGCCTGTTTGCCTGCCAAAACCTCGCTGGATTACTAATGTAGGACAGTACAGACTCCTGGGTGGGCAAGATGAAATATCAAAAATGGTGCAGGAATTAGAACAAGTGGGCATTATAAGACCTGCACACAGCTCATATAACTCCCCCCATATGGCCAGTGCGAAAGTTGGGTGGCACATGGAGAATGACAGTAGATTACAGAGAATTAAATAAGGTCACGCCGCCTATTCATGCGGCCGTACCCAATATTGCCTCCCTAATGGACACATTAAGTAGGGAGATAAAAACCTATCATTGTGTCCTAGATCTAGCAAATGCGTTCTTCAGTATCCCAATTGCTGAGGAATCGCAAGATCAGTTTGCGTTTACGTGGGGAGGCAGGCAGTGGACCTTTCAGGTCCTGCCACAGGGGTACGTGCATTCACCAACGTATTGTCACAATCTAGTGGCGCGTGACCTGGCTGATTGGACAAAACCTGATGATGTTAACCTATATCATTATATTGATGATCTCCTGTTGACATTTGACTCACTGGAGGCAGTAGGACAGGCGGCAGATTCATTAACCGCCTATTTACAACAGAGGGGATGGGCTATAAATCCCCAAATGGTGCAAGGTCCAGGCCTGTCCGTAAAATTCCTGGGGGTGGTTTGGTCAGGAAAGACCAAAGTGCTACCCAGTGCTGTTATAGATAAGGTTCAGGCATTCCCAGTCCCTAACATCAAAGCAGCTGCAAGAGTTTCTAGGTATATTGGGTTACTGGCGTTCCTTTATACCTCACCTAGCACAACTGCTAAGGCCACTATATAAACTCACAAAAAAGGGGCAGCTATGGGACTGGGGGAAAACCAAACAGGATGCTTTCCAACAAGCAAAACTGGCAGTTAAACAAGCCCAGGCATTGGGTATATTTGATCCTACCCTCCCAGGTGAGTTGGACGTTCATACTACTCAGGATGGCTTCAGTTGGGGCCTGTGGCAACACCAGAGTTCTGTTTGGACCCCCATTGGTTTCTGGTCTCATGTTTGGCATGGAGCAGAAGAAAGGTACAGTATGACTGAAAAACAGTTATTGGCTGCCTATTCGGCACTACAGGCAGTAGAGCCAATAACTCAAACAGCGGAAGTTATAGTTAAGACCACTCTGCTGATTCAGGGAAGGGTGAAAGATCTGACCCACCTTCCTAAGACAGGGGTGGCCCAAGCACAAACAGTGGCACGATGGGCTGCCTACCTCAGCCAAAGTAGCAGTCTGTCTTCATCGCACTTGAAAGAAGAACTGCAGAAGATCCTAGGCCCAGTGCATCACAGTGATGCACCAAAAGAAATACTGGTCGCTCCACCAGAGAAGCGTCCCGTTCAGGAGGGAAAATACCATATCTCTGAAGATGCCTGGTACACAGATGGGTCCAGCAAGGGCAACCTGAGCAAGTGGAGAGCAATAGCGTACCATCCTTCCACCGAGACAATCTGGTTTGATGAGGGGGATGGTCAGAGCAGCCAATGGGCAGAACTGCGAGCCTTGTGGATGATTATAACCAAGGAACCTGGTGATGGTATCCTGAACATCTGCACAGATAGTTGGGCTGTGTACCAGGGGCTCACTCTTTGGCTTGCACAGTGGGCCACCCAGGAATGGATTATCCACGCCCAACCAATCTGGGGCAAAGACATGTAGTTAGATATATGGAATACGGTCAAACACAGGACTGTACGTGTCTACCATGTTTCTGGTCATCAGCCCCTACAGTCACCGGAAAACGATGAAGCCCGAGTTCGATGGATTGAGAATTCACCATCTGAGAACATCGCCCACTGGTTACATTAGAAGCTACGGCATGCTGGACAAAAGACAATGTGGGCAGCTGCTAAAGCATGGGGACTGCCCATACAACTATCTGATATCGTCCAGGCATGCCAGGATTGTGACGCTTGCTCCAGGACGAGACCGAGATCGTTGCCCGAAACAACAGCCCATCTTGCTAGAGGGCACAACCCTCTCCAGCGATGGCAGGTCGATTACATCGGGCCCGTTCCTCACTCCAAGGGGGCAAGATACGCCCTGACCTGTGTCGACACTGCAAGTGGGCTACTGCAGGCCTATCCAGTACCAAGAGCAAACCAGGCATATACCATCAAGGCACTCACTAAACTGATGTCTGCCTATGGGACTCCTCAAGCCATTGAGAGCGACCAAGGGACTCATTTTACTGGTGCAACGATACAGCGCTGGGCAGAAGAAAATAACGAATGGCAATTCCACCCGCTGTATAATCCAACGGAGGCAGGCCTCGTCGAATGTTATAACAGTATTCTTAAGGCTGCCCTGAAGACAGACTCCCAGTCCCTGCAGGGGTGGACAAAAAGACTGTATGAAACCTTGCACGACCTGAATGAAAGACCTTGAGACGGCAGACCCAGTGCCCTGATAATGTTGCAGATGACATGGGCCACCCCGCTTAGGATCCAAATTATGGGCACTGATCATCAGGTAAGACCCCAGATTGGTAACGAAAATAATCTTCTGCTCCCTGCCCCTGAGAATTTAGATCCGGGTACCCATAGAATAACATGGCCTTGGAAGGTGCAGGTAGGACCCAAGTGGTGTGGCCTACTTGCACCTTGGGGGAGATTGTTGGAGGTGGGAGGCTCAGTAGTCCCTCCAGTAATAGGTACATGGCCTACTGATACTGTAGTCAACACTCCGATTTTCATTGCTAAAGGGACCCCCATCATGTCCCTGTGGCATATCAGGACACCTCCTTTGGTGCCTGATATCCTTATGCAGCCACAGACATCCAGCCAGAAGGTGTGGTACAGGCAGCCAGGACGTGCCCCAGTACAAGCGGAAGTGTTGACCCAGGATAGAAATACGGCCTGTATCTTGCCCTGGAGAGCAGACCTTCCCCTCCTGGTACCTCTGAAACATCTGTATTACTCCCCGTGAGTCTGTGAGCCTTCAGGATCACTGGAAGAACAAAATGCCATCAAGCGTTCCAGTGTTACTGTCAGATCAAGTACAACACCCAGTGATGGTCTGCATGGGACTGATGGAACATAGAACAGACCTGCACCTCACGGCCACATGCCTCCAGTCACATCATTGAGCACTGGCCTATAAAGAATATGGACATTCACTGATCATCACTCATCTTGAATTGTACCAACACGAGTCACGATGAAAACTGTATAAGTGTCGCGATATAGTGGATCTCTGTATTATGGAAAGCCTACCCTTTTGTCAACCTGATCATTGGTTCATGCCATGAAGGGGTGGAGTGTATGGGAACTGCTGAGTCAGGGCCTGAACCTCTGATTGATCACCTGAGGTGAGCCATGAGTCAGCCACAGGGTCACAGGTGAAGGCAATTCACCTGTGCTGCCAGAAGGGATGGAGCCTGGCTGCATCCCTTCTAGACCTATTTAAGAGCTGGCTACCAGTGGGGAAGGATCTTGTCTGGAGATCTGCTTTGCTGGAGTTTTGTAAGTGAGCCCAGGATAGGGGTAAGCCTTCTCTTTATTCTCCTTTTGTTATCATAATCTGCTTTGTCAAACTCTCTTGTTTATTTCATAATTATAACATCTTAATATTCATTTATTATGCACTATCCATACAGTATCTTGGAAAAATCAGCATTTGCTCTTTGGGTATAGAGGGCACACAGCATTGAAGCTCCAGGGAGCAGAAAATGGTCTAATGGCCCATCTTACTCTTCTGCCTGCAAATAGTTTTTGTTAGTATAAAAATGCACCCCTAATCCACAGGTTAGTGGGGGCACGTGGTCAGTCACTGCGAGCAGGGGTTGTGTTGGTTCTAACAGGGCTACCATCAAAGGCAAACAGCCATGTCCTTGGGGAACTCCCTGCTGGTAGTTGAAGCCTTCAGGGGATGCTTTCTATTGAATCTTCAGTTGTTTCCAGAGTGCTCTCTGTACAGATTGTAGGTAATTGCAGCAGCTTCACCCCGATACCATTTTGTATCTTTACTTTTGTACTAATGTGTCCCAGGAGCACATGAGAGAGTGCCTGTGGACACTAGGAAGACTGTTGAAGGAGGAAACACAAAATAAACTTAATTTGTGTTGGGTCTTGTCTCATCCCCTGTCCCATCCAGATTTCGTGTCTTGGCTCCTGATCTAGGTCTCTACAGTCTCCTTAACTGAACATTTTCTCTATTTTGCATAAGAGATAGCTCTCTGACTCCATGACTAACTCGACTGAAAGGGAATAATTCAGCTGTTTTCTAGGCTAGGTCCTTTTCTGGGAAGGAATTCCATTGCTAGTGATGCTGAGGATGATGCAGAGGTAACACACAGCAACTCTTTCTTCAGTGGCTTCCCCCTGCAATGTCTCAGTCAACTCCTTCCTGGTGCTAAATAATGCCTCCCTAGAACAGTGCCTTCCAGATTGCTTTTTTCAGCTTATTATTATCAGCTGAAATACATTAGCCTGAATTCAGCTCAGGAGCTAATGCAGTTATCAACACTATCCAGGGTGGACATTTTGGACCACCAGGGAAGGGCTGGCAATGTCATGAACAACAGCGATGGTGCTCGTTGCCTCAAAGCCGGGACCTGTAGATCTGAAGACCTTGCTGAGGAGCAAAAAGTCCCTACCTGTGTTTCTCTCAGTAGTACCCTCCTGTGTTCCTGCCAGCACAACTGATCACCTAGCAGCAGTGGGGCTGGTGCACAAAGCTAACTACATGCTTAAATGCTTCATGAATATAGAGCTCTCTTTGTCTCCTTTCATTAGGACCTTCCTGCTGTCTACTGCTCAAAGTTGTGCTTGCACATCTAACGTGATGTAAAATAATCCAAGCAGAGATCCGTAACACCACAACACCAAAGAACAATCTTTAAAAAGCCCATCTGCACTGACCTGGTAACATAGATTGGATTTTTTGTACATTAACAATTAACCCATATTTCATTCAGTGTAACTTTAATTGCCTCACAGATACACATTAGTCTATTATTCTACCAAATGATGCTGAGAATAACTTACATTTTTAACAATTGTAAAAACACACTTTCTATCCAAAGAGGTGGCAAGCACAAAGTAGTGTTGCTTTCTCTCATTGCATTATTATTGTGGTCTTATCCACACATGCCTGGCTGTCTCTTAGGTATTACTTTTTAATCATCCACCCTCATTACATGTAGTGTTTTCTCCTTTTTCATTTTAAAGCACAAAGACAGAGAGAAGGCAATTAAAATTCAATAACAGTGCAATGCTTAGACACATATAAAGTAGTCATTAGATAGTCTGGAGACTCATTGTCTTTGTGAGAGCTCTTTTTCTCACTCTCTGCAAATCTCCCTGGCACGCTATTAGCTCAAAACAGGTCTTGCATCATGAATATGAATCCAGACATGTTCACGAAGGGCTGCAGCAAAACCTGGGCACCTCCCTCAGATGCTAAGGCCTGGAGCTAGATCTGCAGGTAATCCAGCGCCCGCTTCCTCATCCTCACCCCAGCTTGACTGAGCAGCACTTCTCTCACAAACCAGCACTGGTTACCAAGACTGCCTATAGCAGGATATGCCTCTCAGTGTCAGTAATTGACAAAATCAGGCTGCTGGGGAGTCCAGAGCAGGCTCCATCAGCATTAGGAGCCAAGTTCTTCCCTAAAGAACACTCAAGATGAGAAGACTCCAAAGCTCATTGGCAGGGGTAGGATGGTGGCAATATACCACCAAGTGTCAGACGCCCAAAGGCATCAATAGAATAATGCTCGCCCTCACATGTGAGACAGCCTCTCTCCATACCAAGGATTGTTCCTGAGCTCTGAGTTTCTCTTGCTTTCTGTCCTTGCCCTGTGGATGGAGGAGAGGGGGACAAGACAGCACACACTAGGAAGGCCCCACAACAGCTTTCTGGAGTTCAGTGGAGCTCACAGAGAGCAGATGGCACAAACCCCACTGCATTATTTAAGACTATCCTCACACTGCTGACTCTTGCTAGATGTGAATCAATATAGCAGCCTCTGCCAGAAAAAGGAGGCTGAAGTATGGGGGGAAAAAAAAAAATTGAAATAAAAACCATACTAGAGATGCTGAGGGAACACAGTACAGCCCAAGGGAATACCCATGGGCCATGGCACAATAAGCAGTCCCTGAGGGATCTGCAGGGATAAAGTTATCAAGGACAGAATTTGTCTCTCAGTCTGTGATGACATATGTGGAAGAAGGGAGGAAGGTGGATGTTATATACCCTGATTTTACTAAGGCTTTTATTCTTTGCCAGTATGGTATATTTAGAAGTTCCAATGATAAGGAATGAATGAACGTACATTTAACTGAGTTGAAAACTGCCCATCTCAAGGCATAGCATCCAGTGGCAGCCAATGGAGTTCCTCAGGGCTGACCCAGGGGCCTGCACTGCTCACCGTCTTGTCAGCAACTACAATGGGCACAGATGAACTCCAAGCATCTGGGGATGTTACTAACCTAGAGGAGGTGAGTGAGAAGACATGCAGCAGGGCCTCACTGGCCTTGGTGAAGATAGAGGACTGAGCCACTAGAAGTGTCATGAAGTTCAGGAGAAAAGCACCTGTCCTGCACCTGGGCAGCACTAACCCCATGATATGGCTGAACATCAGACTTTATAAGGAGGACTTATAGCTTGAAGTAGCTTCTAGGGTGAATATAAGCTAGAAATTCATTCCATCATTCTGAGATTATATAAATTAGGAGGAACATGGCCAGCAGACAGTGAATTTAGTATTCATAACAGCTTAGATGAAGCTGCACCTGAATTAGGGTCCAGTTTTGGACCCCTTAACCTCTCTCTCCTGAATAACATAGTATTCAGAGGAGTCTACAGGGTTTTCAGTTTATGACATGAAATAAGCACATGAACAAAACATGAAATCAAGTAAGTTTACATGCTTATTGTTCCTGAATCTGCTGCTTTTTTTTTTCCTTCTTATCAGCAAATTCTTTCACTCTAGTGTACCAAAAGTTCAATCTTAGAGGTAACTGTAAGCATCCTTTGCTGTCTCCTACCTTTTTCTTGCCCGTGTGTTTGCTCAATGCACCACCATCCTGGTTTGTGTGGACTTCAAGAGCCAGCAGTGGTCAGGGTAGGTTCATGCTCTGGCCCTGAGCACACCTCGGAGCAAGTCATCACTGGGCAGCACCCATAGAGCCAGGTCCTGTGGGAAGGGTGATCCTTTCCTGCACTGGAAAGGATTTTCAGACACTGGAAACCTCTGACAATTCATCTTATAGAAAGATGCCTTCTGGTGCCTCCTGAGGGATTATCTGGCAAGCCAGTCACCTCTAAGAACAAACTGCTTGTTTTCTGTAACAAATATAATTGGTCTGCCTTCTAATCCACCTGTGGAAAAGATGTTGACAGCTCTATTTCTCATCAAAGAACTCAAGTGTCCTTTTCCTCTTTATAGTCCAAGCACTCTTTTAGTAAGCTCAAGGCCCCAAACCATTAAATAATTACTTGCCTCACTTCCTTTCTTTGCAATATCTCTGCATCAAGTACTACAATTTGTAGAGTCTTTAGGAGAGTCAATAAAAAAGCAGCAAGGTTGCCTGATACTTGTGAAGCTTTTGGTACAAGTACGTAGGTCAAATGGGACCTTTTATGAAGGTCTATACACAACAATCAAATATCTTTACATTTATTTTCTTACATTTATGTCCAGCTGCTCCTCTATTGCTTTATTACTAAAGATCCACAATATTAACAACAGGATTTTACTGGATGTGAACTTACCTCAGTGTATGGAATGCATTTCATATATAAAAGGTAGGGACTCAGTCTTTTCTTCAACATAAGCCCTTTTCTGCAGCAAGCACAATAAACCTGAAAATTAAAACATGTTTTATATAAGATCTTATCTTCTAAAGAAAAAAATCTTCTTTTATGGTGATCATTGTGTTTGTCTAGATCTCAGTATAATGCGATGATTTTATTTCTCCCCATCCATCAGTAGTTTACCAGGTTAGAAAAGGACTGCACATCTCTGTAGGCTGTGCTGTTTGCAGAACAGTGAGACCTGCTGACAGCCTGATGGAGCACAACCATTCCTTCATGGAAATCACGATGTAGTGACCATTCTGCCCTGCTTTCCTGAAACTTTTTGCATTTCTTAGGAGTGACTAATCTCTAAGGATATCATTCCCTACTTTTTTTTTTTTTCTTTTTTTTTGTTAGTTCAGAGTTCACTTCTCTCCTTTCAAATGTGATTACAGAAAAATGATCAATCCAATAACCGTATACAAGATATCGCCAGCATGGCATCTCAATCAACACAGTTCCATCTAATCCTCATAGTACTGTATCAAGAGCAGTCTCACTAAGCTCACCAGAGACAGTCTGTCAGCACTGCAGCACCAACCTCTCTGCCCCGGGATGTACAAAACTGTTCTTTGTCACGTGTTTGGACTTACGCACCTATTTCTGCAGTGATGGGGATAACACACCAGATGTCCACTGACAGCTACTAACTACACAGTGCAGGAGAGGACCCAAAGGCCCTTAAGTGAAGACAGCCTAAAACCCAGGTATGGAACAGGTTTAACAAGCTTCAGAATGGAGCTGAACTGATGCATATCCATCCCTAAGAGTTCAAGAGATAGAAAAACAGAAGACAATTTCAGTGAGCCGTATAAAGTTATAGCAGGGCTTGACCTGCCTCTGAGAGTTGGCCCCTATCTGGATGATGTAAATGGAACAGTTTGCTGAGAACTTTGGAATGGATGTGACCTGAAAAGGGCAGGGGTTTATTGGGAGACAGTCATTTTGTTGATTTTTTTTCCCATTTCTTGATTACCTTATTTAGGTATTTGGATTCAGAACATTGCTAGTACTTGTGGTAGATTAGCACACTGCAGACGTTAACTACTGTTTAAGTCTTCAGGTTTGAAAACTTTTCAAGAGTATAAAAAAAAAAAAAAAAACCCTACAAAAACAACAACTTCAAACTGACTTCAAGACTCTTTTCAAGTGTGCATATAATTATTACGCATCTGTTACAGTTGGTGTTACAACTGGAAAGATTATCACGGTGAAAACAGGAAAAGAAACAAACAAGGAAGGAATGCTCACCTGTATCTGAAGATCTAGGTTTGCAGGAAAGACTCCACAGATGAGGAATCTCCAGAAAGAGATCCTTTCCCAGTGGCAGTCAGCCCTTAAATGGGGTCTAGGAGAGGTGCAGCCAAGCTCCACCCCTTCCATCACTCAGCTGAATCGCCTTCACCTGTGCTCCATGGCTGACTCAGTGCTTGCCTCAGGTGATCAATCAGTGCTTTAGGAGCACTGAGTGCTGTGAAACAACAGCTCCCATACATACCTTGTATTTTGCACAAACAGATATTAATAATTCTATTACATTGCAACACATTAGCAAGCATGGTATTCAAAACACTCCATGTATTAAGCAGAGAGTTTGAGTGCTTTGTGAGTAATCAAATATGAAAATTAATACAAATAAAACATGCCTAAAAGCAATTGATGGCTACAGAGTTTGGTTTTCAAGCTTTTGTGAAAAAGCAGTCTGAATCACAGCCAGAGGTGGGTGTAGTAGTCAAGGTTGTACCTCTCTGATATTATTCACATCCAAGCACTCCTCTTATTTTGATATTTAAGTGGCCTTAATTGAAGTTATGTATAAAACACATGGAATCAAGGACACAAATATAGCATTGAGAAGAATGGGGACTGAAGTCTGGCTGAGAATCTGTGCTTCAAACTGTCTCTCTGCCTATGAGACATGAAACATCACACAGACAAAAACAGTTTTGCAACCTCAGTGAATATCACTTCACATTCATGTACTCCCAGCAGAAGCTGAAGTCAGACATACCAGGATCTCCTACTTTGGGCTGGCAGTATAAGGCCACATCTTCTTTAGATGGGCATGCACTTTTCTTCTGCAGGTTGTGTTACTGCTGGTATGGATAAGGATGATCAATTGCCGTTCCCTTTGAATCTCTTCATGCACGTCACAAAGATGAATCAGTTCTTCTCCTTACTTTACTGTCAATCCCAGTATCCTTAGTTTTAGTCCAAGTCAAGTAGCAACATTTTTTTGAAGTTCACATTATGAATTTACTTTCATTCATCTAATTCAGCTCTTGAGTACTTGAAGAGTTATGACAAAATACAGAGTACACAGGGCTTTTGATAATGGCTAGATGGCTAAAACTAAACTGTTCCACAATTCACTTGAGATTCTTCTATAGATTGTATTACTTGTTATCTGTTACTGTTCCACAGGTAGGCAAAGGAGCTCAGAATGCACAAGTATATTATCACAACATAATATGCACTTCCAATCAGCAAAAGAGTGATGCATATGAAGAGGGAAACATAAATGATATAAAAAAAAATACCATTATCTGTGTGCAAGCAAAAGAAAATTGATTTATTGTTCTGTGTACAGTGATAAAAAACGTTGAGAATCTGTAATAAGAATTCCTAGCTGTCATAGTCATCTACAGCTCTGGCCTCATCTCTCTGTCTCTGTAAACTTAAACATGTACAACAATGTGGCCAAATGTTTTCCCATCTCTATGCATATATATACTTATTTCTATGTATGTGAGTAAGCGTGGATGAATATACACATGCTTGACATGAGACAACAGTGTGCAATTGCAGCCCAGAAGGCCAACAGTATCCTGGACTGTATCCAAAGAGGGGTGGCCAGCAGGGAGTGGGAGGGGATTGTCCCCTTCTGCTTTGCCCAAGTACTGCATCCAGATCTGGGTACCCCAGCACAAGAAGGACGCAGAGCTGCTGGAGTGTATGAAGGGCAATGAAGAGGATCAGAGGGTTGGAGCATCTCACTTATGAAGAAAGGCTGAGGGAGCTGGACTTGTTCAGTCTGGAGAAGAGAAGGCTGAGAGTATAACTCACTATGGCCTTCCAGTACTAAAAAAGACCTTATAAACAGGAGAGAGTCCAACTCTGGATGGTCAGATAGTAACAGGAGAAGGGGGAATGGTTTTAAACTGAAAGAGGGGAGACTTAAATTAGATATTAGAAATAAAACTCACTCAGAGGGCAGTGAGGCCCGGCACAGGCTGCCCATAGAAGCTGTGGATGCACCATGCCTGGAAACATTCAAGAGCGGGTACGACAGGGCTCTGGGCAGCTTGGTCTGGTGGGAAGTGACTGTGCTATGCCCATGGCATGGGTTGGAGCTTGATGACCTTTAACGTCCTTTCCAACCCAAGCCATTCCCTGATTATGTGATCTATATTTTCACAGTTCCTTTGAAGGACACACAAACTAAATGCAGTTCTTTAGACAACGAATGGCAACAAGACAATTTGTGGCAGAATAGCCATACACATTTGTATTCTGCCATAGTACAAAATAGACGTGCTTAAATGCCACAAGGGCCAGTCAGTGCAGGAATAAACAACAGCTGGAGTCTAATCCTGCACCATTGCCTTCAGTGGCAGCTTTGCCACTGACTAGTGTCCAAGAGAACTCTTCCGTTATACCCTAAGCAGTGAAAGGAACACCAATAATTATAAACTCTCCCCTCTATAAGTTTTCCTTCCTACCCTTGTAATCTATACTGTACTTACCCACTGCTCACTGCACAGACTGGACTCTCCAAGAGCCTGCCTACTGTTTATGTTCTGAGTTACCCCCAGCAGTTTCCTCCAGACTCCTCCAGGATTTGCTGGCTGGCCTGAAGCAGGCAGCTCGGCACTGTCTTGTTCATTATTTCCCAAACTGTTACCTGCACATCTTACAGCTGAAGATACGATTCTGAATCTTGCAGCTGCTCCTCAAAGTAGAGGAGCTGATCCACCTCAAAGCAATCACTTGCTCTAGGAACCAGTTTCTCCAGGTGTCTCGTTATCTCTTCCTCACTGGCCTTCTGCTGTCTCGCCTGCTTCAGATAGGTGTATACCTTCTCAAATACCTCTCCTCCCAGCTTCTGGATGGCAGATCTAAAGATAAATAAAGGTCAAGTCAAACTTAACTTATATATTAATACAAGCAATTGCAAGTGCTGATTTTTCTTTTTTAATGTTCTATCTACCTTTGATTAAAATGTGATAATAACACACCTTATTTGTCTGACAGCAAAAGGAACTAAAATTTTCCATGGAATTACTCTATGGTTGTGTTAAACAAAAGGCCCAGGAGTAAACACCTCGCCATAATAAAGTCATAGGAGACCCAGCCATTGCCACTGCTGCAGACCACCATTCCTTCCCACACTAAATCTGACACACTGTTTTATCTTCAGCAAGTCCAATATGCACACATAGATTATTGCCCCCGTGTTTCATCAAAACCAAGAGAAGCATCCCCAGTCAGGCACAAATCAGTCGCATTATATGAGAATAAGCATATAACAGAATGTGTTGCCTCATTTTAGCCGCTATCAAATAACAAGGAAACTGTTGTACCAGATCAGCATAAACCAACTGGCAATTCTGTCTTTTTCTACAGCACTACCCTTTATCAGCTGACAGATCTGTAATTCAGTGACAAAGAATACAGTCACAGAAACTTAATGTTGATTTATAAAGAGACAACTGAAAACTGCAATACAGTGAGCAAAATTTATTTTTCCAAAGACAAACATCTTTAAACTCATGTGCCACAAGTCACAAGTAGTAGCATTCCCAACAGTGGAGGGTTCATAATATTTTGATGAAAAAGTTAATTTTTCTTCAGCATATCAGAAACTCTATCTGCCTGCTCCTTGTGAGTCTGCTGCAGGGATTGCATTCACTTCACTGTTTAAACAAACCTGCTTAAGCTCACACACCCCACGTTTCTTGTTGTACCCCAATGGTGCCCATCCATACAGCACCCATGGCAGGACTGGGACCTGAATGGCATCAAACAAATGGCAGCAAACAGAGTTTGCTGGCACTTGTGAAGACATCAGCAATTTGTATTGAAAAACATCTTATTTTGGTTAGGTGAAGTTGTGGCTAGGAGCCTTTCCTCCCAACAACATTTTGCTAGGATTTCAAGAGTATTCAGGTTGGGGCAATCATTTCTTTTTCAGGAAATCCCCACAGGTTCTCAAGTCCACGTTGGACTTGACAGGGTTGGGCTGGACTCCCTGCAGGTCCAGGTGTGATTCAGTCCAGCTTCCCATAACTGGAAAACAGATTTTTTCTCCCAGCAGTGATGTTCAGTGGAAAATGAAAACTGCTGGAAGTGATTGAATGCTGGACTCCGGCAACCAAGGGATTAGATCAGCACAGCAAGCTAAATAGGGATTTGTTAGGCAAGTAATGGAAATTCCCTCAAATCTCAGCAGAATTCCCTGAAATCTCTGCAGAAATACTCCATTTCTTCCCAGTGGTTAAAAATCAATCAATGAGAAGCTATTTAGAAATCATGACTGCTTCATCAATGCCTCTAGAGATCCCTTCTTCTTTCTCTTGTCAACAAATTGTTTTTTTTTTTGTCATTCCTTTCTATTTAAAGATGAAAAATTAAGCAAACACACATCTCAGGAGTACTGTCTCTGCTAATAAATGTTACCTGCAGACTGGAATCTTTTCAGTGTAGCTTGAGCATGCAAATTAGCTCCTCTGTATAAAACCTGATACAATAGAATTAGGGGAAAAGCGCTCATAGTTTGAAAATTAAGGGGTAGGTGACAAAAATTATAACCTCCTTTTACAAAAGCTCCTTTACATCGAGCTCTATTTGGGCTTGAAAGCTGCATTAATATGAGTTTGCTACCACATAGAACATTTTCTGCAATGGGGACAGAAATTTGGGATCTCAGACAGTACATGTCAAATACAGTACCGAATCTTTTATTATACCAACAGAGTGGGGGAAGTGATTTCCCAGAAAGCAAAGTTAGCTCATGACACCCCTGATCTGCACCAGTGGGTATTTTTCCATCCAAGTGGAGGGACCTTCCAATGATGGATTTCACACCACATTTCCATTTATAGGTACTATTTCACATGAAGTGTGGCACACCTGCATTTACAGCTTCGAAATAGCTAAAAGCCTAACTTCTGAATGTGCTGTGAGAACCGGCACAGAGCTCCCATTTACACTCTCATGTATTCTGATTATCAGCCATTTACTCTTGTAGCTCACTCACCTGCAAACTCACTATTTTGCCCCACAAATGAGCCATCATCCTTTTCTTAACCAAGATCCACAAGCACAGCAGGACACCTGACATAGAATCATAGAATGGCTTAGGTTGGAAGAGACATTAAAGAACACTGAACTCCAACTCCCTGCTGTAGGCAGGGCTGCCACCCACTGGATCAGGCTGTCTGGGCCCCATCCAACCTGGCCTTGAGCACCTCCAAGGATGGGGCACCACAGCTTCTCTGGGCAAGATAAATAAGATAAGATAAGTAAATAACTTTTTCTAACATCTAACTTTCTCCTCTTTTAGTTCAAAGCCATTCCTCCTTTTTCTGTCACTATCAGACTGTGTAGAAAGTTATCTGCTCTATGTCTTAGCTTCTGTTTTCTCACTTTCCACCATTCCACCTGGACTGGGGTAAATATTTCTGCTGTGACATCCCCACTGGAGCTGGAAGCACAGGCTGTGACAGAAGACACAAGTCTTCATATCATCATGCACTGCCTGCCTTTGTTAAGTTTTACCCATTCCTTGCTGGGAAGACATCCCATTGCCTGGACACAGGTCAGCTCAAATTAAACTTCTCCCAATGCAGCCTAGCTACATAAAGTACATTTTATCAAAACTAATTGATAAAATTTAAGCTGCAGGCCATAAGCCTTTAGGCAGCCTCACTTGGAGACATTCAGTAGGGAAACTCCACAGTTCCTGAATAAACTAGTTCAAGCAGTTCTCCAAAGGACTGAAATCCAGTTCATCATATGTAAGTGAATGCCCAAAGTGTGTGCTTTCCCACTGCAAACTGGAAGAAATTCAATACTGAGTCCAGCCTCCTTCACTCCTTGTAGCTGCAGAGGACCACCCCAGTGATCCAGGCGAAGGGGAGACAGGGCTGGGCCCCCCCATGGCCCCCAGCAAGCTCTGACCGCCAGCCTACTGGCTGAGAGCAGCTACTGCCAGTCTCTGCACGGTCATCCCTGGCAGCTGTGGTTTGAATAAAATGCCTCATGCTGCCATTATTCTGTGCAGCACAGAATGCCTAGAGAAAATTAACTGGAACAAGCCCCAGAGGCCATGGAGGCAGACAGATATCTGTTTGTGGCTAATGATAGGCTTTTGGCAAGAGACAGAGTTGGTTCTGTTAAGGATAAGGTACTTCTAAGCTTCTGAGAAGCAGTGTCAATATCAGCTAAATCATAGGCACTTAGTGCTTTGACTCACTGCCAGTGTCGGAGGGGAGCTAAATAGGAGCCTTCAGAATGACAATTTTATACTCAGGGTGTCCAACTGTGCCTAAAAATGTGCCAAGTCATTCCATGGAGCTGGGTCCAAATGAATGCATCAGGATATCTAGTGATTTGAAATTAATTTCCTACGCATCAGTGCAAAATTACTAAAATTTGACAATATAATAATGTGTTCTTGGCTGGCTGAGGAAGCTGTAATTCTTTCCCTGGGTGAACAAAGAATTTCCCATTATCCTGCGGGCCTTTATTTTTACAGTAATGCTACTAGCTTTGTGTTAATATTTCTTTTCTGGTCTGGAGATCAACTACAATCCACCTACCTTTATGTGGCACTGACAAAAGTCACAAAACAAGATTAATGCTGGAGTTTGTGCTCCTCCATGGGTGTCAGTAGATGGGTTAATATCTCTCAACAGCTTTTCATCGCCTGTCTTGAAGGATGACCATGACACAGATCAGCAGCTGAGTGAGTTTACGGCTTGTCTTTTGGAGATGTCATTCTGCATGATAGTAACTATCATTTAAAACTATTCTGCCCTCTCTCCTCTGGCCCCAGGGGGAATCAGCCTTTCCCACACAGCATTTTCACAGTGCTTCAGGGAGTTGTGGCGTGGGTTATTCCTCAGCCACCACGCTCTGCACGAGTCACTGCTGAGCACACCAGGACAGTACTGTGCAAGCCTCCCTGGACTGGAGAGCAGCAGTAACATCTCACCTCTGCCACAGCAGACAGCGAACACGCAGCTCCTACATTAACCACTGAAAATTTAGGGATTTAAAAATGCTGATCTTACCCATAATTACCTTGTTGTCAACTTTGAAAGTTTTCTGAGCACGGAATATCCATCTGAGTGGATGGAGACAAGTGGATCACGATTAGGGCTGATGGGGCATAAAAGATATGGCTCAGTAGAGTGAGAGAGGACTCCACACTCATGAGGCCCCATCTGGAGTTTGTCCCCAAACAAGTTATTTCTAATCATTCACTTATTAATCCCATATACAACAGAGTGCTTGCTATTTGCAGCTGAACGTTAGCAACATGTATCTTGGTGAAAATGATAGTTAAATTTTTCTCCCAAAATGGCTTTTCGAAAAAGAATCAGGAAATCGCATATCTTTGATCTCATACAAAAAAATAGTTTCTTAACAGTACCAGGGAAATCCTAGAGTATCTGCTACAGCATCTCTCAGTTCAGTGAACAAACAAGTTTGTCTCAAGCATAACACAAAAGGTTCCTTTTCCCTCCAGTTATCTTCCTGTCATTCAGGATGGTGACATTACTGATTACCAATCATTGAACCTTGTCTAAAGCTTCAAAGAAACTGTTCTGAGTTTAAAACTGCATATGCATCAAAGCTTGATGGTTGCTTTGTAAAGAGCCCTGGAAATGTACTAAGAGAGTTGCATTATAAACTTACTGATTTACTTTTTAGGAACTTACTTCTCAAGGTAGGGCACTACCTTTCTAGTTCTGACGTCTGTTGGGTCTTGGGAACATGATAAGTACGGCAAAGTCTAAGAAAAGGGCATATTAAATAAAGAAGAAAAAGCAGGATGAATTTTGGTACAAAAGCTGTAAAATGAAATCTGAATTCTTAAGACTACTCTACAATCACCTTCAAGCATCAGTGGACTTTGACTTTCATTGTAATATCACTGATTGAAAATTTCTTCACTTGACGACAATGATAATTTTTATAGCTCATCCTCAATTACTTCGTAACTCTTGAATTAAAGCACCTTCATTTCATTGCAAACAAAACTCTGACACCCTACTTCAAGGATCTGCAAAATTTAAAGCATATTTAGGACATGTTTTCACTTGAAATAATAAGAATCTTATTTAAAGCTGGAGACACAACTGAAAAAATATCAACAATATTCTCTATGCATTTCATTTTTCAAGATAAATCAATAAGTAAAAGCTAACATCAGCTCTTGGAAGAACTGTGAATTAGAATTTAGAGTTGTTAAATTCTGTCTCCAGAAATCAGAATAGAGTTTGTGAGAATGGGAAATGGTGGGGGGTTTTTGTGCTTTATGAAAAATACCTGGCCCCAGAACTCCAAGCAACCTGTCCAGTGAGTTAATTTGCACTGAGCGCTTAAGTCTTCATTGAATATGAATGATTCAGCAAGTGGAATACTATCATAAATCAATCACTCAGGGATAAAATCTGTCTTCTGGGAGAAACTGGTAGAAATTACAGGCCAAATACTCATTACTCTAAAATAGTCTTCATTGTCTCTAATGGGAGACAGCAGGAGTTTCAGCAGAGTATTTCCCTCCCTCTGGAGCTATGTGTATAACCAATTTCCCATAAGGTAGGGGAAAAAAAAAAAAAAAAAAAAAAAAAAAAAAAGCTCTGATTTTTCAGAGAAGTAAGTGGGAAAAAAAATATGTGATGAACAAAGAAGTTCTCTTTGAGTCTATTTTTATTACAGCAGCCTGCACTGCTAACCTCTTTCCAGAAGGGTTTGCTGAGTGCCATTTGAGTATTCACTACCCTTATTACTTCCACGTACCTTAATAAACCTCCGAAGGTCACTATGCTGCATCTAGCAAACACTGTCAAGATTTTTTAAGTGTATCTATACTGAAAACAGACTATATAATTAATGGCATGTGAGAGTATTCTCACATTTGGAAATGATTGACAAAATTAAGGCACTAGAAAACTGAATAGCTCAGTCTATGTATGATGTATGCACAGCATGACAAACTAGGGAAATTATGTTTTATGTGCAAAACAAAAAGATGTATTAGTCTAATTGTAATGTTTTGAATGTTCGGGGCTACTTGACATTTTAAAATGGATGATTCTACATCAATAATTATGTGTTTTGTAACTGGAATACAATTTTCAGACTGGATGAAAATTCTCTACTGCTAAAGCAATTGTGACATTAGTATCCATTTTAAAAAATCCTTAAAAATTCAGGATAACAGAATGGCACACTGATCTATGAAATGCAGCCCAGTAAAGAAAGTGAAAAAGTCTGATTTTTTTTTTAACATATCCAAGTAAATTCATAAAATCTTACAGTTCATTTTAAGTGCTGGACCTGAGGCTCAACAATGTGTAAAATCAACACCAGGATGAGCATCCCAAGAAATCACATCAAAGCTAAATTGTGCTATTTTGTATAGTGGCTAATAGACCCATTACCAAGTTTGCTCCCTGTACTTATTCCAAGTGCATCATAATGCTGCCCATGGGAGGGGGTTGGAGCTCAATGATCTTTATGGTCCATTCCAACCTGAGTCATTCTATGATTCTATGATAACAATACTTGTGGACATTTTTATACTGACATATAGCAAATAACACAGTATTGATTTAATTTAGGCTAAATGGCTGAGGGCTTTGTACCAGAGTCAACACGTCCTGTTCTACAGACTGGGTAAAAATCCAAGGACATTTGGATTAATGACCTGGGACTTCAAATCAGAATCCCATTTTCCAAAATCATAAAGGTGAAACAATATAAATATATACACTAACTTCAAAGGAAAACAAGAAAAAAAAATGGGGAAAAGCACAGTTCTTGCCAAATACTTTTCAATAGCAGCTGGTAAATTCTGACCATGCTCATAGCTGGCAGGGTGTCCTTTGAGATCTATATAATCAGTACATCCCCACCTAACAACTAAATAATGAATCACTTGCAAGATTTGCTGAGCTCAGATATTTTGGAGAACCAGCACAATTTCTGCTATAGTTCTCTCTCCCCTCCTACAGTACATCAGGTGAAGGTCTGTTGAAAAGAATAACAGGAAAAACTGAGCAGCTGCTAAAATTGAAGGCAAATAGCTATAATACTCTGGATGTGCATCTTAATAATTTTAAAGATACCATCATTTGCAACTCAATAGTACAGAAATTCTGTTACGTTACAGCACAAAACACATTCAACCTGAAGATGTGAAACATGAGCCTCACAAATTCCTTTGCCATTGTTCCCTGTGTGACTCTGGATGTACTGGGCAGAAAAGGAGTAGCTTTTTCTTGTTATAGTTTTCTAGTTATAGTAACGAACTATTTCTTGAAATTGGATCTATTCGAGTATCGTGATTTACTTCCTGCATGGGAGGGCCTAAATGAATACAACAGATTTTCCAAGATTTACACACTTTCACGTCCCTCCTTACCTTCCACTCTAATCTTGAAGATGTAAACTGATGAATCTAGATACCAAGGATCACTGTTCTAGTTATAAGGATGAAATTCTATGTGCACTCAGTTTGAATGAGAGGGATAGTACTCCAGAAATACTAGAGCAAGTAATCCTGGAGATTAGGACACTAACATGCCCTTAACACCAAGAGGTGGAGACTGGCCTTTGAAAATGAAGTGCAATAAAAATTGTGACAAGGAGGATGGATATGCAGCTAATACTTTGGTTTAGCCCATGGAAAGTAAAAATCTACATTTATACTGTAAGCTGTTGTGTGATCACAACACTGAAATTACTACTAGAAAACAGTGTTAAACAGAATAACTGAAGTATGTATAAGAGGAAATCTCATGCTCAAAAACATTACAGCATCAATATCCTCAAGAATAATGTCCTCTACCTGGCTACAAATATTAGTCACAGCTCAGACAGCAGCAATACTAAATAAGTCTCTTGTCTGCAAGAAAATACTTTAGTCCTGAGGTACATTTACGTCATAATACTTTCAATGTGACATTTAATAGCAAACAAAGTTCTCTGAGGTATTTTTTTGAAGTCTAAAACTCCAGTTAGATTTTCTGTATTTCTTGCATTTGGCTTCACCTAAAGACGTCCTCAATGATGTCAATAACAAACTCATTTCCAATAGGCTCAGAGTTGGCTCTGAAGAAGGTCCATCCAACATCTAATAAATCACTAACAGCCAGTCTCTTTACAACAAGAGTTTTAAAATGTGCAGAAATAAATGTACACAGAGTCTTCTGCACTTCAGGCATTTTTAGGACTACTAATGTTACAGAATATTCAATCACTTGTGCCACAGTGCCCATTCAATCACTTCAGTATGACCTTTCTTTATGAATTTTTAAGATGAACGATACATTTGATGCCAATGTCACAAGCAAAAGAAGTATATATGCATACTGTTCATGAGTCTTAACCAGTAGTGTTATGAGCAGTCACAGGAATAGAAGAAAAATATCACTATATGCCTTTTCTTCATGACTTCTGAAAGACAGCTTCACTTACACTCAGCAGGTGATGATGAAGTCTTTTGCCTGATCATGGCAGACTGCTGTGTGTAAGACTTCAGGGACTGACTAAGAGGTGCTTACTGCTGTGCTAAAGGATTTTAATTCATTTAAAATTTGGGGCATAAAAGCCTTTTCCTTTTACTGACATATATTTTATTGAATTCTAAATTGCATATTAAAGTTCACTGCTATTAAAATGACTCATTGTATGTGTTCATGGATACCTCCACAAAGGAGCACAAAGTACTCTGTACTAACAGTTTTTTCCTCGTTTTTTTTCATTTTTATTTCTTTTTATATTGTAAGTGCAGAGAGAACAAAATACAACCTATATTCCATAGATATTACATTATGAAAAACAAACAAACAGCCAAACAAAAAAGCCTTACTCTGTAAAACACAAATTCTCATTTTTCAAAGCCCAAAAAATGAATTTTCAAATGAGGTTTCAAAAGGAAGCTTCCCCTCACTGGACAGCCAGGATGCAAGTACTACATAATAAAGGGAGGTGCAATTGTGAATACAAGCACCAGCACCAAAGCCCCAAATAAGGCTTCTTCTTTTCCATAAATTTCTGTAAACACTTGTCTTATTTCTCACCTTTAGATCATGAAGCCCTTTAGTGATTGACTTCAGATCTCAAGCACATTGTAAGATTTTTCATACGCTTGTGAAGAGCCATCTGAGATAGTCAGCTACATGGAAAGAAGGGCCTTGTAGTAGGATACACCAAGATGAAAAGGAATATCAGAGAATCACAGAGATTGAAAGTGACTTTGAAAGATCATCCAGTCCAATCACCCTGCTGGAGCAGGAACACCAAGATCAGGTCACACAGGAATGCGTCCAGGTGGGTTTTGAATATCTGAAGAGAAGGAGAGCCCAAAACCACTCTGAGAAGTCTGTTCCAGTGTTCTGTTACCCTCACCATGAAGAAGTTTTTTGTTGCATTTATGTGGAACCTCCTAAGTTCCAGCATGCACCCATTGCCCCTTGTCCTATCATTGGATGTCACTGAGAAGAGCCTGGCTCCATTCTCCCTTATGTACTTATAAACATGAATGAGGTCACTCCTCAGTCTCCTCCAAGCTAAAGAGACCCAGCTTTCTCATCCTTTCCTCATAAGGGAGATGCTACACTTCCTATATAAAATCTTTTTTCCAGTTATGTATCTAAACATGATGGGCCTATATCTTTTAAAGTAGATTTTGACCTCCATAGCTTCTTAAGGGCTACAACAGCTATCAGTGCTGCTGAAGAAAGCCATCAGTTCATCAGTTCTACCTACCAAGCTTTTCAGAAGCAGAAAACAAGCATTTGCTACAATGACTATTCTGAAGTTTTCCCCAGGGACAACGTCAATCTTTCAGGTAATGAGTACTGACAAAGCTTTGGATATCTTGTAAAGGAGGCTTTAACAAGCTTTATGGACATCAGTGGGGGGGAAAGAAAAAAAAAAACAACCTTACAGCTGGTATAACAATTTGATCAGATGGAAAAAAGTGCTTTAGCTTCAGGGGCTTTCCGAAGAACAATGTGGCTCTCTTCTGAGATGCATAACTGCATCTCTATAGGGTAGCAACAGTGAAACTGCCATTCCTTTTTCCTCATTTCTCTCTCTGGTGAAGACAATTTGTCTCTAGAGAACATGTGAGAGTACAGCTTCTTAGACTGCAGCAGGAAATACCATCTGTGATAGCAACAACCATGAGAATGAGAGTGTGGCCAGGTTAGAAAATACTCCTGTTTCCTACATCTAACAAGGCTCCTAAGCATAAAAACGGTATGAGTCACAGAACTCTGTATACTTGGCTTACTTCCTACAGTTAGAATGCAAAGCTGGGAAGAAGCATAATGAGAAAAAGCTCAGATAACCTTTGCAGCTAGTTCAAGAAATTGAGATTTCTTATAAACACCTCAGAAGATCCTATACTATTAAATGTGTTAGCATTGAAGTAGAAATCTTGCAGACAGAATGAACTCTACTTGAAAGATAAAGTTAAATCTATGCTGCTATAAACTTTATAATGAATCCTGATATGAAGTATAATAAACTAGAAATTGTTGTCACTGAATTGGGTGACTTTATCATTGCTTTTACTGAGAGGGTAACAACTCAAAATGCTGAAATAGGGAATGCAATGGGATTGGTAAGATGATGTTGGAGGAAACATTTGGGAACTATAGTGAAGGAAGCTGGTGACTAAAAGAAACAGAATCAAGCTGTCTATAGGTGAAGCTTTTTTTTTTTTTTTTTTTTTTTTTAAAGTTAAAACAGGAGAGAAAGGACACCTACCTACAGTACTTCAGAACATCGATGTCTTCCTCCTTCTACACTCCTGTAAAGGCTTTCAGCACAACTTCGTGATGCCCCCTCACATGAATATATATATAAAGCCCTGCACAAGATTACAGCAGATGCTTCTGAAATTGGCACTCTGACAAAGAGAAGTACAACACACCACGTGAAGTTTGCTGATGGATGAACAGAGCAGATGAAGCTTCACACATCATTTTGAATAAATATACTTCCTTCTCCCCACTGAAAACTCTCTCACTGTGCTCTATGTGCATTCTCTCATGCATGTGAGAATTTGCAAGGATCTCCTTTTGCATGTGTGTGCTGGGTACTGCGCTCACTTACTTGTTCCTTAATAGCCTGATATCCAAGCAATGAACATGCTTTTACATACTTAGATATCTAGATATTCAGATATCACATGGTCATACTATTCAGGAGAAAGCACAGTAACATGAGTACATATATAGGCAGACTTCTTTAAACTACCTATTACAGCTCACAACAGGGAATCTATACCCTTATTTTCCAAACAATCACAACAAGCAAAACCAAAGCAACACTCCCCTCCAGTTTTTCTCTTAATGATTCTTACTGTAGAATGGCTTACAGTATGGCTCACAGATACTGTCTGTTGGTTATTCTCAAGACACCAGCTGAGTGGGCAGCTGACCATTCTCATTCAGGAATTAGATGACAAGGAAAGTGTTCCAGAACAATGAGGTCTAATGCATTGAATGTAAATACTGAAATAAATCAGGCTTTTCATTAGCATTTGACTGTTTTATAAACTACACTGTGATGTGTAATTTCCAAAGGACAATACAACAGCACTTCCAATTTCTTCAGCATTTAAACACCATTACAGGCTGATCCTATCAGAACCAACAAACTGTGAAAATAGAGAGACAGCAGTGAAAAGCAGAAGTGATTTCAAGACGTGAATTAATTGTACCTCAGCCCTAGAGACAATGACCATGAAGCTCAAATAGTTAAGGTTTATCCTGTAACTGTAAGAATACAAGATGAAGGCTAGAAGACCAGTGAGTATTTTGACTAAACAACCTCACCTTGCAACTAGTTGCTGCAACATAATGCATTTTGGATGTTTTTTTTAAAGGACTTTATACGAAAAGAGAATGGAGAGGAATCAGATACTGTGAAACCTGCTGATTAGTTTCATAATAAGGACTAAACCATGAGGTGAAACCCAAGGAACAGCTGTTTATCAGAATATCATAAAACGGAGAAGCTTCTAACTGGAGTAAATCAGATTATTTCTCTTGAATATACAGCACGTTGTACACATGATGTGTTATAAACAGTGATTGGCATCAATACAGTTACAGTTGCATTCATTTTCTTTAGTGGAATCATGAAAACAGGAGCATTAACTGTCTGGACTCTGATAACACACAGCATATTACTGATACTGTCCACTCACACAAGATAGAAATGCCCTTTTTTTAAGGAGCTTAAAATCTGAAATTTGAATGTTTCAATACTGTAAAGAAAAACTGAGTTCAGAAATAATAAATAGTATAATGATTATCAGTTCAGTACCTAGATTAGGGAGCAATAAAACTTAGAAAGCAACAAATTACTGACATTTTACTGGAAGAAACTCAAGATATGTCAACCAGTACACTTCAGAGTGGAAGCACAGATCTTTTTTTATAAAGACATTGAAATCTTCATGAAAGATTCAGTTCAGGTGATGGTTAATGATGGTGAAAGCAATTGAGTTTCAAAGGGAGTTGTGCACGCAACTTCCCTTCTCTCATTTGAAAACCCAAGGCAACAGCAATGACATTTAGTTTTAATCATCGTATCACTATAGGAAACAAATTTTAACCTTTTTTTTCCATGCTAGAATGAAGTGCAGGTGAGAGAGCAAACCTGGTGGGAACACGAAGATCTGCAGCTCAGTGATTCAGCAGCCAAAACAAACTAGATCTTGGAAAAGATGACACTGATAGTGCAGATTACAAGAAAACAATCAGATCTGACTGTCAAACTTCAACCTCTGTGCAGGCAAGTAGGTATCCAGTTTGTAAAACATACCTTAGCATGTTAGGGATTTTTTGGGGTGGGGAGACAACATAGTTTTGTTTAAGTTCTGCCATTTTGAAATGCATCTTCTTTGCCTAGATATTGGCAACACAAAAAAAATGTTACTTACTCCCTCATGCGGTTCAACTTGGTCTCAGCCATAGTGTTGTTGAGGGCTCTGAATCCCTGGGGCACCCCTGGAGCCATGCTGGTGACAGTTGCCGAACCTACAGATCAATGCACAGACATACAACCTCATTCACCTTCATCCCCTGAGCACTATTTCAGAGTCAAGGGCAGTCAGGAGGAGGAAGACAACTCCTGTTCCTCACAAGGTAGTGCCATATTAGGTAAAGATGAATTAGATCATTAAACACACATTAAGGGCACTCCTTTTGCAGTGACATGTAGATTTATGTCTCAAAAGCACCAGAATTGTAACATGAATTTTCCTGCTGTGAAGGAATTATTCTATTACAGTAGAAAAGACAGTTACTAAAGGAAATGCTGGGACAGACAAATATTCAACAAAATGAGATTTACTTGGACAATATTTATGCTCTTACATTGTTCTTGCACTTAGTTGTAAGAAAGAGCAGAAACTCTCTTCCTAATAGGCAAGTCTCTTCTTCGGCTCAATCATTCTGTAAACTCACAGTGTTTTACCAATCAGACAGTAAACTGACTTATGGCATTGCTTTCCTCTTCAGATGAAAATACTGCATGTAAGTATATCTGTGACTATATATATGTATATATACATATGCAAATGCTCACACACACACACCTCCTGTTCACATAGTTCATGTGCTGTTAAAATATTTAATGACCCAAGACCAGAGCTGCTGAATCACAGAAGACTGCCAGAGTTGTCAGTTCAAATATCCCACAATTTTACATTGCCACTGCATCACACGAAGCCCCTGCCCAACCTCTGGCAAGCCCTGAGGTTCAAGTTAGTGATTTATTTACTTATTGCCTCTACTGCTCCCACTGGAAGACGATTCCAGAGCCACACTGTGACCTGCTGGCTAAAATCCCCCTTGATTTCCAGACAAAATTTCTTTATTTGCCAGTTTGTTCTCATTATTCTCCTGTTTGGCTTTTTTTTGGCTCCCTCTTTTTGGCTTACTCAGTTCTTCCCTTTACTCCCTTTGCATACTCCTCTCATTTATTTGTAACTGGGGGAGAAAAAAAAATATTTTGCTTTCACCCAAGCAAAGCAGATACGTTAGTTCTTTTCTGCAAAACTATTTGGCATTAGGATTCCAATTCCCCAAAGAGGAGAATGTATATGATGCTGGAACTTCTCCTCTGTAAATCCATGGGCTGTGGCATACAGCACGTAAGTTCTGAACAGCCACAATAGGGTTCTGCACAGAACATGAATAAGCCAAAAGTCACACAAAGAAGTTAAAGCCATGCCTTGGCTACATAAACAATCTCCTCTCCAAGCAGGTGTTTTTAACTTGGACTTAACTGGGTTTTAGCTTGGATTACATTAGCATTGATCATGTACAGCCAGAAGGAGCCTGCAGCTACCCTTCTACTCTGAGCAGTAAAGACATCCCCAGACAGTACAGAAGGCTTCTCCTGAATGCAGAATCGTGACTTTCCCAGAAGTTAGGCTCCTATGTCTTACATGATCATAGATTCTGATCATGTAAATTTGAATATTGAGAGTAAATTTTCTACCATGGAGGATTCAGCTGAACTGTTCACAGTGAGCATCTGAGCACCTCCCAGATTCAGGGCTTTGCAAGTGAACATAGGAAGCAGTCATGGAGATAGATGAAAGAAGAAATGGATCACTGACTTCATTCTCTGGCTATGGACAAACCATTGGACTGTTTAAAAAAGATATCAAACTTCTCTTGCCATCTAATGGCCAACAGTTATCTGGTGCCTACATATTAAAATTGACATACAGTTAACACAGTTTACAAGATGAAAATTTACAAGCTCATTTCTCACTAGCAACCAATAACTTCATACACTGAAAAAAAAAATCCTGATGACTTGCTTTAACACTACACATGTATATCCATCTATTTTATCCTGTGTATCATGTGATCTCTAAGCATTCAATTACTTCAGCAGCACCAAAGAATTCAGGTATCCAGAGTGGACTTGAGGATGATCCAAGTGCTACGAAGCAATGCTTATGACTTATTGGGTGGCTCACTCCTCTTTTCAGGGATTGAATTCAGGGTTGGCAGGGAATTAAGGTCCAGATGTAAGGACTTGGGCTTTGATATCATTGTCAGACTTCAAAAACAATTACTTTTTTTTCTGCCATGAACACGAGTGGTCTAAAGAAAACGTAAACCTTGCATTCTTTCAAGACAGTACATTTAACCACAGGTCCCAGCTAAATTCTGATATTTTTATTATTACAGGATATATCATCGTGGTAAGAGCACAGCAAACTCTTTCTATTCAGTGGGTTCAGTCTATTTATTGCTACAATACTTTATCTCCCTTTCTTCTGACATTTCATTATTAAAGACATCCTTCTTGTTTGTTGTTTTTTTAGGACTCCAGTCTAAATAATTCTTACTTTGCCTACTTTCAACATTGGCAGTTGGCCAAGAAATGCTTCCTCTTTAAACACAAACTAATATCTATCTTCCTCTTCATAAAATATGATCTTCTGGGTACTGTGAAGCAGCTGCGAGGACTACAGATTATAGGATGCTGTAAAGGTACAGCTACTCATGAAAAAAAAGAGCTCTCAGTGAAATCCACTAACAGCTTTTCACACTGCTACTATGAAAAGCCTCAAAACTTTTCCCAGAGTGATTCATAACCCACACCAAATTCTGTATCACAGGGATTTTCTTAGAAGCAGTTACTTGATCAGTAATATATTTTGCACCCAGCTTCCCAGCTTGCAACAGTCTGCCTACCCATACATCTACAGAACAAATAACTATGCTTCTTCAAAAGGTGGCCAAGTAACTATTTGCATTGTTAAGCAATTTACCGTTGCTGAATAGTTAAACTAAATCAAATGAAAAAACAAAAACAGTGACTTTTCAAAGCTGAGTACTTTCATTTCCTATATATATTTCAAAGATGAATAGTCTTCCAGTCCCTAAGAGAAAACAAGAGGCAAAATTGTCCTCTTGGGTCATGGAGTATCAGTTTTGTTGCACTCACTGCATCCTTCTCACTCTGTCAAAGGGAAAAAAGATGAAAGAAATATCTGCTCACATTTACTCATAGATATTTACAGTAAAAAAAAAGATGATTATGATTAGCTGATGAGATGTCTGTATGTTATGTATTAAAGGAATTCATACCTACATTTCTGCTAAAACCCCAAGTACTGGTGTTAGACACCCATTGCTTCTCTTGATAATTCATTATGTGTTAAGGAACAATTATCTCCACCGAATCATAGACTACTGGTTTGGATCTGCTTTTTCAGCTTTCATTTCTACATGAGATCCTCCAATGCCTTTTTCTCTAAGACTGAAAAGTTCCTCAGAATCACAGGTATTTTCCTGAGTTTATAATGTTTTAAAACTGACAAACTGACCAAATTGCCTCTAACTTTCCCTTTGCTTAAGCTGACTCAGTAAACCTTAGAGGTAGTCTTTCAAACTTCCTTTCATTTTGTAGCTCCTTTCTTGTATGTACTCAGATGTTCTCTAAGATATGCTTCAAATTGTACTTTTTTTTTTTTTTTTTAAGATTCCTTTAACAATGAAAAATCTGTGATAAATTCAGACCAGTCAAACTTCTGCAGCCACCCTATCACAGCCATGAAATTCCTACTGTTTTAAGGAGCAGTTATTACAATAATGTTGCAGGTCTGCAGCCCAGCAACATGGTATTGCCAGTGCTAGTGCCAGCCCACAGGCTTGGGTCTGGGTTTGCAAGACTTCAGCACTGAGGTCTGTCAGGTTTTGCCCAGCTGGAGCTTCATTTCAATAGCTTAAGTTGTAACTGCAGTTCTAAGGACCTTGGGGCTATTAGTTTTATTTCCACTTATCTTTATATTCTTGGTATCACAGAACGATAGAATGGTTTGGGTTTGAAGGGGTCTTTAAGATCATCTAGTTCCAACCCCCTGCTATAAGCAGGGACACCTCTTATAGCAGAGGGTTGCTCAAACAAGTTGCTCAAAACCCCATCCAGCCTGGCCTTCAACGCTTCCAAGGAGGGGACATCCACAACCTAGCTGGGCAAAACAGACTTCTCTTTTCTACAACCAGACTTTTTAGATGGATAGTAGAAACCATTAGTTACTCATGTGGAATCTGCCTGATACAGAAACTTTGAGATGTAGAGACATAAGATGAGGCTATGGGCAAGGAACTGTAAGAAGTGAGGCATGAGCTGGGGACCCCATGTCTACAACTTTCTACTTGTTAAAGAAATGAAGACCTGGAAATGGGCAAAACTAGCTATAGCACTTAAGGTTAACAAAGAAAACATCCAAGCTATGTAAAACGCACATAATGCTTTTGATATGACAGGAATCTGAAGGCCAGTGAAGGAAAAACAACATTGGCAAACACAAGAAAACTCCCCCAAGTGGATCCTCGAGTGAGGAAGAAGCATTCCTGGTGAAGGACTGCATGTGCTGAGGGCTCCACATCCCCTGTCATGCTAGGCTGAAGTTACCAGCATCAATACCGGCGGGAAGGTGACACAACAGCAGGTAAAGCAGGAGTTACAAGAAGCATGGATAAAAAAAATTAAGTGCATTACTACAGAGAGCCCTTTTTTTTTTTTTTTTTTTTTTTTTTTAACAGCTGTAACCATTTATTCATTTTCTTTTTCTTTCTTTTCTGTAATTATTAGACCTACAGTAACAATAATTATTTGATTCAATTGTTAAGAAAATGGTCACCGTGCATTTTTAAGAGTTCCCTGTAACAACACAACTGAAATATCTATCTATCTATCTATCTATCTATCTATCTATCTATCTATCTCTCTCTCTCTCTCTCTCTCTCTCTATATATATATATACATATATATATATATATAACTTTTCATATCATAAATTGATTTTTTTTAATGAAAAATGATTAAATTACAGTGAGAATGTTGGAAAAAAAAAAACCAAAAACCAAAAACCAACAAACCAACCAAACAATATGATACAAGCATTTCTGGTTAATAAGCACAATGCTTCTAGGTTTTACATCCTGACATAAAAAATAATAGTCCTGGCTCATCGAGTTCTGACTAAGATGCACGTTAACAAGATGAGATACAGATTAAGATTATTTTAAAGACAGTTTGCACTCTCTCCAGCTTTGTAGCTTGACACTGAAAGAACATAAAAGAGTAAATATTCAAAGCTCTTCTGCAATACTGAGCTTACAAAGATAAAAGGGACCCTAGCAGATTTCTGTCATATTATCATCACAGGTATTTGTTTGGAACTGATGATGCAAATCTAATTGCTGGCTCAGCTTTGAGAAAGGCTTTAAGTTTCAGTACAGAGTGGCCAGATGATTTTTAATTATTAAATCATAATTTAATTCTTTAATATCATAATTTTAAAAGGCATCTTCTTTTTCTTCATATTGAAAGAAAAAGAGGAAGCCAAGAAACTCTTTAAAACTAAGATTTATTTTTCAAAGAATGCTATTGTTTGGCTTTGGACAATACTCTGGATTATTCCCAGAAGCCATTAGGGCAATTCCTCTCTTGCATTAAGAAAACAAATTACTGAAGCATAGAGCAACATTTTGTACCCATTACCACTTCTGTAAACTTCCTGCAGACAACAGGGCTGCAAATTTATTAATAAGTGCAAAATTTGAAAACCATGGGATCTATTAGTGTGAAGGCAAACACATGATAACAGGCTTTCATTCAGTCATAAAGATCACCCCGATGTGGAACTCAGAAGGTGACCAGAGGGTGACTATGAGTGTGATGCCCACACCTTTGACTACTCCCTTATATCCTTTTTTTTCTTAACTTTTCTCTGCTATCATTCCATGCTCATGAGTTGGGGTGAAACAGAGATCAACAATGGAAGAACCACTGCAAGGAGGATACCCCAAGCTTCTCATTTCAAAGTCACAAGTTTATCACGACTGAGTGTAAATGAGGCACCAAATCAAGGCTACCCACACACAGACTGCTACTGGCACAGCTTAACTTGTAGTCTTCCAGTGGCCACACCAGCTCCAGTAGATAGCCATCTTTCATTTATAGCTTCTTTTCAGCTTTTGAGTATGAGAAATAGAGTTTGAAACTCTAGATTTATAGAGAGAATTTGCAGGAGAATTTAGGATTAAATTGCAAACTGAAATTCTCAGTGATTTTCCTATACCCATACTGAAATAATGTAAGGTAGAATATACATTATCCAAATCTGGATCTTTTTTTTGTTGTTGTTTAAAAACAATAACAAACTTCTAAAAATTCATTTTGTCTTATTAGTAGTAGATTAAGAACGCAATTTTCAGGAAGATCACTTTTTTGAGATTTTTTTTTGCAAAATGGAAATAATGGAAATGTGATGAATAAGAATATTTAATAACTGCTGGTATTACATTTAAAGAAGAAATATCATCTTACCCAATGAGCTATTATTTAGGATGCTCTCCAAATGCTTGACCATTGCTTCAATATCACTGTCCTGAGGATAAACGAAATAACAAACAGCATTAGTGTGACCAAAATCCTAAATAAAAAAATACTGTACTGGTGGTATGATCCTACAAACATAAAGAATATTACTTACACCAAAGAGTGTCAGTGCTAGACTACAACAAGATGAATATATTTCTCACAACTTAATAAATATCTTCTTCCTCTAAAACAGTAGGTTTGGGAATGGTGCTATGTAAAAGCAATTATTTAAGTCAGATGTCCAGCAGAACACAAACATGTAGGACAGTTATGCATGTAGCTTAAAGAATATGTTTATTGATGAGGTTGGTGTGCAATATTTCAAAACATACCAGCATATTATTATTGGTTATCCGAGAAATACCTACAACAGGATTAGAAAAGGAAAGTATAGATTTCATAACTATTCCAAAATTTCTTAAGACTTATATTTACCACTACAAAGTAATACTTACGTTTCATGTAATTGCACCTACTCACATATCTTCTAACAATGAATAATTGAAACTTTAATTGGGAGATGATTTTTGCACTTTTCTATTTTAAGTTTTCTATTGCAAGACAGATAATTAACAGTTTTACCATGATATCTTTCATGTGAAATGTCATTCGTGTACATTGATGAAATTTAAGATCTGACCATTAGGAAAATATTGTGCTCTAGGAAGCACAACACATTTCATTTGAATGTAAGAGAAAAACCTGAGTTTTTAAAAGCTGTTATCACACCTCATGTGACAACAGGGTGACAACATGGCATCCCTTCACTATTTAAAAATGAACGTCAAAAGTTTGACCTCACTGAAAAATCCAACAAAGATACTGAGAAGCCTGTGGTTTTAAAAAGCCTACAGAATAGGAAAGGGAATTTGACAGAAGCACAGAAGAGAAGCACTCGCATACTTAAGAGCCAACATGGATGAATGCTTGGACGTTTCAAACTCAGAACGAATGAAATAATTTAATAGCAATGGGCAATACTAAGGATGCCATGTCAGACACTAGGAACCTAGCGGAACAGCTTTGGGGTAATAATGCACAGTCTGATCCACTGGATCTATAAATCAATGGAGATGTGATGATAATTCATACTCTATCACTGGAGCTACGATAATTTATGCCAGTTGATTATCTGGCTTGCTGATCTCAGGGGCAGCCTGGAAACTGAAAATAGTGAGCTAATGTACTGTATTACTAGAATTTGTAATAATGAAGAGGGCTAATTTGCTATTAAAATTATCACTAAAAGAAAACACAAAGATCAAAGCGATAAACTGCAATAAAAAGCATCTCAGCTAAATCAAAGCAAATGTGAAACTTTCATGGTTTGCTAACTTCTCAAAATGAAACTCCTTCTATGTTTCATATTTTCCAATTTATTTTTAGAAATAGTTTGTTATTCTCTTTCATGTTGTTTCTCATGCAATTAGAAACGTTCCTAAAAAAACCCTGAATAATTAAAAAATGGAAAAGAGCCACTGGCTCAAGAAGCTGGAAACATAACTGACAAATTTTTGCTTGAAATCTGGCAATCTGTATATAAACTGCAAAAGAAAAGGAAAAAGGACACTGAACTCCAATGTTACAACCAACACAACCAAGATGAGATGCTCACATGTGTGAGGACTTAACACTGGTGAAAATTCCACATCTACAAGCAGACCATGCAGTTGAAATCACACAAGTTGTACTGAAAATTACCAATAACTACAAAGTAGATGTTCCAGCTCCATCCTCAAACTTTCAATTATACCGATTAAGTGCCTGACTCCACCTTCTTATATGAAAGGTATCATTTCATAAGGCCACTACTGTGACTGTCATGACATCTGTGGGAGTCTAACATAGCAGGAATTAAGAGCTTCAATCCCTTTCAACATCACGCATCCCAGTCTGTTATTCAATTAGATTACTTGTCTGACCCCCTGCTACTGCTTGAACTACTGCACAAATATCAGAGGTTTTTCTTTTAGTTTTTGGTTGAAGTAAGTAATGGGGTCACCATTAAGCACTGCCAGACATAGCATTTCTGGACTCCATCTGCACAAAATTAATCAGTAAAGCAATCTTGACACTAGATAATTGAGAGGTTTGCAATGATTAAGAAGGTAAATACCTTACAGGTCCTTGTCCTGTATTATAGTGGATTGACTTTCAAAAGCTTAATTTGTGGAGGTATTTTTGAAGAAAGAGTTAAAGAGTATGAATCCTATCATAGAAATAGGAGTGGGAGTTTTGGCATTAAGTAGATGACTGCTAAAGCAATGCCCTGCTATATACTAGCAAGATCAAGTCTATTCTGGTAGGATTTGAAGCTTACTATTAAAGTTGAGCATGATACCACCTACCTTTGAGTGGGATTCATCTCACGTAACTGTTGACATCCAGAATGAAGATGCCTCATGCATGCTAATAACTGTGAATCTCTTTACAATCACCAGAGAGAAAGAGGTACCTCTCGGCATATTCTATCTGACCCACACATTAGGTGTTTTTGCCAAGATAAAATTATTCCCTAAAAATGTGTATTTCTCCTAACTGTACAGAGTTTATATCCAGTTAGGTCAGACATGGGCGTACAGCTAAGTCCAACCTGCTTTGTCTTCACACTTCCCGCATAATTTTTTACTCAAGAAAAGGAAAAGTGAAAATTTTCTCAATTCCTAAGAAAAAGAAAAGGTGATTGTGTCCATACCCCCAGTTTTGCCTTATTTAAGGTGCTGGTCAATAAGAAGGAAAATAAGGTCAGCTTATTTGCTTCTTTGATAAAAAGTCATGAGAGACAAATGCTCTAAGAGGGTATGCTTTCCAACTCAGTCTGGGGAAGCCAATTTGCAGAGGACCAATGCATGGCATGCACACAGACTGCCAATAAAGCAAAACCACACAGCCTGGAGGGGCTGGATCCTGACAAGAGACATGAGTGGGACAGCTCTTCCAACCTAGCATCAATTCTTGTCACCACTAAATTCTGAATCACTACAAAATGACTGAATGACATTGCTCAAATCTAGCTGCCAACACCCAATTTATTCTGCGTTATTGAGAAATCTATTTTTATCTTCTGCCCTTTTAATTCTAAGCAGCAGTCTGCCTGTTCAAAAACAGTATTGATTGACACTTAATGATATTGTCAATGAAAGTTGAATGAAAATTTTGAGCAGCTTTCTAAAAGAGAAAAATGGAAAAAAACAACACTTAAAGTCTGATAAAAGTGAGCAATAATTTAGTTTTAAGATTCCATTGTGGTAGATTTTTCAAGCAAGAGAGTTTTTGTATTTTTGAGTGTTGTGAGTAAACACAGACACAGAAAATTGCAACAACAAAGCATTGACTCAGATATTCCACTGGTTTCCAACTATTTCTTTAGATCACTATTGAATTTGCTGTTAGAAATTGCAATGTGTTTAGTTTGAAAGCTAAGAGGACATTTCTAGATTGAATGAGGTGTTTATGACTAAACTTCAAGTTCAACTGGTTTAGAGAATTTCAGGATTCCCCATCTATGTGGCAAAAGTAGCATTCTGATTTCTCACACAGGTATTTAATTTCTGCCTTAAAAACTACATCTTAAAGAACCTATTAATTCAAAAATTTCAAACAATATTAAAAATTATTCATAATTTAATGAAGAGTTTTAGCAAACTTGGTTGGTTTCCTAGAATGTAAATGGCGTCATACTCTACTCTGCAGATTTTGCACATTAACTCCACATAACAGTTGCCATCCTAAGCAAAACCAGACAGTATTGTTCAGAAGCACTGCAGCAAAATGTTTTAAGTTGACGGCCCAGGGTGGAAAATAATTGTTCCTGAATGCCTTAGGAAGATCCATTTTCAGAACTGACTTGGCCATTTAAGTTAATCAATTTCACTGAGACTTGATCACTGAAGACAGGATTCATTGCAATCCCTTCTGATCAGACCTAAATTAGGTGCCTTTTCCAATAATCCTCAACCTTCAAACTGAGATTTTCTTGTGGCAACCTTACCTGCTAAAGCTACTTTAAGTCCTTCAATAATAAATTTTCTTTTCATTGACTTTCTAAGATTCTTGGGAAATTTTACAGATGTGCTGATTGAGACTTGCTGATGTTAATGCTCACAGTTATCATACTACACTAGAATATGATCAATACAGACAAGAGGACAGGGCATCTAGAGGTGCCAATCTTTCCCCAGGAATTAGACCTAGAATTCAGATCCTGTGCTTGAAGTATTCTTTCAGCTTTAACTTAACCTAGGTATAACATTACATTAGAGAACCCCACTCTATGTTTATGGCTACAAGAAAATTTACTAATAGCAATCCATTTTAAGGCATTCATGGGAGTATGATTCCTAATCTTGAAGAAATGCAGGAGTCTTTCTCAGCAATACATATGTATAATTGAGACATACTCCTACAGCTAATTCATGATGCTGATATAGATACATATTCCTTACAAAAGCAAATTTAAGTAATATCAAAAGGACAAAATCTTGGAAGGGGTTTCATTTTCCCTAAGAAAACATCAAATGTGTACTGTTTCCCCAAAGGTTACACACACCTGATTTGTCTTTGATACAGTCTGCGACACTTCCACATCCTCTGTTTCGCTGTCTTCTGAATAGGATTCAAACTCCTCATTATAATATTCTTCTGCAATTTGCGGGTCTTCAGGGATTTCTAGAGGAAATTAAGAGTTTATAGTATTACATAGACAGACAACATTCATGATCTTAGAAGGATGCAATGAATTTTACATCACTCATGTCAATAACAACGCATTCTGAAGTTGAAAATTGTTGGAGAAGTTATCAGATTAAAATTTTCATCTTTGATAGCGTGATAAATAGTGCTAAAACTGCCTGTGTCAAAAGGTCGCACCCTCATCACATAGAAATTAATGAGGATCTATACTGAGTTTCGGATGAAATCACTGAACCATAGAATAATTCAGGCTGGAAGATACCTCAGGGGATCATCTAGTTCAGCCTCACTCAGAGCATGGTCAGACTTCAACTGAATCCAGCTTTTGTGAGCTGAAATTATGTCCCAGTTTGGTTTTCTCTAACATACATTACTTTCCTAGTCCTGCTCACCACATCATGGCATCCTGGCTTGTATCAGGAATGGTGCAGTGAGCAGGACTGGGGAAGGAATCCTGGCCCTTACTCGGCACTGGTGAGGCACCACCTTGAGTGCTGTGTGAAGTTTTGGGCACCTCAATTCAGAAGGGACATTGAGGTGCTGGAGCAGGTCCAAAGAAGGGCAACAAGGCTTGTGAAGGGCTTGGAGAATATGCCCTACAAGGAGAGAATGAAGGAACTGGGGCTGTTTAGCCTGGGGAAGTGGAAGCTGAGGAGAGACCTTATTGCTCTCTTCCAATATCTGAAAGGTGCTGGGAGAATGGGGCTGGTCTCTTCTAATTGCTGACAGGATGAGGGGAAATGGCCTCAAGTTGCACCAGAGGAGTTCAGGTTGAATATCAGGAAAAACTTCTTTACATAAAGGGTGGTTAAGCACTGGAATAGGCTCCTCGGGGAGGTGGCTGAGTCACCAACCCTGGATATGTCTAAAAACCATTTGGATGTGGTGCTCAGGGACACGACTGAGCCGAGGGTTGTTAGAGGTAGGGTAGTATGGTTAGGTTGCGGTTGGACTTGATGATCTTTAAGGTCTTTTCCAACCAGGGCAATTCTATGACACATATCCTGTGATGAATTTAATGGCTAGGTTAAATTGGAAATTTAGGCTAGGAAATTGGAAATAACATATATCAGAGTCCATATATATCATAGTCCACAGCATATATCCATAAGCAGTGAGTTAGTAAAACGGCTTGAGGCCAGATTGCACCTTCTTCAGTGAGCTGTTTTTTCGCAGCAAAAGCCTTCAAGCACTTGTTCATTTTTAAGCAGAGACTAGACTGTGGTGACTATCAAAACAGCAGGATCCCTGTTTTTCTGAACAGAAAGCTTCAATGCAAAAGGCCGTCCATTGGAAGCACTGGTCAATGACAGAGATGAGACTAGAGCAGAAGGAAGACCAGCTCGGCAGCTTTCCCATCGATAGCCTTCAGCATTTGAGCAGGGAGGTGCTCCAGGAAAGCTAACACTTCCACCTTATTCCATGCAGTGCTTACCGAGTTATTATCAAGACAATTTTTGTACAAGTCCAGGTACAACATTTTTATGCTATCAGTTTTCAAATAGAAAATGTTGGCTAGGCTTCCTTGGCTGCTATTATTATAAGAAATGTTAGCTGAAGATAAAAACAATCTAATATCAAGCTATTGTAAATCACTACAGTCTTAACATCAGATAATGCTGATTTTTCCCATTCTCCCAATTAAATCTACTTCTTTAAATCATAGAACCATAGAACGACTTGGGTTGGAAGGGACCCCAAGGATCATCAAGTTCCAATCCCCCTGTCACAGGCAGGGCCACCAAGAAACATAAAGTGACTAATCTTTCTTTAATATTACTGCCTTGAAAGAAATTCAAACAATACTTTGTATAAAATTAAAAATGCATAATAGATGTTGAAAAGATTATTTCACGTGGATAAAAATATCCAAAAGATTTCAATAAGTGAATACAATGAAAAGATGCCCTTGGATTTTGGGCAGAAGGAACCATTCTAATTTTCAAGGCATAAGACACTCAGTGAAAAAAAATGAGTAAAAGTATTTATCGACTGCACTAGGTTGAAGTTTTTCTGTTGAGATTTAAATCTCTACTATTATCTACTGTCCCCAGAGCACTTTCAAAAATACTTCTTACTTTGTACATTTACCTACGAAATTCAAATGTGTCAGTATTTGCTCTCAGGTTTCTCTTTTTTAAGATATTTATGTGAATTCCACTGCCTCGAATTTGTAATAAAAAAAAAACCAACAATAACTTGTGCTTCCAGAAGAACCTCCAACCACATAAAAAGCTTATTCCACAAAAGAAAGAATTTATCATTGCACCTAATTATTTGAGTTCTCCAAAATGCCATTTGACAGAAAAGTCTAACACTTCATCTTAAAAAAAGAGCTAAATCTCAAGCTCTCAAACCTCATTCATTTTTAGCATTGGAAGAACACTGCTGAACACAGATATGTGTTCACTTTCAGACACAGTGAACATTTGTCTTTCTTTCTATCAGGGAGGCTGTCATTCCTGTTATTACTCTAACTTTATTAGGTTCATCTGCATGCTACTTGTATGTCTATAAGCATTCACATAGCTATGAATCAGCCTATTATAATGCAAACACTGCTCTACACTAGTGTTTTCTGACCCTCCCATGTTCCTTTGTTTACTGCTGTAGTGAAAAACACAATCCTCCCCTTACCAATTGAACAAGGTACAAAAATCACAATTTACATGCTCTAGATAGAGCTCTACACCTTATCAGTAGCTCACAACCAGATCTCAACTGAGCCTCATACATCTAAACTATCCAAAGATGCTGGCACTAGCTGAATCCTACTTTCACACCAGCTTTTGCATCTTTCCCACAATTTCTCACTTTACCACTTGTGACACTGTTTTGACAGCTACACAAAGATGGTCATTTAATCTGAGTTCAGTAACACAATTTTAAATGCTAGTTCAGACACGAAAGATATTCCAGAATACAGATGTTTACTGTCTCCAATTCAGAACCTGTTCTAAGTGACATTTCTCCACAGAAAACTGTATGCCCAGTGGATAGGAGCTTGGGAGTTAAATACAACGAGGCTTTAGAACTACTTTTTGTTATGACAAAGATCTTTAAACAAGACACTTTCAAAACAACAACAAATTCATTTAGAATGCATGATTCATTGTAAGTTTATACTAGATAGAACCAACTCCCTATTGCCCGTTTGCTACAGATGCAGAGGCACAACTCTGATTTTCTGCTGAATTAATCTGGGTACACAAGTGCTTATTTAGTTGAGATCTTGGATCCGTCTAATCTCAAGAACACACAGGCTGGCTATAGCACAGCAGCCAAAAGTCACCATGGTGAGCTGTGCCCATGCTGGCTGCCTCAGAATTTGTTTGGATGTTACACCACAGTGCTGAAGAGCTGTACAGAGTGAGACACTGAATAAACAGCTGGGACTGATTCACCTCTGCTAGAGCTGGAGTGAATAAACCTGGAGAAGTCCAAGTCTGCCTCTCCATAACCGCTTGCTGGTCTCAATCTCTCAGTGCAGTGCAGATAACTCAAGTGAGCTGGGCTACACACTACTAGGGAAGGCTGGGCCCAATACTCTGCCATTTTTACATCTGCAGGCCATTCTCCAGGACGTCTGCTACCTGAGTTTTCCTATAAACCTTGATATTTCATCTCTCTCCATCTACCCCATGGAAAAAGTCTCATTACACCATCTCCTGAATGTTCTCAGTGCAGTTCCACATCTCAGCAATGTAGCACAGAAGGAAAATTCTTGGTTTATGTATTCGTAAAACTAGCTTTAATAATGATGTTGCTCTTTGGGCTAAGCCTGTTTGAATCACATATGAACCCTTGCAGAGCCTATCATGGACTCCAAGGCCAGGGCTTTGATTCTGTCCTTTGCTCTGACACAAAACAGAAACTAAGTCTATTTATGCCTGGAAAGTATTTGCAGGGAAAAAAAATTAAAAGATGCTAGTGAGGTGAACACCAAGTCTGTCATATAAAAAGAGGAAACTGAACGGCTGCTGCAGAGGCTGGGATACCCTGCTTCTGTGTTTCAGCACTTGGACTGGGAGAAAAACAGCACTGCATTGCATTTCCAACACCACTTGCAGCCCATATGATGCCCTTGCTCATGAAGCCCTCCTGATCTGCCCAGGATCAGAGCCCCCTAACCTTGCACGCAACAAAGCCACTCTGTGCATCATACACACGGCAGGCAGAGACCCTGCCTTCTTCAGTGAGCCTTGGGAAACAAACATCACATCCAGTATAAAGTCCTCTTTGACCAGACATAGCCATGAAAAACCCAATATAATTAGACTTTATTTTAGCAGGTGATTGAACTGGAGACTGGCAGAGGTTTCTTTCAACCTGAATTATTATATGATTCCGTGGTTATGCAATGCTGCACCAACAAAATGCTTTGAATTATGACAGATGTATTTATGTGTGTGGACATATTTAACATATACACTTATAAGGTGATCAGAAATATGTTAATTTCCATATCCTTTGTTTTCTCAGAAAATCACTGGCAAAAAGAGATGGTTAATAGGACTGGTCAACACTTCAGAATCACTTAACTCAAAGCATCACTTATCTTAGAGCTTACTTCAAGAGGGAAAATAGAAAGAGAGGAGTGGCATTGCCTCTAGGATGGAGGTTTGAAACTCTCAGATAAATGGCCTGAGTTACACAATCCTGAATGAGAGAAAGGCTCTGTGACACTACATGGTCCAGGTCAATATTCATTCAATTTGGAAAAATAAGATAATTCCATTATTATAACTTCAGATAACACTGATTATTTGTTTGTTTGTTTTCCATGCAGGACAATATTAGCAAGTCAGACAGAATTGCCACCTATTGGCCAGCTATAAAGGAGATATGCAACTATGCCCATGGTATGGGGTTGAAACTGGATGATCTTTAAGATCCTTTTCAACACAAACCATTCTGTGATTAAGATCTGAGCTTCATTGCTCAGAAAGTCAATGGAAGCTTTTCTCCAACTTCTAAATTAGGCTGAAAAAGCGTCTCAGAAAGGGCATTGTTTAGGAAATGAACTAAGGGATGTAACAGGACTTCTGTGTCCAAAAATGACTTGTAAGATTCTTTAGCCTAAATACGAAAGGACTGTGTAGTCATCAAAAGAACTATGTTCTGAAAGAATCATGTAAAGCACAGATGTAAAGAATGATTTGTTCTAAATGAAAGCCAGAAATATAGTCAAAGTTAAACATTAATATTTGGTAATTCGGTTTTTAGCATCATAAGAAAGAAAAAAAACTTTGATTTACCTGTGGACTTCACTGAGTTACATGATGCCATGTTGCCTTTCAAGCATAGCTTGGATTTCATCAAAACTAAAAGTTTTCAAAATAATCAGAAATCCTTTTAGTGCTGACAGGTGAATGAAGAAAAAGAATGATATGGCAATACAGTCAATAGCAGGGAGCACTTAGTGAGTCCTGAAAGCCATTTCCTTTATGCACAAAGAGGCACTATTACTGTAAAAGTTGCCTATTACTTGCACAATGTCCAGCAGGAAGAGAGCAAGAGCTGTACATTAGAGGGAAAATGACCATCTTACAGCATCAATTTAAAACTACCTTATACATTGCTGTATTTTAAACTTTTTGATCAGTCAAATGTACTTTCAAAGAAAAAATTCAGTTTTCCTGTTGAATCTGCCTGACACTTTCCCTATCATTGTGGTGACAGTGCTGAGAAAGAAAGAGTCCATACATCAATAAAAAAAGAGCTGACCCTTAAGAAAGCCACTTCCTTATTCCTGAGATGCAGTTCAAGAATGCCATTTTCAAGAGATAAAATGAAACTATTTTCATGAGAGTAAAAACATGGAACAGTTCAGATCCAAATCTGATGTAAGCAGTGTGCACATGAGATTCTGGACATAGTAAAGATACATGTAAACTATAATTAATTTGAGTTTAAGCAGTAATGTAAGTTATGTCAGACATGCACAAAACCAATGACTGCAGCCAAGCAAATCTACAAGTAAAATATTGAGACCTCCAACATCTAGATGTAATTAACTTACGAAAATAAATGCATTTTCTAGACTGCAGGAGCACCATTTGCAGATTAAATAGCAGAACATGAACTAGGCACCTTCACTGCTGTCACCCTCTCTCTTCCTCCAGCTAGTTGTCTGACAGCCACAAGCACTGAATTTTAAGCTGGCAAAAACTTCAAACTAATTCAGTATTTACAGCTACTTTTCAGAGCAAATTCTCATTCCCTTGGAATTGGTTCCAGATTCTTGTCTCACCATGTAATTTGGCCCAGCTCCCCAGAAATGCTGCTTGGTTTGTTAGATGAGCCAGAAAGCTGTAGCTGGGGGACACACTGGGATATGCAGTGTTTTTCAATACCATTCTGCTCATGATGCTTTGTTTGCTACTAAATGCTTGGTGTGTCTTCATTTACACCAGTTTAACCTGGAATTTGAAATGCAGTGTAAAGATACACTGACTGTTAAGTAAAACTATTTGGAATAAAAGCTAGTATCTTTCTAACAAATATTTACAATATTGAAATGGTACAAATATTCACCATAAGTTCTAATATACAATGTTTTGTACATATACAAGCTTGGTGCATTGGCCTCAAACTGTTCCCAAAATTCATACAGTGTATTCTAAACGCTTTTTAACAGAAGACTTTGGAATGAGCAAAGGGGCCTACAGCAGAGGCTTTAACAAGACTTGGCCAGAATCACTTTAGTCATTGACTGAAGTAAATTTTAAGGTATGATCTATTTATCAAAGCCAAGCTAAATCAATGGGAAAAATTAATTTTAAAAGAAAAAGTAGGAACTATAGAGTAACATGATTTTATCCCCCAAACTTTGAACATTCACAGTTTTTCACAAAACTACATATTTTAAGGACTACATTGATATCATTCTGATATCTTCCCTCAGAGAAGCCGTAGGAGCAAGACTACTTGGAAAAAGAAAGTAAATTTTTGTGAAGCAAGTAGATAGGCAAACCAAACCAAACCAAAAGTGCATGGCTTTGGCAAGGGCTTCCTGGAGGGTTTATGAGTAGAATTCAGTTCCCAAAGGTCTTCAAAGATGCTAAAGCATTTTATTAAAAACTTGAAGATAAAGGACAATGCTCTTCTACATAAAAAGGACAATGCTACACTACACAGGGGCTTTTAAACTACCATAAATGCTAAGCATTCTAGAACTCCATAAAATTTCCAAGAATATCTCCAAGAATATTCTGTGGCTGCCCCATGGAAAAAGGGTGAGCATGTTCACCCAACGCTCATATTGCTCTTCCATGGAAATGGAAGAGCATTTTCTTTCTTTCAAAGCAAGAAATCAGCTCTCCAGTGGCTTCCAGAGTAACAATCACTTAGTATGAGCAACACTTCAATTGATTAAAAAAAATAAAGAATAGAAAACAATTTTCTTAACTACTTTTTCACTTTGTGGCTAAAACCTCTACATTTTGTTAAATCTTACTCTTGATAGAATAAATCAGATTTAATATTTCTTTAATTGAATCTGGGACAAAGTGTGCTTTCAATATGAAACCAAGTGAAAACAAGAGACAGCTGCACATACTCCCAATGTTCCCATGCCCTCAAACTGTGTGAGAGTGGCAGGAATTCTGGCACTCCATGTGCAAAGGACAAGTGAAGGACTTGGTAGGTGCCAGCACTAAATAGTCAAGTTTCTCTCAGCAAGCATCTCATAGTAAGATTTCAGCAAGTAGCAAACTGGGAATACACCTTATGATTTTGGAAATATTCCAGCTCATAACACAGACCTGCACTTTTCCAGCTACTATGACACTACTCTTGTGTGCTTACATACTCGCTAGCAGTTGCAGTCCTCACCTTCCTACAAAATTAACAGCAATGTAAATCGGTGCTCAAGAATATTCCTGAAGAATAAATACACACTTTTCTATCACTCCAATAAACATGTGTGATATGTCTCAGGTTAGTTTCTCCAAATATTTTTATTCTTCTTCTCCAGTCCCTAATTTGCATAGTTTAAATTGGACACGCAAAATTTAGCTTTCTGGCCACCTACTTCAACTATGGTTCCGAGAAAGTGTTACATAAGGACTTGTCATCTTTCTTGACAGAGGTGATCCATGTCAGAAACTCATTCAAACTTTAATGCTTAGCTCAAGAAAAGCTCTTTTTTCTTGAAATAAGAGCTGCTGAGGACTTACTGGTATGACTGCCTGAGTGATGATACTTCAGAATTATCAATTACCTCATCAGTATGCTTACACACTGTTTTACAGGCACCACAATAAATGTGCACGTGCAGATATGCATAACAATGCACAAAAAAACATAACAATACTTTATTGTGAGTGAACATTTACTATTTGAGAGTCAACTGAATTTTACTCACTTAAAATTCAAAGGAATATGCCTGTAACTTACAATTAGCAATGGAAATAGAGAAATAATGTATTCAACTACTGTAATGTACTTAGCTATTTTGGAATTGTAATGAAATCAGAGGTTTGACAGATGTAATTTATTGCAACATACTATGCCCAGGAATTGAACACGATGATAATCTCTGGAGTATAAAGAAATAAAAAGGAAGAGAATACAAACCAGAAAGATCATGTAATATGTCCCTTTAACTTATGTCTTAAGCTTTTACATTCTTCTTCTGTACAGATAATTTAAATACAGCAAGTAGTTAGCTTAAGCTATTTTGCTCCTTTAACTTGACCACTTCCCACATGGAAACAAGCCTAGTACAAGCAGAGGAGTAGATTATGTAAAGCTAGTACTCTTGCAGGGAGAGAATGAAATGGATCAGAATGCAGGTGAAGCCCCAGCATATAATATACTGGCAAACAAAAAATGCAAGATACACTGTTCTAAATACACTGATACACTAAAGTGGCTGTTAGGTCCAGTGTTGTTTTGCTGCATGGTCTTTTTCGTTCTAGCCACTTAAGGGCAGCAAGGACAAGCCGTCAGAAATTGTTATACATTTTCATATATAATTTATTGAAAACTTAAAAATATATATATTTCACAGTCTTGTTTACCATATCTTATTATCTGTGAAGCTGATAGGAATATAAGTTGCCAGTGTGCAACTTCAAGTTTTCATGACCACTAGACTGTAGCTTGTTGAATTTAATATTCCGTGTAGCACCTGTGAAAAGTAAGAGATTTTGGTAGCTTTCAATCCAGTATCTTTCAGCTGCAAAAACTGCTCCAAATCAGAAGGATCTAAGATTATGGTACAGAAATGGTCGTATTTTTCAAAACTGTAAATAGTACTGAGCATTCTGGAAGCATTTTTATATACAGTTCAAGGTTTTGCCACCGATTTCAAGGTAACTTCTGATGTAGAAACTGAATCAGAAACCTTGAATGTTTAGCTATTACAGTTGTATAACAGGATTACACCTTGCTCTTCATGCATTATACTACTGCAAAGACTGAGCCTCTCCTACAGCATCTTCTGTGTAGCAAAGTAGGAAAATTTGAATATTCCACACTAATATCCCATGGATAAGTACCTAAGTACATTTCTCTGGGTTCATTACAAGTAAATCCCCATGGCTAGCCTTTCCTATTTATTCAATACATTTGCAACTGTAGAACTAGTTAGCAGGAACTGAGTTGTATAGAGAGTTGGGAGAAATGCTGTACAATCTGGCTTCATTAGGTAATAATGTAAGCAACACAAAAGCAATTGCACAGAAATAATTAATGTGATGTAGAAACAGAGCTGCAATTTTCCATCCTAGCGCAGCATATGGTAGCCCACAGAGAAAAGCCACAGTGATCTACCAGTACAAAAGTAATCCATGGAAAAGATGAACATCAGCATCAGAACAACTCTGATGCCAACCTTTTCACAAATAAAGGGAACAATACATTACTCCAGATTGTATGTGTAAAGACAAAGAACTTCAGAAGATGATTATAGTAACTTAAGAAAGAAGAAATGTAAAGCGCAAACTGTGAGATGACAGCTTGGAAGCATCTTAAGGAAGGAAGGTTCAGGTATGCTGGGAGCAGCCAGTGCTACAACAGATAAAAAATGCAGAAGTATTTTATAGAAGTACTACACAAAAGAATATTACTGTTGCCTATGAAAACACAAGGAGATCAGGAAAAGAGAGGAAAACAATTACTTCAGCTGCAAGGCAATAAGAAATACATCTTGAAAAAGCTGGCTTGAAACAGCCAGAAGAAAAACTAAGGCAGAAATTAAAAAGTTTACAAGCACTGCAGTATTTTGACCCAGGAACAACTTTCTACACAGAGAAGTGGGAAGAACTTTTCAGAGCATACAGAACAGGCTGAATTCTTGAGGAGAGATGCACTACAGGTGATGGTATGCCACAGTCTGGACTCAGAGATCAAACTGAAGTTGGTACTCTTGCCATGGAACAGAAGCAAATTATGGGGAAGTAGTGCCACTGAGAGCAGCAATTCCTCTATTGCAGAGACAGGAAGCCACCAAGGTAATAGCACTGAAAATATGGTCTTAATGCACAGCTTCCTCTCCTGGGTCACTGAAGCAAAAATAGCATAACTTGCTATTCATATAATTTTTCACTGTTTCCCACTCCCAAGTTAAAACTAGATCCCTTTCTTCCTGAGTTCAAGTAATGCATAGAAGATTTCTGTCAGCAAAAGCTCGTGTTTCTTTGATTTCACCCATCCAAGTTCTTCATTTCAGGCTGGAGTATGGCAGATAGTGCAGAACAGGTGCCCAGAACCCCAAAAGTAAGCAGGGGGACAGAAGGCAGCATGGCAGTGTGCAGTCTCTGTGAAAAATGACTAAGTCTGCAAAATACAGCAGAGTGGAATAATAGGGAACATACCTTAAAAGAACAAATAGAATTTTAATGCTTAAAAATAGCATTTTATACTGCCCACTGTATTTCTCTGCAAGTACTTCAAGAACCAAATTATTTCTTTGTTTCTGAAGATGGTGTACAATCTATGAACAGTCTGAATGGGCCTGTTCTGTAACAGACTGAGTTCTTATCAACACCAAAAGCACAGCGTCTCCTTAGATGTCTTTCATACCCCAAAAAAGAAAACCTGCTTGATGACTAACAGATTGATCAACTATTTGTGATTTCATACAACTCTTTCAAATGTCTGTCAAGTGCACAGAGGTGCTAATTAGAATGAAAAATGTTTTTAAAAAATCATTACATAAAATAAACACGGAGAGAAGCTTAAACTTCCCAGGGAACTCTACAGCAGTTAAAATTTTTTTACTTTGCTAAAGCTCATCCACCAGTCCAAAACTCCAAACTATCATCTTGATTTTCATTTATCTAACCTTACATAACCTGCCTTGGTTTTCCATGCTTTCAAAAACTGTGTTCACTATAACTGGATAAAGATGCCATGGTTTCTAAATCTCCTTACTAAAACTAAACATTGAGTTCTGCATTTGACACCTTCCCCAAACACATACCACCATTTTTCATAATGTTTTAGATAACTGAAAGCATAATGTGCAGTGTTTTATTATCTATGGCTCTTTCTAGCCCTTCAGGAGCCTTGTCTTTCAATCTTCCAAGCCCTTCCTTTCTTCCCTTCTTCCTTCCTCCAACCCTTCGCTTTTCATCCTCTTCCCCTCCATTTTCCTTCTCCCTTTGCTTCATGTTGCAAATTTTTCAAGGGCTTTAAGATATGAGCCAAAGATAGCTTGAACATTCCTCCCTGCCTCTTGAGATTGGGCATTCTCCTTAGCTGTTCCCCAGCAGCTTTTCCTATTTCTGAGAGGATTTTTAGGAGTAGCTTAAAGGCAGCTGCTGCTGAAACTCCTCGGTATCCACGAGCAGACTCCTTCACCTGCCATTTTGCCTCTTCCTCACCTGCTATTTGTTACTAGTTCTAACTAAGGAGACAGTTAGTCTGGCATTCTCCTAACTTCTGCTAACCTGGTATAGGTTACCAAATTTATTGCATGTCAGACAACTTTACAAAAGGTTTTTATAGCTTTGCTTCCAGTTTTACTGTTTTTCTATTGTATGGCACATTGACTGAGAACCAAATTCTACTGAACATCAATAACTGGAATTGTTTTCACATTTTCAGGTACAAAGACTCCATTAATAACTTAATTAATAGCACGTAGAACATGCATGGCTGAACTGAAATGCTTAATGAAAAGAATGAATACTGAATAGAGTTAGTAACAGCTTTGACATCAGCTTCAGGAATAACAAGGTATTCACGAAGAAAAGAGAAACTATGCAATTTGCTTTGCTTATCCTTCAGTCCTTTTTCTCATGAACTTACCACCACTTCAGAGAATCTGACAAAAGCAGGGTCATTAAACAAACATTCATCTTTGTACAGCTTCAGACTGAGCAAACTTTTGCATCACAGATATAATCGCATTTAATTTCCATCATTATAGTTGAAAAACTTAATGACCTCTTAAGACAGAAACATCGATTTCTTTCCTTTCTTGCATGTTGTCCTGTTTCTATTTAAGTCTCTGTATGCCTATCCTCGTACGTCTCCCTCCCACTCACATTTACTGCTTTCTCTTAGTCCCCTACTTATGAGCTGCTCCACCCCCAACCCCAGGATGTATTTCTAGCAGCTGAGTTCTCTCCTACACAGATCACCCCCCCTTGCACTGTGAAGTAGCAAGTCAACTGTGTGGACGTAAATGAGGCTACGTCATAAGAAAAAAGCCATTTGCTATTAATAAAACCACCTCCACCACATACAAACTGATTTTGATACCTTTGAGCTAACGACATATCCCTTCGTAGATGCGTATAAAACAACACAAAAAGGCAGAGCTATGAAAGTAGTTGCTGTATTTTAAAGTCTATTAATACATGCTAACAAAATTCTAATCTGATTAAAAGTCTTCCATCATAATAGTTAAATGTTGAAGAGTATTGACACTATTTCAGTACATAATAGCAATAAGACTTAAATATGGGCTGTGAAAAATATTTTCTCATAAGTACATTTCCACAGTCAAGCCCTTATTCAAAAGTTTGGCTATTTGTTCTTTTATCTACAGTTAAGTTCAACATAGTACCTAACAATCTCTAGACAGTAGCTAAATATCCAAGGACAGTACAGGTAAGCACTTTTTAAAGAGTTTCTGTCTGCCTCTCTCATTGCTATGGGTAATGAAAATGGTATCAAAGTGTTCCAGAAGTGCAAATGCTCTCTATTCTTGTACTCATTTTTGCACTGAAGAGGTAATTTAGAAAGTGTTGTTCTAATACAAGTCATTTTATATATGCAAAGGTTAAAGCTATTTTCTTTGAAGTCTGCACCTTTTTTGGAGGAGGTCTGTTCACCCTCTTTGCCATTCAAGTCACCCCAACTCAGAGAACCCAAGCTTCCTGACACATAACCTGCTGCACACATCCATCTATAATATTTTCCTTTTCTTTTTGCATTTCTTTTGTCAACTTTACAAACCTAACTGTTTTTCATACTGCAGTTCTTCACCACAGATTTAAGTACAAGGGACAAAATCAAATCTTCTTTATAGGAAGTTTCAATTCAACACCAGATTTTTAAATCTTACCATGGTCCGTAAATTGACTCCATCTCTCATTTCCATTTGGTTCATCACATCCTATGGATGTGGAGTCACACGTGATGACCGGCTGAGAATCGGTGAGGGGTTCTGAAATCTGGATGTCGGATTCCTTAGTCAAACAAAGCAGCATGGAGAAACAGGAACAGTTAGAGCTTTCAATAGCACCACAATATGATGGTTGCCCTGACTCACGCAATTTCTGGGACTCATTAAGCAAATATTAAGAAAAAAATTCCTAACTCTTCGGTAATTGACCATCAGTGTGACAACCACAAGCTATGATAGATTTAACATGGTTTTTAATTTTCCAAAGACAATGAGAAATGCTGAATAAAAACAAAGTACTAAAGCAAACCTTGTTATATCTGTGATGCTTCCACCGTTTCCAAACTGTTCCCCATATTATAAGACAAAGTGCTGGTACTGAACAGGACTATTCTCTGTTATTGATATTTCAAAAGCAAAGGAGAGTTCACGCTGGGAGTCACTTCAAGACTTTAATGTTACTAGAGGATTCAGTTAAAATGTTGATACTTGTAACTAGTCAAATGAAAATAAACTGTAGCTATCTCAAATCAGAGTGTTTAAAAGATTACAATTCTAAATTTATCTTGAAATCAAATGTATTTTGAACTCCGGTATCAAACAGACTATTAGGAAGTACATTTCACAGAATCACAGAATCACAGAATTGTGATTCAGAGAGCAGATTTAGATCCAAAAGTGTCTTAGTAAAAGAAAACTGTGCAGCGACTAGGGAGTTTGTTGAACTATGTCTAAATAACTGAATGTAGTGCTACTCATCACAGGTCCACAGGGTTCAGCCAAGGGGTCCAGACTTTGAAGCACATCCAAATAATTAATCTTAGAACAGAACAGTGTCTCTAATGCTAAAGAAAGTGTGTGGCAAACAGAAAAGAGGTACACACTGAAAGTCCATAAATAAGGTCCCCAACACACTACTTACATGTAGGACATTGACATTCAGCTTCTGAAAATTACGGGACCTGAATTCTTGCATTCTTTTGACATTCTCTTGATATTTTTCTTCTGCCAGCTGTCTGTAAATACAGAATACTTGTGATTGAGATGTGATATTGGGGATTGCATAAAGGGACCTCCTAGCAGTAGATGTGGAAAAGCAAATTCCATTATCAGAGTACTGTGGCACCAAACACTCTCAGCATCCATGCAAGACAAGGTTAGTTTTACATGAAAAGATCTGTGGCCCATTTTTTTATAACAGTTATTGTATTTATCTTTCCCAGCCTGCGTAATGTAATTGAGAAATAGAAAATGGTTAGTCCCAGTAGCTTTTGTCTCTTCCAAAGATCTTAAGCATATCATGCCTTCATGCCACCATGCATTCCACAGACCTTTCAGGTCAAGACAGGCACACAACACTTGTGTGCCATGAACACTTCACCCAGGGCATACCTGTTAATTGCATGTTTTCTGTTTGGGTCTGCTTATGCCAGCTGCTACATTAAGTAAATCCTCTAGCTTCCATCACTAAAACCCCTTCCCATTGATGAGTAGATCTGCACTACTGAATGAACATCTCTTGTGTGAGAAGGTACTATGTTATTGTAGTCAGTAGGCAACAACAGAACTGAATATAGATCAACTTTAAAGATTTATGACTGAGAATAAGATTTGCAAATTAATATGCTGCCTTTATATTATAAAGTAAATATACTCACTTCTGCTGCTGGGGAAAAAAAACAACATGAAAATCTAAATAGAGAATGCTAAAATGCAAGAAAGCAGAGAAAACAAAAGACAAACGAGAAATATTCTGCAATTAGTATTAATTCCTTACTTCCAGTCATTTAAAAAAAATGAAAGAGACAGACTTCCTACTTACAAATTTCATATAAGAATGGGCCTACCATACTGCTGAAAACACCACACACAAGAAGTGTTATATTTTATATAATTGGTTCATTTCAAGTAGCTTTTTTAAAATGAGAATAAATTTACATACCAGCTTGAGTCTCAAATTTAGTGTTTGGTGTCAGACAGACACAAATACTGATCAGATACATTTTCCAAAAGGAAAGGAAGGCTGTTAGCTTTTATTTCTCCCTGTTGGGTACAGATGCCATGGGTTTGCACAAATAACACTAGGATACAATTTTACAGAGCATTTTCCCTCAACTACAACTACAATTACTATTCATTTGCAGGCATATGTAACAGCTGCGAAGTTACTGAGGACATAAATTCAGGCTTCATGTAACCTTGCATTATTTCTTTGCAGTTAGATATCAATGCCTTACTGAATTGCTAGTGTGCCTTGGCATGGCGAGGTTAAGATACTGATTCTCATAAGGCTGGAAAAATGGGCCCATGAGAACCCAATGAGGTTCAACAAGGCCAAGTGCAAGGTGCTGTGTGCCAGGGCAATCCCAGGTATTTATACAAACTGGGAGAAGAACCCCCTGAGAGCAGCCCTACAGAGAAGTACTAGGGAGTGCAGCTGGATGTGAGCCAGCAGTGTGTGTTTGCAGCCTAGAAGGTCAACTATGTTCTGGGCTCCATTAAAAGAGTTGCCAGCAGGAGACCTCACTGTGGCCTTTCAGTACTTGAAAGGAGTGAAGAAACAGGAGGGGGTGCATCTGTTCATGAGATAGGACAAGGGGGAATGGTTTTAAACTGAGACAGGGGAGGTTTAGGTTAGATATTAGGAGGAAGTTTTTCACGCAGAGGTGGTGAGGCACTGGAACAGGTTGCCCAAGGAGGCTGTGGATGCCCCATCCCTGCAGGCATTCAAGACCAGGCTGGATGTGGCTCTGGGCAGCCTGGTCTGGTGGTTGGTAACCTTACACATAGCAGGGGGTTGGAACTGGATGAGCATTGTGGTCCTTTTCAACCCAGGCCATGGGTTGGCTATGATTCTATTATTCTACCCCTCTATTGCTGTCTATAAGTAACTGAATAAACATTTTTAAATTTACACTGCACTTTGCAACATGCTTTTAAAGAAAACATTAATAATGGATATGGAGCTTTTCTGATTTTCATTTATATCACATGAAACACTGAACATTTTTAACTCAGAAAAAAACTCAAGTGTGTTATCAAAACAGTATCTTCTTTCTGTTTAAAAATCCGTGCATACAAACATAGCCTTCAAGCTGTTTCTCACATGCCGTTCAGAAATGACACTTCAAATCCCCACTTTTATTATGTTTTTCTTACTTAACAAAAAGCTATAAATTTTAAAGCCCTTACAACGTGTTGATTACCCTGCTATTTGATCACTTGACAAGACTATTTCCTCTGAGCTGTTAGCTTTTATTGGCATATCTCTTAGGAAAAAACAATTGACAAAAGCAGTATTGTTACTGAATAGATGACTCTTCCAAATGTGCAATTTTCAAAATGACAAATCATTAACAAAATTCCCTACTGTAATGAATCTGAATGTCTCTCATACACATATTTAACTAGAAATACTGTGCTCAAAGTATCAATCTGGGCTGACGCTCTGACTTCTTTTCTACATAAACAATTACCTTAATTTAAATCATCCAAAATTCCCATTCACTATGAGTAGCTAAAGACAGTTTCTGTTTTTTTAATGTTTTTTTTTTTTTATATTCTTACCTTGACTGTTCTAACTCCCTAGACAGACCACTGAAAGGGGGAAACTGTATGGTTAGGGCACAATGACAATGTTATGCACAACTTACTTCAACTTCTTGGCTTTCTCATCTGCAGCATTTAACTTCCTCAGCCTCATTCGTTCCCGTGGTGTCATTTTCTGTACTTCGGACAGTTGCTGCAGAGTTTGCAAATGAACTTTCCTCAGCCTGAAATTAAATACATGCAAGCTTATTTTCAGACAGAAATGTAAATATCAGTATTTGGATTTGATATTGAAACATACTGACATTTCAAAAGGAATAATTAAAAAGTTACAGGTACTATAATGGACTAAACAGACCTCAGTCTGGAAAGTAAATGCCTCTTTTAAATTGAAATATTTAAACCTAGATTCAGGAGGAAGATGAACCATTTCATGCATTTCAGGTGAAAACAGAAAAAGGTAAGCTCAGCTCCTCAAAAGAATAAATGTTGAAGCACAGTGAAATATTTACCCTGCCAGGATTCATTATTGAGCACATTACAAATCCAATGGCAGTTTTTAAATGAGAACCACAGGAAAAAAAAAATTACCAGACATACATTTTGAACTGATTGATAAAAGTTGGCTGCAGTGAAAGAGAGTATTAATCTGTCTGTAATGAAAGTCATAATTATCACATTGTCCTTTTGAATTCCTGGTCCTAATCAATAACAATTTGCTTGTAAACTGGTCTCCATGGACCGTCTTTGAAAGCTGAGCATGAATTATTGACACTCGTATTTCTGCTGTATTTACCAATGCAGAAAAGCAATAGTGGTTGTATATCAGAAAAAAACAATATTTACCTCAGATTTTACCTCACATTGTAGAGTAATTACAAAAACTGAGCCATAGCTTGCAATGCCATGGCACTCACCTTTCACTCACACCAAAATTTTGCATTCTTTGTATTCATGATATCAAGTATTCACTTCAAATGGTTATCACTGCTCTTATGAGATAAATTCACTTATTATTTAAGAGTCCAGTTTTATAAGAACATAAATTTTGAAATCAGAAATTTAGAAACTGAGAAGCTTTCATTATGCTTTTCAATTCTTGACTATAGAGGGAAATAGTGTAGAGATATGAAAATTATGTGTAAATATGTAAAGATATGAAAATATTTCATATGTGAAATATGAAACACTAAGGATAAAAAGACTTTAATTATTAATGAAAATAACTCTTCAACTATGAATAATGGAGACATATTTCTTGTCTCCTGCCCCCCCACCCCCCCAAAAAAAAACCCTTTAATTTAAATTGTAAGAATCTCTTGGGAAAAAAAAGTCATTTTTCATGCGAGTTGAAACTGAACCTATACAGCTTTTCCTTACTTAAATATTTAAAATTTATGACTTGCACAGAACTGGAATAAACTAAGCTATTAGAGCTTTTACTGTAAGAAATGAAACTCAAACAGAAATGACAAAAAATAGTTCTGGTGAGGAAAAAAGAATCAGAAATATAAGGTAGTATTGATAGAGGAGGACACCATAGCAAGCAGCTCCTTGTACACACACACACAGGCTGCAGCAGCTGTGGGTAAATCACTATGCTATTCTTCTTCTTCCTTTTTTTTTTTTTTCAAGTATTTTTGAATGTCACCATTTTCCAAGTATTTTTATTTCACTTTACCTGCCTCGTTGAATCTGTGATTGAAAAAGATATGTGGCATTTTGTTTACCAGTGTAAATACAGGCAGCTAACTTTCTCATAAATGCAATAAAATTCACAATAGAATTATGATTTTGTACACATTCTAAACATTTAAATAAGAGAATCAGACTACAGCACATCTGAAGGTAATTTGCCCATAAGCTTTTCCTAGGAGTTTTGATTTCAAATTGATGCTCTGAACTTGAAAAGATCAAGGTAAATTTCCATCCTCTAACAAAGACAGTTGTTATCCATAGCTGCACAGTTTTCAGGCCTCTGGAGCTAGGCCCAGAAGAAGCTTTAAATTGCTTTTCACAGAAGTATAAGAAGACGATGCTTGTAGTTACAACTTGCTCTTCATCTTAAACACTTGAGAATTACTTTTGAACAAGAATATTACAGACTCCAGGATATTACATCTGTGTCCCTCCGAGTGCTAGCTCAGTTAGTATGTGATGTCCTTTTGGAAAGAGATGAGACTTCACGATGACAATGGATCTGGTATGGAACATAGTATTTGGTATAGATAATAGAAAGTGGTTTTAACAGCCTCTTTTAGAAGCAATGTGATAGTTGAAGCCTAGGTAGTACTTTGCAGGTTAAAAATACTGCATCCCAAAAGCTACGATATTTTTATGCATACAGATAATTTGAAATCCTGTACAGATTATAAGTGAAAAAACAAACAACAACCCACAGAGGCATGGATTAAAAGTTTTTTGAAGATTCTCATAGTATATATTTGAATAGGTTTGTAACACTCAGTGTAACATATACAGAATTGGCATAACATTTGGACAAGATTTCAGTTCCTCAAAACTAGTTAAGGTATATCTCAGAGGAATACCTCTGCAGCTAACTACATTTCATTTGAACAGACAGGAATGCACACAGAGTTAATTAAGTCAATACAAACACAGCAGCAATAGACAAAAGATATGTCTAATATTTTCTGAGTACATTAGCAAGTGTGATTCTTGGTTTCCAGTATATTTACAAACGGCTATTTCTAGCAGAATCAATAATAGTGGCATAGTAAGAAGGCCAAAAATTAGATAACGTGGCATTATTTGTTACAGCCTTCAACACTTATGCTTGCAAAGTTCAACCATGTGTTTATACTAAAGTGGAAACCAAAACAGAGAACTCTTGTCTGATAAAATGACAGAGGCTCATCTGACAACAAGAAAGAGCAGAAATGGAAAGGACAAAGTGGAAACTTAAACCACAATTTCTAGTGATGAGTTTACAGATACACTCCAAGCACTCACACTGGGTAAAAAAAGTGTACAGAAGACTCTGCTGATTCCCAGTGTCTTTATTCCACATTCTTCTTATCACTAATAGTAAACAATTCTTTGGTTTGCAAAGTTTATCTGATCACTCCTCCTGAAGGAATTCTTGCAAGTAGAGGTGGTGGCACCAACAAAGTGACCACAGCTGAAAAACCACAGGCCCACACTGACGATATGCAGGCCCACTGTCTATGAGATAACTAAATGATGACCTAAGCCTTCAAAATATACGGAAAATTTAATTACACACCAAGTAGCAATAAATCAATTTGTGCATATACTACACATGCATGCAATATACACAATTTATAGTTACAGAATAAAAATATTTGATTGTTAGAACCATTTTTTGCCCTAAGTCTTAATTATGAAACTCATTAATGTGATTGTCCTGTATTTCTGAGGAATGGCAAGATCTCTTTAAAAGCAAAGTGTTACAAAATTAGCACAAATGTTCAGAGCAGGATAGCATTTGGCATCACTGTAATTTTTTTATAGAGCTACCCACAAAATATTTAAAAATACGTACACAGCATCAGAAATGGGAGCACCTCCTTTCTGCCAGTTAAGCCCGCTGTCTTTTGCAGTCATACATGTGAAATTGTACTGTATATTCTGTAAATAAATAAAATAGAAGTGATATTAATGCCTGAGGCCAAAGTGATCCAGACTCCAACTTATTATTCAAAACAGTCCTAATGCAGAAAATGATTAAACAGTTTCCTTCCTTACCTCCTTAGAAAGTAATTTATTGCATACACTGAAGCAGGGACCAAAAAATCAAGATGCACTGTCTTTTATTAAAACTATGACTAACCAGAACAGTTTAAAGATTGCATGTCCCCAGGCCCAAATGATCTGCACTTGTTATGCATAAGTGTCCATTCTCCTTATTGTTCATGAGATTTTAAAGGGGGGAAACATTTAGCATGTCAAGTGAGAAGAGCTTAATTTCCCACAAACTCCCTGCCTCGATCAGGTTGTAATTTAGCTCAGAAAGTCTCTTGATTAACATTCCCAAAGGCTGCTCACTTATTTTTTCGCTACACATTTTCTCCATCTGCATTCTACTTTTGTGAAATACAATGTCTACCGCTTTATCTTCTTGTTTACCTTTAGCTGCTCATCAATATAAGGGATTTTTAGGATCTCTCCTGCTGCTGGTCTCAGTGAAGGATTCTTATTTAACATGCTGAAACATTAAAAAACAGTAGTGATAATTCGGTCATTTTCTGAATTAACTTAAGAAGCTGAACAAGAGATCAACACACCTGCTCAGCACAGCATTCAGATTGCTTGGATATCTATCAGGAAGAGAAGGTGTATCACCTTCTACAATTTTTAGCACAACAGACAAAAAATTGTGTCCAGAAAATGCATGGTTCAGGCAGCACATCTCATATAAAATGCATCCCAGAGACCTTGAATAATAAAAGAAATAGCATAGATGTTATTTTTACAAGTAGCATGCATAGTGACATTACAATAAGGAATGTCTTATTATCCTCACTATTATGTTATCTTTTTCATCTGAAAAGATCACTATTCATCAGTCAGATTACAAATAGGTATCGTTCCAGATAGGAGAGATCCTCACTCCATTTGCATAAATGCAGGGAAAAAAATCTACAATCTGTATATAAAGTCTTATACATATATACATACATATACACATATATATGCACACACATACATATATATGTAAACACTAACTTGGCCAAAATTGATTTGAGCTCAGAGAATTACCAGATTTTAGATGACTGCATTATATTGAAATATTTAAAATCAAAGTTCCTCAAAATTTTACTTGGAGAAGAAGAAACTGGAATACGCATGCATGGAGACCAAGTGCAGAACCAGTGTCAGTTTTAGATCTTTAAAAACCATTAGGAATGATGACAACCAAAGAATTTCAAATGGGCCTGGTCTACCATCACCTTCATCACCAACAGCAAAGCAACATTATTCTTTATGTAATATTTGACTGCGGTCATTTACAGAAGCAGTATGAAAAAAAGCATACTGATGATACGTGCAAGTACATACAGGTGAATAGCATTGGTGAAAAGTGTAGAAATATTATCTTTGAAGTAAATAATAAATACAATTTAGATAATTTGCTTTGGTTAAAGAAGAGGAATGAGATCAGCTCATCTGGCAGCAAAAGAAGAGTAAGTAAGAGTAAAGCTGAAATCCAGGCTCCACATACAATAAAATAAAGACAAGGGAGAGGAGGGCTCTCTCACTGGTGCTTTTCAAAGCTGTATCTGAAAACAATTAGAACATTTTTGCTAACAACTGCATAACTATAGAGATACGTAAATAACTGTATGGTGTCTTAAATATTTAGTTGTCAATCTGCTTTCCAATTTCCAAAAGCAGTAACTGGTAACACACAGAGAATATCTAGCTTTATGATGGATGTTTAAACTCTAAAACAAGATAATCGCTACCTAATACTTCATAACAGAATCAAGCACAAGGCATATGAAAGCAATGAACAAAAATGGAAACCCACCAGAGGGAAAAAAGAAGAAAGGAAAATCCCAGCCTGATAGGCCATATTAAAACTGTTTTTTGCAGAATCAATCTGTTTTGGATTAATTCTGGCAGCCAAAAAGTGCTTAATGAGACATTAGGAGAACAGGATTTGCCACATCAGGGAAGTCCATTTATTCAGCTAGATGAGTCCTTTGGCTACACCTGAGGCTTTGGAGAAAGATGAGAAAGAACACCCAAGGCATACTGGTAAAGCCAGGGCAGCAAACAGGCTACCCAGGGAAAAACCCATCTGGTCCATTAAAGAAAAAAAAATAAAGGGAAAAAAAATGAAAATAAAAAGAAGGGAAAAAAGGGTTTTTACTGCAAGATACAACTCTTTGAAATGTAATAAATACTTCCTAGGCTGAGAAATGCCTTGGATCCTGGAGAAAGGCAACTTTTTTTCCCAGGACAACTGCTAAGTTGTAATTGCCCAGGGGAATTATCAAACTTTAGCCTCCAGACTGCATTTCTCAGTGCAGTTCTTTCAACAACCCCAGCCAAAGCATATTGTAATGAGCACATTCAGCAAGAGAAAATTGCTTCCCAATTTGCCAATGACCCAGACACATAATTTAATTACTTTTATAACCTTAGCTCATTTAACTGCCATTGTTATGAAATACTAAAATGGTTATTAAACTATTCTGCCAGAGTGCTTGCTTTGATAGCATCCTATGTTCATGAATACATTCGAAAAATGTGCTAAACAACACTTCATTTGAGCAAAACTGATGTATGATCATTTAACCTTCATGCCATTTATGCTCAGTTACAGAATAAGTAGGAGCATCTGGACAGGTTTCAGTATATTATCTACCACATTGACTGACAGACACCTAATTTCTCCTTCATACTTTTAATACATTCCAATATTTTGTAGAAATGTCTGAAATACTTCATACTCCTTTGAAGGCTGTAAGACATACATTGACTTTTTAATGAAACACTAAAAACCAGACAAAATGAATGCATATGCCTTTGTGGCTTGTGTATCTCAGTCTGATTGTAACAGCGGGTCTGAAGAATTTGCTGACTCCAGGGTCTTTAAGGAATACATACATATGCACATGTAAGTTGCTCCAAAAGTAATGCATCCTATTTATTTCCTCAGAAACTACAACAAATACAAAGAGCACAATAGCAGTATCTGACTGAGCAAATTCTCAGCTATAGAACGTTATTTTTGTACATGGTTACCATAATTACCTACGGATTTTTGCCATCAATGAACAAGAGCTTGCATGTCACATCTGTAAAAACACGCTCCAGTGGAGGTGACTCACTGTCACTGTGAGGGTTGCTGAAAAGCACCACTGTGCTCACATCCACTGTTCGGACTCCATAAATGTTCAGCAAGTGTTAATGAATGCCAATGGCTACAATTTTTCTGCATGGAGGAATTTTATTACACACTGTTGCTTCAGATGCACCTCCATGCCAGACACCATGCTGTCGGACTGCCCCTGTGCTGCCATCAGTCACATGGCAACAAAATGTACCGGAATATTAGTGAGAAGGTTCAGCCTTTACTGCTGCACCACCGCCATCTGTGTCTCACTCAGCATACAAACATGAAAAAATAGGAGGCATTACTTTCAGAGCAGCTTTTATGTGCACCATCATGACATTTTCTTGCACTGCTTTTCAGGTCTTTATGGCATGGCTTCTCCCCCTCTACATGAGCAGCAGCTACCGTTAATCTTCCTAACAATTTCTGGGGGTTATTTGTTGGTGTGTCTTTCTAATGGAGACAAGTAGATCTGAGTCACATGGCTCAGTCTTTTAAAACCAAATGGAAAGAATAGCAGCACACTAATCCTCACAGTAATTAAATTCTGTGAAGTCTTTCTGTGAGAAAGGATCCAGTCAATAGATTTTATATTAAGTGCTATAAAATACAGTTAGCAGCAAACCTGTTATAATATTTTAATAAACACACTTCCTTGCAATGTAAAAATCCCAATCCAAAGTGTTTCTCACTTCAAGATTAATTCAAATAACAACCTCAAATGATGTGGAAACTATTGTTATCTGGATTGCATATTTTAGAAATAAGCTTGGATACTGCCACACCTTTCTATTTGGGTGAACAGTCCTTATATCCACCAATCAGGGTCACAAGCACCAGAAGGATTTCCAGGTTTGGGTCACTGTAAAAAAACATGACCATAAACTTTTCAACGTAGGAAAGGTTCCTCCTCTTTTTATCTCCCTCATTCGTGGGGTGGGGAGGGCTTGGTGACTTCTGGTACATGTATACAGTAGCAATTAAAAGGTTTTCAGTTGGCCCAGACATTTAATAGTCGTAATAGTCATTTAACAGGAAAAAGATCACTTAGACGTGTCTATTAATTTAAAATGAAGTTTTATTTGTGCTTCTCTTGAAGACACATAGTTCAGAAAATCTGAGATAAAATGGCAATACTGTGTCTGTAAAGACACAAATCAGCATGAAATTTTCTCGCATTAAGTTACATAAAGGTAATTTCTTTCTGTCTTAAGTTCCATAAAATAAAATACAAAGCATGCTAAGAAAAAAAAAAAAAAAGTTGTACTAAAAGTGAAGCTTACATTTCGGAAATCATACAGCTTTTAAGATGCTTTTGTTGCGCATTTATCTCAGAATTAAGAGCAGAGATCACTTCAGTGAAGTTTACTGATTTGTAACAGTGAGGATCTGGCCCAACTTTTCAAAATATGTCATCTGCTCCAGCCCTAGCTTTCATAGGAAAGCTCTAGTTTTCATACAAAATTACATTTTAAAAAGACCCATCACTAAAATGTTACTCAAAAGACCAATGTATGTATGAACTCTACTGCTGCTTTTGGAAATTTATCTACTTAAATTTTGCAATAAAAAAATAATCAATTTTTAGATTGTTATAGACAAACTGGGGCAGAAGCATAGGTAGCAAGCACAATTAAAATGAATGTCCTCAGATCTGAGGCACAGGGAGCCCAATTCATACAAACTCCACAGAAAAACCATCTGTCAAAATCTGACAGTACTTGGCAGCTTAGTCCAATGGATTCAAATGTGACATTACTTTTTCTCTGGAATACAAAAAAGAAGCTATTTATATCTCTCTTGTAAAGAATTTGCTGTTTCTAAGTGACAAATACGTTTGTTTTTCAACTAAATTATTTCTGCTATCATTTCACCTCTGAGAAAATTTATAATACGCACAAACCTTTTGCAAAGTTCATGGATGGAGTTTGCCATAATATACTCATAACACTAAAAAGAACACAGTCTGCATACACGTTATCCTATCCACTCAGAAGCAAAGATAGCCATGTCACTAGAAGGCAGACAAAATTTGCACTGGAGGATCTATACACGTATACCCTTGCCAGACTACAAGCCAGAACAGATTACAGTCTCATTTAAGCAGCTACAAATTCTTTGGATTGGAAAAACCTGTAAGTGCAATACAGTGCTAACAACTCATGGCTTGTTAATTTTATTGGGCATTTGAACACAGAGACAGTTTCAGGTGAGATGGGAGAATGATGCTCAGTCTGCAAAATGAAAAAAGCAGGACCTAAACCGGCTGCAAGCTGTTGTGCCAAGGGAATCTCCAGTTCTCTGGAATAAAAGAGATTACAGGGAAAGCTACAACAGCCCATTTTAGCTTTAGAGACATTTGTAGGAGCTATCACTGACCTTCTTGGAAAATCTGGGCTTTCTAGGTTGCATGAAGACACTAGAAAGTACAAAGCTCTCTCTGATGTTCAAAAAACCTTATATTCCAGAGATGAAAAGGTAGTGCCTGCTGGAGATCAAGATGGGTCGTAAGAGAGAACTTCAATTCAGCTACTCATAGAAGACTTGAGTAACATCTTCACAAGTCTATGAACATCTTGCAAAGCAGCACAAGTATTTCATCTCCCCTTTAGTCAGGGCAGAAGCTGGGCTGATTGGCCACACACACGCTCTCCAGGCAAGGATGTCCAGGTTGTTCCCAAGGCTCCTTTTACACAAGGCCAGCAGCTACAGAAGGCACTGTGGTGGCCATTCTTCCCAGTGATTGCTCATGGACTGAGATGGATCTTTGAGCTGGCAGCAATGAGTGCTGCACTTCTGCCTGCCACAGTTTACCTCCTGCAGTCATTAAATGGGAACAAACAGTGACTCTGCTCCTCCTGCTATAGGGTTCAGACAGTAAATGCAATTACTCAGGACAAAGCCCTTTATCTTGTTCTGTAAGGCCTCTAAAGCCCTAACACTGAATACTCCTGAATTCTATCTCAAAGCTGAGCTTTAAAGCCTGGATGCTAAGTCTCCCTTTAGGTTTATGAAGTTCTTATATGGAGTTCACCTTTACTAGGGCTTCTTATGTGTCACTGCATTAAAACTGTGCAAAATGGGAACAGACCGTTTACCAGCTCATCTGATCTTTTAGTCCTTTCCTCTTCTCTTATGTATGGATGCCATAAAATAGGCCACAGAATATAGTGTGGTTTGAAGGACACAAGACCAGCCTCATCAAACATAAGCTCAGTTAACAAAATAAATAACCAGACATAGAATAATAGTTCTTTTTAACATTCCTACATTTCCTCTGCTGAAGTCAGAATTGAAAATAAATATTGTTCCTCAAGTTACAGAAATACTGTCATTTTATCCATTTTATTCATCACCTGTGTTTTACATTCTATAAAAGGAATGAATATTTTGTGCCATATAAATGCCTTATGTATGGATATTACTATTAAAAACAATGATGACAATATAATTAGGCATGGTGTGATAAAACTGGGATCACATGGACTCAAAGGAAAAATTCCTAGCAAGTTTAATAAGACTGAGACTTTCTAGTCTTTGCAAAGAAAGAAGCTAAGAATGCTACCTTCCTCCCTAAGGTAGAAACTTGCTATCACTTTTTGAAGGAAACCAATTTATTTAATGAGTTGAAGCTACTGACTGAAAGAAAATGAGCTGTCACATTTTTAAAAAAGCCCCTAAGAAACGAAGAGCCCAAAACAATTGCAGAACTTGACCTCTCATATGTCAAGCAATAAAAAATGAGCTTTCATGAGCTTTATCAAAAGTATTTATATCTAACAACTGGAGAGGCTTCTCAGTAGGAACCGACGTTCAGTTTTACCAGTCATTGTACTAACCTGATAACAAAAAGCAGCAGAGAGACTCAGCTAACTTCAGTTAATGGGTCATGATATAATAAAAATTGGTGATAGGAAAGGAAAGGGAGCGGGAAAGGACAGGAGTTCCTAACGACAGTTAAATGCTGACCTTGGCAACAGATGACATTTTACCTTTCAAGACATCTCCTTTTCACTGGATGTAATAAATGAAATGAAACAGCATGCTGATTACTCACCAAATATCAGATTTTGTGTTATATCCTTGGTGTTTCAGTGCCTCTGGACTCATGTAGTACGGCGTCCCGGTAAATGTTGTTGCCAGATCACAAGAACCCATCAAAAGACAAGAAACTCCAAAGTCCCCTAAAAGTAACAACAGAAAAATCCACCCCCAAACAATTAAGCACAATAAGATTAAAATTCATACAAACTTAGAGGTTACCACAGCTTTCGTACACATCTCTATTCACTTCTCATGTTTTATATTAAGAGCCGTGCCCTCTGCTTGTATAAACTGACAAAACTTCAGAAGACAATGCAAAACCCAAGTCTGATCGAGAACTAAGAATATTGATAATCAACTGATATTGAGATAGAGATCTACTTAAATTCCTGATCATCACTTCAAATTCAACAGTAATTTCTTATCTGAGTTGCCATCTCATTTAAAATTAATTGGAAAGGTTTGACCTATTTTTACCTATGACCCATTTAAAAGAAAGGAACTATCCTGTACCAACCATTCTTGTATTTGCAGGAAATAGGCCAAAGGATTTAAAAAATACAAGTTTTTGTCCACATTATCTGATAACTTCTACAGATAAAAGTTAACAACACCACTGGGATACTATGAAAGATTTTTCCCTGTCAGTGTGTGTAGTGAATTGCTCTAGGCATCAGAGCTTGATACTTTGGCACCATGGTGATGAATACTGAAAAAAAAAATCAGAAATAAGTAACTTAAAATCAAGTTGTTGCAATAAATGCTTGGCACTCTTTACAGAAATGAAATTAATGTGAAATAATTTCAGTGGCAATTAAGTGCTGAGTTGATCCTGCAATTACTGCTTTTAGTAAATAAAGAGAGAAAACTAAGATATGGATCAGGACATCCATATTAGATCAGAGCACAAATAAAGACAAAAATATACTAATACAATATTAACATTTCAAGAGCATATGAAAACATCTATTTGCATAAACTCTTTATGTTTTACTGTTAGACACAATAAAATGACTGGACATTAAAAAATGACAGAATTTTAAGTGTGGGGAAAAACAATGAGAACCCAGATTTACAGAATGGTGTAGATGCAAGAGGCCTCAGGAGGTCATCTGATCATAAAATCAAAGAATCATAGATTCATTAAGGTTGGAAAAGACTTCTAAGATCATCTAGTCCAACCATCCATCTACCTACCACCAATATTGCCTGCTAAACGATGTCCCAAAGTAGCACATCCACATGTTTCTTGAACGCTGCCACAGACAATGACTCCATCACTTCCATGGACAGCCTGTTTCAATTCCTCACCACACTTTCAGAGAAGTAGTTTTTCCAAATATCCAACATGAATCCCCCCCTTGCAGAACTTGAGGCCATTTCCTCTCATCCTATCACTAGTTACCAGCAGAGGAAGCCAACCCCCACCTCACCACAACCTTCTTTCAGGGAGTTGTAGAGAGCTATAAAGTTTTTAAACCCCTGTCTCAAACCGGGAGCAGTTTAAAGTTACATGAGGGTGCTCAGGTTCAGGTCTAGTTGTGCTTTGAACACCCTCAAGCCTGGGACATCACCAACTGATTGGACTCTGTTCTATTGTCTGATAGGGAAATGTTTGACCATTGACCAAACATTACATCTAATATCACTTTATTTAAATCTCCTTATTCACGGAATGTCTGCTGGATTGTTCTATCATAATAAAATGTCTTTAAAAAGGAAATCTCACCAATTTTAAGAAGATTATTCTTCAAAAATATGTTCTTGGTTTTCAAGTCTCTGTGAAGTATTCTCCTGTAATACCATAAATAAATAAATAAATAAATAAATAAATTAAAAAGATTTTTTAAAAATCTCATCTAACTTGAAGGATTCACAGTCAACTACCAGGTTTCTCAAGTATTTATCTTCTTTCCTTGCCAGGAAGGACAGCTCACCATGTTACAGTCTAACTCTGTTTAACAATGTAAAGAGACAGTGGCATTAACGAGTTCCAAATAACCACAGAGATGTATTCACAGACACCCACATGCAAGCTAAGAGCCTAAGCAGACAGGATAATAAAATGAGCCCAGGAATCCCAGCTAGAGAATACAGATACAGGTTTAAAATGAGCTCCCGAGGAAAGGAGAAAAGCAAGTCTTCCTGTCTCACTCTTCTTAAAAGTATTACATACTATTTACAGCCAGAAGAATAAGATGTATCACAGTAGAATAAGGGATAAGAAAAACAGCAATAAGCTCATGGAATCCTCCTTCAGAGAAAATGTATTACTTGAAAGACAAATACGTATTCAGACGAGGCTAGTTGTACAATTTTTTAAAGTAATGGTCTGGAAGATAAAAGAACTTCACAAAGACAGAGATCAAAAGGAAAAGAAAGAGAGCAACCAGCTCTTACAGACTTATGTTTCTATCAAAGACTGAACAACATCACATGCTACACACCACACTGGGACTAACTGCATGTCCTCGGCTTTTTGAGATCTTAATGCATGACAGGAATTCTCCACCCTATTAGGGAAAAATATATATCTCTGCAGTACACAAAGCACAGTCTCAATGAATTCATTAATAACAATTCCAAAAGGGTTTCCTACAACCTCAGCTAAACTTGAACTCAACCACTCTGAAGCTCCTCATAGCTTGGGTAATACACAGCATTTATTTGGAACAGCATTCAGCACAGACTGGCTACTGAAACTGGTACTATAAATGCATTCCTCGTATAGCCATTTAGAATAGATAAGAAAAGCTGTAAAATTCTTGAGATGTGGGCAGAAAAATTCCATGCATAAGTAGATTTTAGTTGCTCTTGAGTCATTCTCAAGTACTATGTCAAACTGTATTGAATTATGAAAGTCTTACACACTGAGACACTTAAATGATTTCCAAAATAGCTTGCACATTAACACTACAAAATGCTTAGTCTACAGCACAATTTAAATAAGCTGTTTAGTCCACACCTCATTTGAAAACAATTTTTGCAAGAAAACAAACATATTGATTTTTATTTTTTATACTCTGTTCATAAACAGGAAGGAAAAAAGTATAATAGCTACTAGAAGGTACTGTAATGCACACACGGTCAAACAAGAAAATTGTATTTTAATGGGACATTAAAAGAGTTCTTTATACTTCTTATGATTTTTTTTCGTAATTTTTGTCATGAAAATAATACTTGTAGTGAGAAATGTGTACATCCAGAAAAATGAATGCCTTATTCAGCTGATGTTTATGCATAATTTATTTTTTACTTTCTTGAGCAATATATGTACATTCATCATGCATTACATCAGTAAGGAAATTAAACTAATAGTATATTCCTTATTGGTTTATAAGCCCACGTATATCTATAGTCATATATAAATCTTGCTCTGTTAATTTAGTTTCATAAATTGCTTCCTTACCATGCATCACACAGAGCCTTTGAAAGAAGTTGATTTCACTGAGATAGATTTTACTTGAGTTAGATTTTTGTTTGTTTTTGTTTGGTAGAAATATAACCATAGACTCCTTGCACAGAAAAACCGGGTAACTGTGATCTGAATAACAAGCATTTGAATAACAAGCATTTTGGCCACATCAGTTTGAAATAGAATGTAATGTTAATAAATGCTTGTGATATATTGATTCAAATTTGTTGCAAATTATTGGCATTAACAATAAGTATGAGATCCCTTTATGTATGAATACGATTAAAAAAAAAAAATGATGTTTCTCGATACCAACCACTTTATTCTGCCTGGATATGTCAGACAATAAACAAGTTACAAGCTGAAACCTTAACTGAAACAACTACTTTAATTCTAGCAAGAAATAAATATACGTTGTCAATAAAGCAACATGATCTAACTGGACTCCAGTAACACTTAATCTAACTTGACAGTCAGCGAAGTGGTTATTGATATTTTGGGTAGAAATTAACACTTCAGGATGGTTTTAAGTTTGGCCTATAAATATACCTGTGCCTATATCTTCTATAGAGTACCTGCTTGCTGTCTCATAGTAATGATAAAGCAGTGTGGATCACTGAGCAGCAGGCAGCCTCCTTGAATAAAGATTCTCTGCAACCTACCAGCAAGGGAAGCTAATTGAATCTGAAGTAGTTCTTGCTGTGAAACACTCAGAAATGTAACTCTCTTCGCTCTTTCTGAAGAACTATTTTGAGATCTAAGTGGTTCTGTATAACTGTGGATCCTGTACTAGAAAAGACAACATGAAATCCACATAAAGGACTTGGGCAAAGTCTTCTACCCTGTAGATTGAAAGTAAAAGATTTGTTTTCATAAACAGTAACCTTATCAAAATCTCAGTGTCAGTATACTATTCAAGAAGATTAGGAAAGTGATGGATAACATAATGGTCATCTTTGTTCAAGCAGAGGTTAAACGAATTAACAGTCTCATTGCCTGATTGTTGAGGGATCCATTTTGTGCCCTGGTGTGCATTGGGCTACAAGCATGCCAGACACCAGATGATGGTTTCACACTAACTCTCTGTGTAGATAAAATCACTGAAATTATGTTGCTGTCTTTAACTTCTCTTCTAGGTTACACAAATGACAAATGAGGATTCAATCTATTCAATTGCAGACAATTTAGCTTTCGAGTTTAAATTCAAAAATTCTTCCAATTATGTAAAATAGACAATGAATGGAAAGTCACCAGGAGATGTTCATTACTCCTTTGGGATTTATGAAGCATAAGTAAGAGACATGAATGTCTAAACTGCAGTCTTTCTTATTACAGGGGGAGAAATGCAAAGTAGAAGAACAGTTCTTTTTAGAGATAAATCTCCAGCATGAGAGCTTTCAAAAAGCATAGAAGTTCAACTAAAGCTGTAAAAGAAGCACAATCATATAATACTCTATGTCTAAAACTATAAATAATTATGTTTTGCTGTTCTGGAATAAAAACTCCCATCTACAGCAGATGGATTTTCTGAAAATTGGCTTGACAAAGTCCAGCCCATAGAAAATGAATACTTGAAGCTTCTAAATCTAGGGCGCTAAGTTTTCTTTCCATTAGAACACAACTCAAATAAGTATTATATGTTTTTTCCCATATCAGTGTAGAAGAAATAATGTATGACTCCTTTATATATAAACAGTGGACTGTTATTATATGTTTACATTTTTGTAATCCAAATGCATTTCTGTAAGTAGTTTTAAAGCCTACCATTTCCCATCTAAGCTATTGTTTGGCTGTATACTAATAAGATAGAGAATAGGCTTTCTAGTGAATACAGTCAAGAACATAATGAAGTACAGGAAATGCAAATACAAATAAAACTGTCAAGACATTTGTATGTGTCTGGAGAGGTACTATTAAATAGCTTTAATTCAAAGACATAAAATGAAATGCTGTTTGAAAATCAAATTGTTATTTTCACTGGAGAACCCAGTAATTTCACATACATACGTATATATATATTAAAAAAATCATTCATAGGAATTCTAAAAAGATTTTTTTGAGTAAAAGATTAGAAAAATAATGCAGAGAGAAAAAGCAGGCAAAGAGGATGTTTGGGAAAAAAGAAGGTAACAGAGGCATAAGGAAATAAGCTCATGCAATCTATTACTTTGCATTAGTCTATACAATGCACCATCTAAACGCATACATTAAAGAAAGGATTTCATTCCAAATAGACCTTTCAGATTACCAACTTTTTAATGATAAATTATTAAACTAGATTTCAAGAAAAGGGTGGAAAAAAAGCACTAATAGTTTAGTTAGACAATATGGATTTTTATTCCCTTTTTCCTATGTCATTTCTAGCTCAGGTGAACACTGAAAAACACGGCATCCTGAGTTCTCTCCCTGCTGTGCTACCATCATTGCAGCCTGTGGGGCTGGCATGGCACACTGTGTACAAACCCCATGCGTATCACCACAGCAGGGGAGTGAAAAACAGATGATCTTTTAGACCCCTTCCAACCAAAGCTGTTCTACGATTCATTCTGTGACACTGACAATTAGGAACCAAAATGTTCTGAGTCCTAGACAGCAATTTACTCTGTCCTCTTCCCTCTACAGCCTGACACTGTATGTGCAAAAACTCATTAGGCATCTCTCTCTTTAGGTCAAAGGTATCCTACATACTTCAGTTCAACTCAACTCAGGAATACTTGTTCTTGGAGACAAGCGACTGTCTCCATCTACTGCTCTCTTGCAGCTCAAGAGAATTTGGCCCAAGCCCTGCTGTGAGATAGATTTGAAACAGTCATATGAATTTCACGCTGCTTTCAGCCTCAATATAGTGTTCATACAATCTATTTTATATTCAGATTGGAAAAAAAAACCCTGGGGAAAAAAAGAAGATTTCTCATCTCTAGATTCTAGGTGTAACCTAACCTTCAAACATCAACTTTTCTCTATCTCCACTAGCTGTACTAATGATTTATGTCATTATTCTAGGCAAATCAGCTCATTTCCCCAAAACAGGCACCTAAAATTGAGTGTGGCATTGTATAGATTAATTATTTACAAGTGGCAAAGTGTCATACAAGGTGATTGCAGATAAACATCCTTAGCCTTTAAGATAGTCCTTGTAGCAAGGACGTTTTTAATTCTGAATGTTCAAAAAGAAGAATAACAGTGCAAATGGTTTGTCTTGGCAGGATGAAGCATCTTGGACTCGTGGGCTACAATGGTCTCCAGAAAGGACTCTGTCTTGTTCATTAACATGGTCAGAGCTGCTAACATACAAAAGCAACAGAGAAGAGACAAAGGAGAGGAGAAGATGCTGAAAGCCAGGCTGACTTCATCTGTCTCACTGCTCCTGAAAGGGGCCCTTGTATTCCTACCTGAGCAGCTGGTCCTCCAGCTCTCTGCATAGTAGCCTTCTCCTCTTGGCTCAGCACAGCACTGTTTCCCTCATATCTATAGCTGTGCTAAAAACCTAGCTTCACGATGACAGCATGAGATGACACAGAGAGAAGACCAAACAGGTTACATACATGTGATCACTACAATGGCAATGAGGGAACTGTTTAAATCACTTAAATCAGCCTGTGTAAATCACACTGCAGGCACTCATAGAGATGACCAGGTAGGTATTTACCTGTCGTTATCTCTGTTCAGACCAAGTGTTATTTCCACAGCTGTTCAACAGTCTGCAAACTTGGGCAAGAGTTGTGTGTGGAGCATGCTACCAGCTGGAGCGCCTGTTCCCTACAGCTCACATGAAACCTTTAACTCCTGCTTTGAGACCTTATATCTGACCTTGGTTACCTACAGCAGGGACATTTTTAAACCATTACTCTATGACACTCCATCAGATAACCAACTTGATGTCTGTGATGGCATGGGATCTTGCACTGTTGGTTAAAGAATGTGGTAATTAATCATATGCCACTGTCTGAATGACATAAATGATTAGGTTAATCTTTGATGTGCTGTTAAAAGTAATGTTAGTGCTTAAAGATATATGTGTTTAACTTCACTGATTTCAATGGGACCACATCAAGCATATTATTTGATTCTTTACATTAAACATTTGCAAGACTTATTCGCTGAATCCCCTTTAAAATGCTGTCTTCTATTTTAAACCTTAGCTCCAATTTATTCTAACAATACTGAACAAATTCTATCGTCTTAGATTTTTCACTTGGCTATTAGGAACATTAACACTGAAAGACATCCAGTACTGCACTGTAAAAGATATAATACACAATGTTCTTGCACGGTAGCTAATTAATTACACTTTAAATTTACTACGTACGCTCTATAGCAGCTTGGTAAATAGGATTTTATACAGGCACAAAATAATCAATATGGTTTAATTTCTATTTCAACATGTATAAGAAAGTAGAAGTTTACTCACTCCCCTCCCAGCCAAATGTTTCCATATTAAAATGACTGTACCTTTCATGCATATAGTTGACTCCAAGTAACAACTGTATAAACCACTCTATTATTTGTCTTTGTGTGAATAATTTCCCAGATTCTTTGTACTCTTGAATTTTATAGTCTAGATCTCCACCCTGAAAAACATCACAAAACATTTGTACATTTAAAGTAAGTTTTTAAAATGTCTTCTCCTTCGTGAAAACACAGGACTCCGTTTTCTTACGGTTTCAGCACACAGTCAGTAAAATTAATACTTGTACATGAATTTTGAACTCTCATAGCACCAGAAGCATACAGAACTCTGGACTCAAATGAGATCAAGCAGACTGGCTGCCTAGGGAAAGTAGGTCAGTTCTTGCTTAGTGTCACAAAATGACCAAAGTTCTCTGCTGTTCTCACTTCACATCACCCAGTTTTAAACACGTCCATCTGAGCTGGTCACCTCAAACTCCCTTTATAGTTAATAAGAGGAACAGGCAGTGGTAGTGTGCAATTATCTCTGCCATCTAAGTGTTTGCCTTAGGAAGACAGAGACTATGCAGTACAAGTGCTGTTTCTCTACAATGGCTTACAAAGACAGCCTACACTGAGTGGCCCAAATAGAAACACCTAAGTAAGCAAAATGATTCTAACCCGACCTGTCTAACTAATGGCTTGTAATTCTGGGGAAAACACTGCCACTTAAGTCAAGCAATGCACAGTCAAGAGACACTCATTTATTATGTTGAAATAAGCATAATCGAATAAACTATACAGTTCTCTCAAAAGAATTATGATACCTTGTCCTTCTTCCATACTCTTTTGCTAGAAACAAAGCAGAATTCAAGCACTTAGAAACTGTAGCATGTGCTATTAGGAATATTTCATTAAAAACTACAATTGAATTTTGATGTAACACTTGAAATGAAGCAACGTGATGCATAGCAGGCAATGCCAAATGAACTGGAAAATATATAAAGAAAAAGACTACTTGAAAACTGTAAATGCATGTATGTGAAAAAGTCATTTGAACAACAGCATGATGAAAGAGGCTCTTGAGGAGAGTTAAATGAAAACTGTTTATTTTGCTAAAAAAGAGAGAGATGGTTGCCTGCTGGTTATTTATCCAGTTTATAAAATAAATGGATTTTGTTTACAGGAATGACAGTAGTGGCAAGATCTCTGTTGAGGTAACTAATCCCACAGCAAAGGGACCGTGAGTCATATTGTATTCTAGTGATAAATTACCTTACACCAAGATAACTTATTCTACATAAATCCTTACTTCTGCATTACACACTCTGCATAAAATCAGAATGTATAGCTGTGTGTGTGTTTGCCATGCACAAGAAAATAGTTCAACCTGTACCACTGTGATGCATATGGAAAATAAATCACTGGTTATGTTGATACATGTCATTTCCCATCATCAACCTTTCCTTGTACTGTTGTTGACTCTTAAAATGTTGAAGTCTGCTCAATGGTTCCCCAAACCACTGGCTTACACTACAAAATTAGCAGGTTCTGTCCTTGCACATCCATACATTTCTGAGTGGAGATGAGTTTACAATAATTCCTGTGGTTCTTAACTCTAAGAATTGCAACGTTCAAAAGTGACTGTTTAAAAAAAAAAAAAAAAGAGACAATCTGGTTTTTGTCACATATCAAAAATGTGTTCCCTAACAATGTCCTGCCATTTCTAAATCGAAATGTCTGATTCAGCATATTTATGGCTGCAACTCTCCATCTGCCTCCCTGCTGCAGTCCAGAGAGAAGCTCTTTTGGGAGCTTGGAGCTCTGAGCAGCTGCTCTCTCTTTGCAACTCAAAATGTTCAACAGCTTCCCCATGGCTGCTCACAGCAGAACAGAAGAAGGGAAGAAAAGGTATTGCTGGGTACCCTGCCGCATGGCAGCCAGATGGGCTGTGTCTAAGCCTGCGTGCACCTCAAAAGCACTGACTCACCTACTCCAGATGGCTGCCCCAGACCATAGAGAGCCAATAGTAGCAGTAGTCCAAGACTCAGGGACTGCTCCAACCCATGGCAGCTGGCTACTGTCCCCAGGGGACTAAACAGGTAAACAGCTGAAGTGCAGCAGCCTGCGATCACCATTTCTCACTCTCCCAATGTATTCTCTTCCACAGTCATGCACTGATGTGAGAAAATCAAAGAAACATAGGACCTAAAAAGTCCTTCAGATGATCTAAGAAGAGAAAAAGCAGTCAAATGAAGTACTACATGTGCCCTCAAGTAATTGTGTGGCTTTTGACAAGATTGGTCTCAATGTCCTGCAGTTTAAGCTTATTGCTATGTCTAAGAAAGGAAAACAAAAATGCATTATTACAAATTTGTTGAAAGTTTGCAGCCATGAAACTCTAAAAAAGTTTATTAACCCATTTTTGCATTTTGGAAAGCCAATATAATGAAGTCCATGAGGAAATTAACAAAGTAGAAACAAAATAGAAAGCTTCCATGCTACAGTTTCTATTTAAATGTCAAGAGCATCAAACACACCACTAACTTAAAACAGCTCAGTACCAGGGACTGATGATGTGAACAGGCATTAATTGCTTTAATTACTACTTCTCCTTAAATTTCCTTAGTATATGTATGTTCACATCATAGTGAGAATGCAGGGAAGAGACAGAAATAATTATCTGAGGAAAAGTGTAACTAGCTCTGATTTTTGATGTATTAAAATGATACAACATTTAAAGGCACTACTTTGTTTGCATTTCTAAAAACTGTATTTGATTGAAGTCCAATGTATGCCAGAAAATGAAACCCAAGTTTCACAAAAGCAAAAGCTTGTTTTTTGTTTCAAATTTGAATTACATAATAATGTTCATCTTGTTTATATACCTAAGATGTTGAATCATTACAGTTGTCAGAAAAGCTCAAGAAAAAGACTGAAACAGAATACACATACTTCTTTTCTATAATTTTGAGAGAATTCAGCTATATTAAAAGATGTCTTTTGTTCATAGGATAGGCATAAGACAGGGCAGCTGCACTGGAGGCTCACTACACGATTCAAACAAGAACGAACAAAGTACGGCAGCTAATGAATGAGTTACAGTTCTTTGGAGAAAACAGAATAAGGCTGAGAGGGTAGTTCTGTTTCCATGCCAACTTGCTGTTTATTCTTTATTTTAAGTCTGTCCAAGAGTACAAATTACTGCCAAAGAGGTAATTATTCTGTGCATGAGAAACTGAATGTACTAGATTTCCAAACAAGGATAGAACAGACGCACTTTTCTTATTCTCAACTTAAACATGCATCTTTTTCATAAAAAGATCCAATTCCCACCATATTAAAAGACAGGCTATAGATATGTAAATACGAAAGCATACCTTATAGAAATACTCAAGGTAAAATAGGATAGCAGTATGCAAATATAACAGTATGCAAAACTGTGCTTTGTACTTCCCTTATCTGAACAATTGATTTAATACATCCCAATTGCTTAATGGCAATAATACAACATTGTCTGCCCTTCTGGAAAAATCAGAAGCAAATTCTTGTGGACCCAGTGTCATTCTGGCCTGACCTAGTAGACTCAAAAATGAAAAGATTCAGCTGCACAGTCAACACATCAATTTCCTCATGCTTTATTTGCCTTTTCTAATGCATTTGTGTGCGTTTGAGTACACATCCACTGGATTCTATGGCTACTCTATACTAAAATACTTCAATTCAGGGCAGTTGACTTTATCTGAATTAAAGAAAGATATCAAGGCATGCTGCAACAGGTTTTGATTATTATTGTGATCACTATCACACCCTTTTTATTCACCAATAACTTCCTTTCAGACAGAAGAATAAAAGTTAAAAGCAGTGGACCAAAGGCACTAGTTACTCCCATAATGCTGCTGAAAGAGACTCTTTCATTTCTACAGGATCAACTGATCTGGTTTTGGGCTGCATTCTACAGAATCACAGTGCACAGGAATATCTGGATAGTTAGGATAATCCTTCAGTTCTCAGCACTGAATTCCCAGTAAGAGTTGACAATATAAAAATTCCATTAAGCCCCAGCTGTCAGACATTCAGAGCGTGAAGCAAAGAATTTCCGCATGAATATAAGAAGAGTACATTAACAAATGTTCAGATTGCATAACATAATCAAACATTTCAGATATAATAAAAAAAAAATCCCCGCTATAATGTGCATTTAACTGTCATCAAAGAAGGTTTCTAAGGTGGGAATGACTTGCACAAATTTTACTTCTTCAATTATTCACATCAAAGTTGGATGCTTGGAGAAATGTGATTAGCTAATACAAGCCTGATGGTGGACAGATAACCTAGTGGTCCAACATCATTAGCTTTCAAAGTATTTCAAATGTCTAGCAGAGCACAACTGAAAAGTCTGCTTCACAGATTCACAAAAAGAGCACTGTGTGTATAACAGATGTTTTAAGAACAGCACATCTATATTTAACGCAAAAGTAGACATTTGTTTCATATAAACTCTTAAAAAGTTGGCTTAAATATGTTTAAATACTTACTTTACAGCCTTTAGACAGATTTTATCAATATGTTTTTAAACCAAATGCTGCAGTCAAAAAAAAAAAAAAAATCAAACTGGTAATTATACAGTACTGTCTCCTACTTTAGAATTAGTTGTATCCCTTGCACTCTGGTCTGACTCATCAAATATTCTCCACTTTAAAAAGTAAATACTGCTAGCAATTCATCACCTACATGATCAGGCTTAAGCTCTTTGTAATCAGCTCCAATTCACAAGACAGTTGTCCCTTACTCATTTGCATCAAATTTCACAGTGCACCTCCAAATTCCCAATCTCATCCTCTCTTACGCGTAAAACAGTAAAACATTCATGGTTCTTCAATCTTTCTAAGTTCATCCAGAAATCTCATATCTATCTGCCTTACGTCTTTTACTACCAATTACAGTAAACCAAATGAGCTAGTATTTAAATAAACTATTTTCTCTTCCCTGGTTTGTTTTTGAGCTGCAAGTCCATGAGCACACACAAGCAGGTAATACTGTCTGTTTGAAAAATGCCTAACAAGTAGCAGGTGGTACCAAACTTAACAAATAAGAATAAAATACAGAGTGAAACATTAAAAAAAAAACTGGTCTGGGTTTCTTTTAAGACCCTATTTTAAAGCACACATTCCATCAAATTTCTTCAAAGTAATCTAAATCTCTCACCTCACAGTACTCAGTGATAATGCAGAAACTATCTCGCTCCACAAAGCTTGCATAAAATTTGACAATGGCTGGATGGTCTAATTTGGAGAGGAGTTGTGCTTCCAGATTTGCTTCAACTGTTTCATTAGGCTTTAGGTCTCCAATAGAGAGTTCCTTCAGAACCTTTCTACAGGAAAAAAATAAATATTCACATTAGCAAAAACAGAAAAACACAGAAAATCTCATAATGCTTATAATCCCACCATAGTTTCTTAAAATGTAAAACAGTAACATTAGCCAAGTATTTGGCAATATGAAACTAGACAAATGTGGGTAAACAAAGAGCACGTATTTAAATGCCATAAAACCACTAGTCACCATAGTGATCAAGCAACATTTTTAAAATGCTATTTTGAAGGATTTTTCACACTAATTCCCTGCTGTACTGATTTTTTTTTTTTTTTTTTTTTTTTTTATGACATGTTTTCAGTGCTAGGGATTACTGCATAATAATAACTATAAATTAAAAAAAAAAATCTCAGTAATTTCAAGCCCACTCAGAGCGTATGTTCAAGTTTCACACATGGAACAAGGAGCAGCAAGAAACAGACTGGTTTTGCTGCTTCTGCCAGAGCCTCTCTGTGGAAGCATGAGGAAAAAATCTCACAGAGGCCAATATTTCTATGACTGTTTTTCTGATTAAAAATCAGGACACTTTTTTTTTTTTTTTTTTAAGATCAACTTGCTCTTCATTTGAACACCTAAGTGGAAAGAGCAAATCTAGATTTGAAGCTGAAACCTAATCCTACTGTTCCAAAGAACTCTGAATGTCAGTAGTTAGCAGCAGCAGATAGGCCCTAAACATCCTAGGGTGGAAAACATTAAAGGGACTTCTTTTTATATTCTTCAACTTAAGCACATAAAAGTGCCATGACAGAATCCCTGATTCAGACTCAGCTCTACACTGTACTTGGGAGATGTGCAGTCTACTGTCAAACTGTCCTGAAAAGAAACCTTGTGGTGCTGAATACTCAGAGGAAGCATATTCTGTTGGGATCTTCCTGTTGAAATGTCATCCAAAAAGCATATATCAGAAAAAAGCATACCATTTCCATTTATCTTACCAGGCACTCAGACATGGATCATTGGTCTACACCTGAAGGAGCATTTTGAGACTACTAGAGAATATCACGGTATTTTATTGAAAGAAAGTGATAAATTTTCAGTAACTTGAGAGGTAAGTTCCACACCAAAGGGATATCCGCACGGTGCTTTTAATGATTTCCCATTCAATACTGTATGGCTGTAAAGGCACACGAGTTAAACATGACAGCGATAAAACCATGGCAATTCAGTTAATTTAAGGGGAAAAAAAAGGTGTATTCCTTCATAAGAAAATGTTTTCCTAAATCTCAACCATCAGTTACTAGTATAACAATGCATGCATTTTTGCCTAAACTTGCCTAGTCCTCATGCAGCAGTATGCTGTGCTATTTGATTTGTCAGCATCTCTAGAGAAAAGGCTCACTGTACAAAGACATGTAATACCTACTACAATATTCTCATCGTCCACTGACACAGGAACATCATACTTTCCTTCATAGAGATCACATCACAAAACTGACAAATAAAATGAACTCTTGTTAAACATCACTTAATGCAACATTATCGTATGCCCAAGACATCAATGGAAGCCTGATGTGTTGATGTGCGGGGATAGCTTGTCATCTTAGTCCCTCAGAGATTTTGATGCTGTCATCAGCTGTCACACTACAAGACAGGTGTTTTTCTTATTAAGATTCATTGCTGGCAATACAAATCAGAAAAATGTGCTTATGTAAATAAGAGGTTGAGTTTCTACTACGTAATGCTAATTCATAGCGAGAACTGGAAAACATTTGCATCTATAAAGAAAACTTCTGTCATACAACCAAGATGGTAGATGCACCGTTTCATGGACTCATAGAACGGTTTGGGTTGGAAGGGACCTTTAAGATCATCCATTTCCAACCTCCCTGCTATAGGCAGGGACACCTCCCTCTAGAGCAGGTTTCTCACAGCCCCATCCAGCCTGGCCTTGAATACTTCCAAGGAGGGGGGTATCCACAAACTCTCTGTTCCAGCGTCTCACCACCCTCACAGTAAAGAATTTCTTCCTAATATCTAGTGTAAATCTACCCTCTTCCAGTTTAAAGCCATTTCCCCTTGTCTTGTCACTATATGCATTTATAAAAAGTCCCTCCTCAGCTTTCCTGTAGGCTCCCTTCAGGTACTGGAAGGCTGCTATAACGTCCCCATGGAGCCTCCTCCAGGCTGAAGAGCCCCAGCTTTCCCAACCTGTCCTCATAAGAAAGGTGCTCCAGCCCTTTGATCATCTTCGTGGCCCTCTTCTGGATCCAGCTCCATGTCCTTCTTGTGCCGGGGGCCTCAGAACTGGACACAGTACTCCAGGTGGGGCCTTGCAAGAGCAGAGTGGAGGGACAGAATCACCTCCCTCGACCTGCTGGTCACACTTCTCTTGATGCAGCCCAGGATACGGTTGGCCTTCTGGGCTGTAAGTGCACATAGCTGGCTCATGTGGAGTCTTTCATCAACCCATACCCCCAAATCCTTCTCCTGAGGGCTGCTCTCAAGCCATTCTCCACCCAATCTGTATCTTTGTTTGGAAAACCCATAATCTGTGCTTTCTGTAGGAAAGGTTCGATTTTGCTACATTTAATATGAAGGTGGCAACTGGACCTTACACCTTCTGCCTATCTTTGTCTACCTCAGTAAATAATTTTTTAAAATTATTTTTAAAAAGCTCCCTATTGGCTAAGTATTGACAAAGAAGTTATGTCAGGATCTCAGAAGATTCACAGATGAGACCATAGTCTCTAGATCTTTCCTCTTTCCTGATAAAAAAACACAGGCTAAATGTCTTCAATAAAAAAGCACATTCATGTTCCTAAATTTGTTCTACCTCATCCCACTCTCTCAGAGCATAGTCTTTGTGCTTTAAGGCATTCCAATCTCTCTCCAATTTGTGATATCAAATAAGCTGATAGATCTATAAACTGATGGACTTTCTGCCTATCGATAATAATAATAAAATAAAAACTAGCTGGCATAGGAAAACAACAAACTTCTCTTAGCCAGTCCTGAACGCATTTCCCCTCTAGCTAGGGAATCCATCCTTACATCTTTAAGAAACAAAGTATTTCAGTTTACGTGATACAACCTGCAATTTATGATTGGTTTATAATTAAAAGCTACCTCTGCATATCATCTGGTGACAGTACCTGTGTATCATCTGCTGAAAATCTGCATGTATTGAACAGTTTAACAAAGTATAGCTGGGTTCCATAAAACATTGTAAGGAAAACTTTTAAAGCATGTGATAAGACATATACAGCATGCATTTACAGATAGTTGTCCTAAAATTTTGTTGGGTCTCCAGAGTGCATCAGCCCATCAAAAAGCCAACTTTTTCATGTTTTTAAAGTGTTAGCAGGATTTTAAAAGTCCAAAACTATTTGAGTGAAGAAATCATAGATTTGGGTAGCACATACAGAAGAACAGGTATAACACTAAAATGTAGATGTCTTCGAAATGCAATACTCCCTTCAATATAATGCGAAAATGGTTGTCCTATTTTAGATTTACTATTATGAATTTCACTTAAATTAGAATATAGACACAAGGATATCCGATATAACATGGTAATCACACATCAACTACTTAGTAACAGAAGGGCTAGCAGATATCTTAAAGATCAATATGAAATAACAGTCATCATATTTTAAATGTAAATAAGACCTATCCTTGCAATTTAATGGTGTGAAGACACAGAACTTGATCTGGAACTGACTGCAACTGAAGGAGCCTTGTAGTGAATAAACTCACAGCTAAAGAGTAAAAAGCACCTGTCACTGTTTGCATCCACCCTAGAGGATGTGTAGAGCAGTGTTATTCCCTGAGGTGGGGAAAAAACAACAGAGATGAGCCCACTCCCCACAATGCAGAAAGCAGCTGTCCCATCTCCACTGTCTTCAGGATCACAGGACATCCCCAGGAACATCACCTGGCTCTTCTCAGCAAAACTTCCTGGCTTGCACTGTCACACTTTGAAATGCAGCCAGGCCAGCACACCATGTCTCCATGTGCAGTAATGGGCAGCAAATGGGGAGAAATAGAGCAAGATTTAAAACAAGAGAAAATAAGCACGAAGTAGGAATCCTTGAGGATACGGACACCCAGTGGAAAACCTTTTTTGAGCTTTACTAGTGACTGACAATATGCCACAGCAGTGTTTATTTCAGTCTATTTGCACCGACCTAAAATTAAATGTTTTACAGTCCATCTGGTATTTGTTTACATTGATGGCATGCTTTATTATTATATAATTTGGCTTACTGGATCAGAAGCAATTTTTAAAAAACGACAGCCTATCCCAAAAGGCACTTCATTTATTGAGGGAACTGCAACATGAATTATTGACTAGGTACATTTGCTTGCTGATAACGAAGTATGAGGAATACAACTCTTTTAATGTCGAGAGTAAGAATGTTTAATAAACTACCACAGAGCGGGTGTGCTCTAGGAATAAATGATCCAAATTTGAAGGTTTTAATGAAATAGAAATTTCATTTCATGAAGGCAGTCGTTCAATTAATTGCACCCAGAGATTAGCAAGACCTGCTAGCACATAATCAGTGTGCAAAGCTGGGAATTCATTATTCCATATAGTTAATATTTCTAGAATCACCCCAACTTCAATATGGAGAGTTGTGGAACAATTCATACTTGTACACAGCATTTCCATCCACTTTGATTTTTGCAAAACTACCTCTTCATGCTGATAACTCTTCAGTGCTAGGACCATGCACAAGTCTATAAGTACTACCTTGTACTAGATCTGTAATTGGATATGAAGTTGGCCATAAATGTTAAAATTAAGGGACAGTCTATGCAATTAACAATTTCTTGAATATTATTTATTAAACAGCAAATTGAGAAGGCATGGTATTACAAATAGGGACCAAAGCAAACAACAGGGCACAACCCTCAGTCTCAAGTCCTGTCTGCACAACTGCTTCCACCTTGTTTGGGAAATTCATAGAATCATCGATTCATTAAGAGTGGAAAATACTTCTAAGATCATCTAGTCCAACCATTCACCTACCATCAGTATTGCCTACTGAACCATCCACCTAAGTTCTACATCTACACATTTCTTGAACACCTTGGTGAATCTACCACCTCTCTGGGCAGACTGTACCAGTGCCTGACTACTATTAGTTCAGTAACCAGGATACCATCTGCGTACAGATAAAATGAAGTCACCCATCATTACAGCTTCTCAGTCTGTTGCTATTTTAGAATAGTGTACAGTCAATGAGATTTACCTGCTACAGCCATTAGCAATTTTAGATTTCTATTGATAACTGCCCCATTGAAAACATTGTATCACTGGAATGTAACTTTTGATACAATGTCCTGTCTCCAGCTTAAGCTCTCTTTTCTGTACATTTTACACCCAGGTATCACAAGTTCCCTTTGGTTTGACATTGTCCTTTGCATTTGAGGAGCTCCACACATAAAGTTGCTTGTCCACTGTCAGGTGTTCCAGTTACCACATTTCCTTTCAGACCTCTCATTTTTGCACTTTAATACACTAAGGTTTTGCCTGCAATTAACAATTACTGATTTTATATGACATCCTACTATCTGGAATCTTCACTTAGGTTGGTCTACATCCACTATCCATCATCTTATCCTACACAGAATACATACAGCAATGCTTTTACTAACAGTCTTAACAGATTTCTCTCCACGCTCTCAGTGACTGCATTTCTTGCTGTTTACAGCTCAGTATCAAAAATCAAAACAATCAATCTTTACATTTTTTATTAGCTATATTTGGAGCACCAGTATCTCTATGGTCAGATAACGTAAAGACAGTCATTCTTGCACTGAGGAAGAAAGAAACTGGTGAAATTATAAAATACAAAAAGTCATATACAAATCAGCTCTACTTGGAAAGAATACTTGATTTTATTTAGGGAAAGAAACTCTTATAGGATGTTAACAGCACTTGGCATCTGGGAAAATCAAGCAGGTGCAAAGTCACTGAAAAACAAATGAGGTGTGCTGTTTGCTATTCCTACTTACATGTATATATATGTCTGCACATTAGTCAAAACATTTCAAACTTAAGTATTACTACACAGCTTCTTAAATCAAATGCCAGGCTCCTTTTATTGTTCCCATGGCCATTACTGATATATTAGTCAAGCCACAAACCAATTTCAAACCTAAGCACTGCAGCACAACTTCATAAATCAAATGCTGGGCTTCTTTTGTCATGCCCATAGCCAAGATTATTAGTAAAGCCATAAACCCATCATTTCATCAACAACTGTTTTTTCCACTAGCCCCCAAAATAGCTCATTCTTGTTGTTCATGAACATTGCGAAGCAAGCAGCATGAAGAACTAATCCCTAAGTTAACTACTAAGAATTCAAACACTGTATGAGCACCATAATGGTGCTCCCTAGATGGATTAAACATTATTTTGGTTTCTGAATACACATAGAAAAGACAGAATATCCCAAGTCGGAATGGACCATGGAGTCCAAGCCCTGGTTCCACACAGGAACACCCAAAACCCAAACCCAATGTCTGAGAGCACTGTCCAAACGCTCCCTGAGCTCCGGCACTCAGGGCCTTGTCCACTGCCATGGGCAGGCTGTTCCATGCCCACCACCCTCTGGCACAGACCCTGTCCCTCACCCCCAGCTGTCCCTCTCCTGACACAGCTCCATTCTCTTGTGTCTGGTCGCTGTCACACAGAGCAGAGCTCAGCGCTGCCCCTTCACTCCCTGTGAGGAGCTGCAGCCGCCATGAGGCCTGCCCTCAGCTCCTCCGCTCTGCGCTGAGCAAACACATGGACCTCAGTTGCTTCCCTGCGTCTCGTCCCTAAGTCTATCTGTATATCCAGGGTTAACCCACCTCAGGTGCAGAATTCAACACTCGCTCTCATTAAATGTCATGTTGTTGGTGACTGCCAAGCTCCCTTATTTGTCAAGATCTCAAGATCTTAAAGAATTTAACAACGCTTAAGTGTCTTCAGATGCTGACGAGAGAGCTGGAGCACTTCTCTCATGAAGAAAGGCTGAGGGTGCTGGATTTACTCAGCTTGGAGAAGACTACTGCCCTCCAGTACTTGCAGGGAGCTTGAAAACAGGAGGGGTAATCAACTTTTTACAGATAAGGAGGAATGGTTTTAAACTAAAGGAGGGGAAATTTAGGTCTGGTATTAGGGGGAAGTTCTTACTCAGACAGTAGTGAGGCCCTGGCACAGCTGCCCAGAGAAGCTGTGGTGCCCCATCCCTGGAGGCACTCAAGGCCAGGTTGGATGGGGCCCTGGGCAGCTGAGCTGCTGGGTGGCAGCCCTGCCCATGGCTGGGGATTGTGGCTGGGTGGGCTTTAAGGTCCTTCCAACCCAAACCATTCTGTGATTCTATGGTGATGACATTTCTCAAGTGAAGTAGATGATTCATTTTCCATTTCCATCAACAAATCACAATTATAGCACCTACAAGTATTTCTCAAAATGTTTAATTTATGAAAGCCCTAACGTATGCACTGATGCTTCAGCTTATGATGTATACAGTTTATGGTCATTTGAAAATGAACAGTTCTTAATTAGTACCCTCCAAAAACATAGAATATATTTCCTGGGACAAGCTCATTTCAGAGAACAAGGTTGAAACAAATCAGTGGCAAGCATTTTTCTTCTGCACTAAGTACAAACTCACATATACAAAGGGGTGTGCTTCAAACTATTCTTGGTCAACCATATGTGCCAATGTTGAAAAAAATCAGTAACTGTAAAGCAAAGCAGAGTCCTTGTGCTATTCTCCGCAGCGCTGATGAAGACATTTTAGTATTATTAACATTATTAAGTAGTGTCAGCATAACAGAATCACAGAATCACAGAATGGCCAGGGTTGGAAGGGACCTCAAGGACCATGAATCTCCAACCCCCCTGCCACATGCAGAGCCACCAACCTCCACGTTTAATGCTAAACCAGGCTGCCCAGGGCCCCATCCAACCTGGCCTTGAACACCTCCAAAAATGCAATCCAAAAATATTATATGCATAAAAGCATATAATATAAAGCGTAAGTAATAATTTATGCACACAGTATTATTAAAATTATTATGATACTAAAACCTATTTATTTTTAATAAATCTTTGAGATATTTTGAGCTGGGACATCTCAGCTCTGAATCAAATACTGACAGACATCAATTACATGGAAGAGATTTCTGTCTTCTCAGGAAAATTATTAGACATTTTGGAGTATAATCTAAATACCTTGTTTCTAGAGTTGGTTTCTGTTGTGTTTTGTTTTTTTTTATTATTAAATAATTATAAATCCGTGTTGCATTATCACCATCTACTGTTCATTCATCCTTTTTTCTACAGCCTAGTGTTTAAGAATGTAGTTAAATGTCATGCTGTTACTTATCTAGATGGATTTTTTAGATTCCAGATGGAACAAGACAAGAACTAAATACTCTAGTTATCCTCTATATCTTTTGCAGATTTAATTCCAGCAAACACCAAATCATCTGAAGTAGGCATTTTTCTTTACACACACTTGATAAATCTGATTTTTAACTGAGCTCTGCTAATTAATATCCCCTTCCAGAAGAAGCAGCTATTATTACCGAAATAAAGTTTGGAAGCAGCATTTTGTGTATTCAAACATTATAATGGGATTAAACATCTCTCAGTTAACAAGTTACACATATATTTCTTCAACTTGAACTCTTTAGCTATAGCATAAGCCATAAAGAATTCTGATTATGCTAAAACTGGTGTGAATTCACGTATCACCACATATCACCCACATATCACCTCATCTATATGCATCAGTTTACAGAAAACAGACAATTTGGAAGAGAGGGAAGTGGCAAAGGAAAACCAGACACACTGACAATCAGTGTAAGAATTTATTCTATAGAAATTCAAATTAAAACATTTTCTAGTGTAAAACATAATTGGTCCTTTACTGAGCATAAACATATTTGTAAGCAGAATTACGTTCCCTTCAATGTTGCAAGGATATTTATGTCAGCAGTATTGTTTCTCCTGTGAAACTAATTCCCATACGTAATTTAAATACTAATTGCTTCAACTTTAATGAGAAAACTCATTCTTCCTACATGTCTCTTTCCAGCAGGCAATTCCTTCAATGTTTATTTCTGATATGCATTGAATTATCTATAGTACAAAAAAAAAAAGCAGAGAAGGTGGGGTAGGGGGAGTGAGTAGGGAGAGATAAAAGGATGGCTTACAGCTTTATAAAAGCTTATTACTGAGAAGTCTACAAGCATAGACAAAGCAGATCAAGCAATACTAACTGAAGAAATTAATTGTATATACATTTATTGGAAGATAAAAATCTTTTAATGCTTTTCAGAGTATGATATTGTGGTCTTAGAAACCCATGAATTATGTGCAAAACAAAAGTAAATAACCATCAACACTGAAATGATATTTCAGAATGCATGAAGGACACATCAAGTAGGCAAAAGAAACACAGGACTTATATTTACTAATGTGTCACACAAGCAGAACAACAGTAACAAGAAACAGGAAAAAAAAGAAAGAAAAATACATTAATTGTCCAATAAATCCAGATTTCATTTCACTCATGGCAATTGTTTTCTCATTACAATGTGCTGAATGCAACTGAGAGCTAGTTCTGCATGGAAGAAACACAATATCCTTGATGCACACTTCAGAGAAAATACCTTGTTGACAAGGGCTGCTCCAAAAGTAGTACCTCCTGTTTTATCATGTTAGCCCCCAACATCAGAGGTAGATGTTGGGTGGTATGGCAGTCGAGAATGAACCTTTCAACCAATATTTTGTTACATATTGCAGACATGTAGAGTGGCAGTCTGGCAGAATGGTGTCTAATGCAGAAGTGCAGATGAAGCAAAGGTGCAAACTGAATTCCTTCATGCAGAAAAAATGGTGCTCATTAACATTTATCAATGCTTGCTGAAGGCTAATGGAAACCAAACAGTGAATGTGAGCACAGTGAGGTGGTGAGTGATGCGTTTCAGCAGTGGTGACAGAGGATTGGTCACCTCTGCTGAGGAAGATTCTGATGAGCACAGCATGCAGCCTCTCTTCTTCATCTTTGGTGAAACTGCACAGCTAATGGTAGTGACCATGTTGAAAAATAGCGCTGCATAGCTGAGAATTTCCTCCATCCAACAGTGTTATTGTACTCTTTCATCTGTTGTAGTTTCCATGGAAATAAATTGAATGCACTACTTTTGGAAAGACCTATGTACAGTGAGCTACAATAGGCAGCTATATACAAATACTGCAAAACCACACAGAATCTTTGAGGCAGGTGGTCACAATTTGGCCTGAAGTAATATACTATAACTCTCCATTTTCTTACTAAATTAGCTTACAACAGCATAAAAATTGAACATTGGTTTCAATAAAATGAATCAGACAGTGGTGACCTCAAGGCACATTTGCTTAATTACAAAATCATTATATTCTGTCTGTGCTGTGCACCTCAAAGCACCAATAATTCACCAACAACGCCTTAAGCACAACTCTGTGCTCAGTGCTGAAAATACTGCTTGTAAACGTTACGAAAAAGAATTAAGTCAAGCACCAGCCCTGCTTGCTGCCTGCACACAAGATCACAACCTAGTGAGTTGTGGGAACCTGTAGGAGCTCAGCTTTGTGGGGGTGGTATATAGAGTAAACTCAATGTCCATTTGCAGGTACACTGTTAAACTAAAACTCAAGAGCAGAAGCTAACATCAGGAGGTTTCTGTAAGGACTCAGACATTTATCTAGGTCTTGACTCCCCTAGCATTTCTCACAGAATATGAAAATCAGGCTTAGCCACTTGAGTGGAAAGCTTGTGAAGGGCAACTTCTTCAGCTACCCTAGCTAAATCAGCAAGAAGTCCCTGTCCATGTCACAGTGTTACCTCTCATCTGGGGCTGAGGACGGTTTTGCAACTAAGCAGTGACACATAGTGCCCCAAGCCTTACATCCAGCAGCAGAGGAACACCTGGCTAAAATAAGCAGCTCACTGAGAAAAGCTTACACAAAATAAAGCAATGACAGGGAAGGTCCTCTATGAACTGCACCTTTGCTCAGTTTCCAAGGAGATCACAAATATCTCTTCAAACACCTAAAATGACCTGAAGGATTTTAACTTCCTTTTTTTACTAAATGAGGGAGTCAAGAAAAGGCCAACAGCACGATTAGATGAACAAGCACACAGCGACTGCAAGGGAGTCATTTGTTATTGTTTTAATCAGTTTGGTTTCAAACGGGCGTTCCCTTGGAATGCCTTCAGAGAAGCAAAGGGGCAGCAAACAGGGATTTAGCAACAAAGCAATCTGCTGGCTGTCACTTGGATATTCATGAGTTACAAAACTCTTCCGCCTTTAGATTTTATTTCATTTGTAATAAGAATTCATAAATAATTGAAAGCCATGTGATAAATTATTCAGCTAAGTTCCCAAGGAATCCTAGTGCGAGCCTGGATTAATGGCATTATGCAAGGCAGGCGCAGAAGCCGGCTGACACCCCACGACTACCACCTGCAGGAGCAGTCCAGGGAGCTTGGCACATCCCTGTGTGCTTTCCACCAAGGGCACCTGTAAGAACCTGATGAATATGGATGAGTCAGAAGTCCCCATCCGCCTACTTCATCTGCTTGCCTATGCAGGGCTACGAGCAAGTGAAACTTAACCCAGAGCTCCAATTCACACAGTTGATCAGGAGATTCGTATCTGTATGGGCAGCACTGTCCTTCGGGCTATTGTAAATCTCTGTTACAAAAAGGGATTGTGTTTAATCATAATTACCTGTTGTGAGTAATCACTCAGGGGGACAAGGATAAAAGTGACTGCAGGAGTATTATTACCATGTTGGTCAGAAACGAAGGCAAGCACCTCAAAAAACTGAGAAGCACTTTTGCAAAAAATCACATGCCAGTTAAGAAGCCACAAGAGAAACAAAATTCTATGCTCTGCACTCTGAAGTCAATTTGTAAATTTTAAGTAATTTTTTTTCTGAATATTCAAGAAAATTCAAAACCATACTGACTCTTTGCTTAAAAAAAACTCATGCAAACTCTTTCTTAGAAACAATATTGAAAAGCTTTGCTAATAAAATTGGTGTTGTAGTTGGACATACAAGTGACTTGAGCTTCCTAGCAAATTAGATCAACTATGCTTCAAAGCATTTACCTATTATATGCTGACAAAGAACTGAGCACAGAAAACAAAGATCAAGTAAACTGGCAAGTTGGAGACTAATTCAAAGTATGTAGGTTGCTCCAAAACTTTGTTCTTATTATCATGGCAACTACAATAGATACAAAGAGCACAATAACACTATTTGATAGAGCAAATTCTCAGCTACAAAACTGCATTTTTCCATGTAGTCAACACCATTAACTACGCATTTTTGTCAGCAATGAACAAGAACCTGCATGCCAGGCTCATCAAAATCTGCACAGCCACCCAATATCTGCATTTATGTCACTAACACCACTGGTGAGACACACCATCCTGTGCTCACATCCACTGGTTGGTCTCCTCAAATACTCAGCAAGTGCCAATGAATGTCTACATTAATTTCCATATGGAGGAACTCAGTTCCACATCTTTGCTTCACACGCACTTCCATGTCAGACACCATTTTGTCAGGCTGCCCCTCTGCTGCCATCTGTCACGTGGCGATAAAATGTAATGGAATATTTTTAACAGTCTATACAAAGGAAAGAATTGACCAACTACCAATCACTTGCAGACGTACTGTGCAGTTTCAATCAAACCTGTCAGAAGAACAGCAATTTCAAGCAATTACATAATGCTCTAAGTAGGAAGTGCAAGAACTTTCAATTAGTGACCCCTGGATGTCAGTTCTACACTGTCTGAGCTGCCAAATGGCACTGTGCATAGCACAGTCACCTCAGCTGTGCAAATCTTCACAACCACATCTCAACGGGCTGCTTCCCTAGCCACTAATTAGGTCATACAGAAAGAAAATACAAGTACTATCTACAATACTAGAGGAATATTAGAGGGAAGGAAGAAATTTGAGCAGTGAAAACAGAGGACATTCCAGGAAATTGAGTGTAGTCATAACGGTGCAGTGAAAGAGTGGAGCTTCTTGTGGTAGGACAAGGGGACACAGGATGCAAGACTGTAGGAAACCAGGCTTCCTTTCTGCCACATACAGACAGGTTCCATCCAAACTGTAGAACTGGCCCTCATTATATTGAGCTCTTGACAAGGGTTGTGCATCTACAGTGCAGTTAATCTTGCTAAATAGTAGCAGGATCTTCAAAACACCAATAAATGACACAGCAAATAGGGTCCAGTTATTTCCCAGGCCTATCACCATCTCCCTGCATGAATACATGCAAACTATTTAACCTTTCTGTTTCTTGCCCATCTACAAACTGGGTAAAAATATTTCACAGCTCTGAAAAGTGCTCTGAGGTCCCAGAATGGAAAAGGTGCCACATATATGCCAAGAATCATTCTTAATAGACAGTTTTCCACAGCAGGTTTACGTAGGTCTGGAAAAGTGACTGTGTAGCACTATTTCTCCCTTGCTACTTAAAGAAAGGCATAGGCCCAACTTCATTTCTAATGCAACTTCTAGAAAATAAAAAATGGGGGAAAAAAAACTTATACAGAAGTAATTTTTACCCTTATTAAAGCTACCATTTTTTCTTCCTAAAAGAGTCAACACCAGAGCCTGTAAAAAACATAAAAAACTCCACTAATAGGCAACCAGTCATTTGCATTCCCATCTACCATGCCTAAAATCAGTTCAAACCCTGGAAAAAGATTAAAAAACAAAGCAAATATTTGCAGGAGGATGCAATCCTTATCTGAACTTCAGTTACATATCACCTAAATCAGTTTGCAATTTGAAATACAGATTTATCAAAGCTCATTTTAGAGAGTAGTAGAACAAAAGGGTAGTGTCAATATTAGGCAATTAAATCTCACTTTTAATGAATGTACAGAATCAAAAGATTTGCAAATATCTAACGGTGAAAATATCAAATAATACAGAAAACAAGCCATTCTGTTTAAACTGGAACTAAGAAGCTTGTTTCCTATAAATATCTCTTGTGCCTACCTGAATTTGTGGTCTAAGACGATAAAAACTCTAACCATAGCTTCTTCCCAAACACAAGGAAATCTATGATATCTCCCATGCACAAGCTGTCTAGTACAGAAGAAACTCTTTCATAAAGAAGTCTTCTCCTGGTTAAGGCCTTTGTCTTTATGAGGCCATTATTTTATTCTCATCTGCTGTTTAGTTTCCTAAGTTGCAGGAATTTCTGTCTTTGAGATGTGTAACCCTCTATAATAACTGATGAGAATCATTCAACAGAATCAAAAGCTCTTGTAGGAGATGGAGAGCAGATGAGCTAACTGGCTACACAAGCAAGGAGACAAAAATCACATTCCCTAGCCAAATATCTAAACACAAGAACCTGTGTTTTTCTTTTTATGAGATTATTATCAAACTCAAGAGAGTTATTTGTTCCGTATCTACACAAAGCAGTTCTGACAAGAGGTAAGCGTGATCCCTAAAGCCGATGGCTAGTCTGAAATAACTCCATGGGCACCATCTCAACCCAGAGTACTAATCACTAGCCTGGTTTCCTCCTTCTTCATTTCAGACTACACTACTTGGGAAAGGAGAAAAAACAAGTTGTATAGGCAGAAAAGCTAAGTAAATGAGAGCAATCCTGTGACAGTGTTTTTAAGATTATATGACAACTAGAAACAATTTACTGTCTAACGGAAAATGGAGCTCATCAACATTAGAAAATGTGTTGTGTGAATAAAAATTTTCCCTAGCTGAGACATTCGGGTGCTTAGCTATGTATGTAACTGACAGCTGTTTACACTAACATATAATTTTCTAGTTTAAACAGGGCATGGCAAAATGAAAATGATAAAGGTTTTTGGAGTCATCTAGTCAAAAAGAAAGCACACTGCATCATAAACATAAAAGGCAATAAAAAATTACAAGTTACAAACTATACAAATTAGGAGGTTATAGAGGAAAGGAATGGGTCATACAAGGGAACTACTCCTACCACTGCATAGTACAAGAGCTACATACACCACCACAGCAGCAGTACTTCCTATCCGTGTCATCTGTACAAGACACAACTCACATGTATCACACAAGAGCTCAGCAAGTCAGCTGTCACATTTTTCTTGGTACGTTCTGAACCATCTCTGAAACAATAAAAACAGAAATCTAATTCTGTTGAGGTCACTTGGGACTTAAGTATCTCAATTCCCCTTTTTCTGCCAAAGCGCTTTCAGATCTCTAAAATATATATATATATATATTATTTTTTTTAAACAGGTAATAAACATAATACACTCTGACATGTATTACTCTAAATGAGTATGAAACATGATGAAAAAAACCCACAATTTTTCATCTGAAAACATACGTATTTCTCAAAGGAAAATCTAACAAGCAGTAAGCAGTGTATTTTATCACTTTAAACAATGGATAGGGTTAAAGAGAAGAAAGTACCTAAACTCTAAAGCTCGAGCTTTCACATCACTGGGGCCTATATTTTTGTCATCTTTTAGCACAGAAATGACAGAAAGTTGGGGCAATCTGCTCTTCGACTTACATCCGTTGCTCAGAGGAAAGAGAAAAACGGTGATACACGAGTATCCCCTAGTGATCAAATGGTGAACTGCATTATAATATCAGCGCTTCAGATAGTTACATACTCGTGCAGTCATAAAAACTCACAGACAACATAAAGACTCACAAACAACAACAGCAAAAAAGAATACGGTTTTTGATACTCACAGCCTGGCCTGGGGATGGATGAGGACTGACAGCCTCAAACACAGGCATGAAATGCCGAAGCAGTAAGTGTTTGTCTAAAAAACCATCATTAAGAATTTAAGTTTTCAAAGAAAAAAAACTGAAGGAAAAAAAAAATAGAGGTAATAACTACTTAAAGGCAAAATACACATTCCTGGAGTTTTGAGGTTTGGCAGTTTGTTCTGTAGCGGGAAGGGGGGAAAAGGAAGGGGGGAACTGAGGACCCAGAGCTCAATATTCTGTTAATATTCTGAATTCAACCATACTCAATCAAATTCTGAATGGTCATACAAGCCGAGGGAGTCATCCTATCTGCATGGTAAAGGATGCCAACAGGAAAATAAAATTCATAAATTGTTTCTACTACTATTTTCAAAGTTTTCATCTAAAAACAATTAAACCAATCAAACCACAGATAGAGCCATGAGAGATCTAAAACCCAGCCAGAAAAATCAAAGAAATTAGCGGCCTTCAACCCCGATCCAAGGAGCTGAGAATCTGCAAATTGACGTTGAAGGGCAACAAGTGAAAGAACCACGTCATGGACACACATTTATTACAGCAGCATTGCCAAGGATGCCTTGTCATTATCACCACAACTGAAGCACTAAATAAATAAAATGTTCTTTTTATCATGCTAGTGCTCATTGACACATCCATCAGAAAAGACCAGCAGACCCCCAGATTTAAAGGAAGAATGTATTTCTGGCTGTCAACTACATTGACTGGATTTTTCACACCTTGAACAAAAAGCTTCACAAATTTCCTGGATTAAAACAGAGATATTCACATTCTAATTTCATTTGTTGGAAGTCTCAAACCAATACACAAACATTTCTATACAATGAAGTCCAATGACATCCAGGCACCCAGCTTCCTGAAAATGTTCATCTGTCTTTTATGGCTTCAGAATCCTAAGCGGATTATCAGTCAAACTGATGAGACCTGCCTACTTTCAGACAGGTACAAAAATCAAGATTTGTTGGCAATTAAGAGAAATAATGCTATCAGTAAGGCATACAGCACATGCAAATGCTGTTTACTGGAATTTCTGTAACTACTCCTTCTGAAGTTTCATTTACACAACTCAGTTATTAAGACAAAGATCAGTACTGTAGTGTTTCTTTTTTGACACCTCAGTAACAGTGTCAGTCCTCACAGGGGCATGAAATAATTCCTGAATTCCAATTGGGTGTCACCAAGCATTTGCTAAAAGTAAATAAGAAAACATCAGAAATAAAGAGGGAAATCTATTTCTATGTTCAGAAATTCTGACATTTCCTTGCTCATGTTCAAAACGTCACTGCTTTAATGAGCGCTGAATGAACCATTACAGAGCTAGACACTGTTGCAGCAGGACTTAGTAGAATAAGGATTCTCATCCTCCACGTTTTTAAAAACAGAGGTATCACCTTGATGAAGAAGGATGAGCAGGAAATGAAATGTCCAGCATTTTCGTAAGCATTTTTATTAACTTGCAGAACAGGATTTACTTATTAAACGCAAGGCCTCCAAATATGAACCACACACCTGCATTATACTCACACCAATTATATAATACATATTTATATAATTACTCACAGTTTATAAATTACAATCCGTAAGCCTTTAATGAAAAAAAATTGCTACAAAGAACACAAATTTGTGAAAACTGGCATACATCCATGCCCTGCTTCTTGTTGGGACATTGAAGAAATCTACCTCAGTTCTGAATAAATACCAGGTCCTTCACAGTGTGCATTCTACATTAATAACTTGTTCAAGGTATGACATTAGGAATAAGCTATTTTCTTGTTTAAATCAGTTGTTGCACAGCTTTATGTAAACATCGCTACGGAGAGAAGGGTCAGAGATTTTCCACTCACCTCTCCCCTGTCTTATGTAATAAATAGAAGTTAGATACAAGCACAATGACACAGACTTATCACACAGATGGCCTGGGTTGAAAGGGACCTCAAGGATCATGAATCTCCAACCCCCCCACCACAGGCAGGGCCACCAGCTTCCACATTTAATACCAGACCAGGCTGCCCAGGGCCCCATCCAACCTGGCCTTGAACATCTCCAGGGAGGGGCATCCACAACCCCTCTGGGCAGCTGTTCCAGCACCTCACCACTGTCTCTGCAAAGAACTTCCCCTGACATCCTCCGTATCTCATAAACTATTTTAAACAAAGAGTCAGCATAAAGTCTGCTCTTCTGTCCTCACTACAGTTGAACAGTAAATGCTGCAACATAACACCAAACTTAAGAGTAGAAACAAATCAATATAAAGAAACATCTACAATGCAAGAATTATGGTCCAAACCATTTTTTTTTTTTCCAAGTATGTAAAGGGATTACTTACAATTCATCTCCTTGTTTTGCTTTCTTGTCAGAAACCAGATACACGCTTCCAAAGCTCCCGTTGCCAAGTTTCCTCTGAATAGTGTATCTCCTTGCGATAGCAGCATCTGAGCAAGCAGAATTAGAGCTGGAAATGCTGACATGCTTAGCAGTTTCTTGAAATTTCAGCATTGCTCCGTGTAACAGAAACTACCCAAATTTCTCTAGAATGCAGTTTTCAAATCCTTTCACTCCTCTACAGATGTTCAGAGGAAATCCTTGAAACAGAAAGAAAAAGATTTGTTAATATACTAATCTTAACTAGAAAGCTGTTTACTCTTTCATTTGCCCTTCAACTTCCACCATCTTTCTGCTATCTGTCAGCACTTACATGAGTGACTGACTGCTACCAGCTTATGCAAACCAAAGCTTCCTGGCTAACCACAAACCTACAGGATTTTTAACAACACTCACTTCTGCCAAAAGTTCTTCCTTTCTCTTTTGCTAGAATAATTTGATTGCAATCCACCTTTCCAAGAGTTTAGCTTTGTTTTGCAGTTCTTGTCTGCCTAAGGTCCTATTTCTGCAAATGCAGAGAGCGCAGAAGCAAACTTTTGCTGTGAATTTGGCTTGCTATGACTGAAAATGCTTTTGGACGGACTTTGTTTTCTTTTCCTTCCTCATTCCAAACGATAACGAGCAGATGCTTCTCCTTACATACCAAAACAGTACTGGTATTGTTACTTTGCTTTTTTATTTGCATTATTTGTTTCAAAGGATCCTCAAGTGCAAAGAAACGTCCTAATACCCGTTCATCAGCACAGCTATTACTGCTGTCTCATCAGCACTGCATATGAAAATGCTTTGTTTTGTTTGGAAAAGAGAAGAAAAAAAACCTTTATTTTACCAACCGTGTAACTTCTGGTGCCAAGGGATTGCTTTCCTACTAACAGGGAGCCTAAATGAAGATTATGAGTTCGGAACCTTTTTTTTTTTTAAACAGTAACCAAATGTGCACCAACCTATTTCAACACTCACCTGCTGAGGTGCTGGCACGCTGCCCCAAGGAGCGCGACTTTGTGGCGAAACGCAGCCAAACTTTACTTACTACAGACCACCTTAACAACGACACGAACCTCTTTTATCTTAAAGCCATTCCCCCCCTCGTCCGCTCGGCACCCTGCCGCGTGAAGCTGGGCGGTTACCTGCCAGCACCCCGATGCCGCCCTCCAGCCCCAGCCCGCAGCTCAGCCCGCGGGGCCCGAGCGGCGCCGTTGTCAAGGCGACGCTGCGCGTGCGCGCTGAGCCCGGCCGGAGGGCCGCTTCCGCCGCCGCCGCCATGGGCGTCCCGGGGCTGACGGGCTTCGTGGGGGAGCGCGGTTCGTTCTTCGCGGAGCTGCGCGTGCGGGACACCAAGCTGGTGATCGACGGCAGCAGCCTCTACTACCACCTCTTCTTCGCCTCCGCCGCCGATTTCCGCCGCGGCGGCGATTACGGCCCGTTCGCGGCGGCCGCGGACGACTTCTTCGCCGTCCTGCGCTCCTGCGCCGTGGCCGCCTTCGTGGTGCTGGACGGCGGGCGCGGGGCGGCCGACAGGAAGCTGGGCACGCTGCGGGAGCGCGCCGCCGAGCGCCTGCGCGCGGCCCACGGGCTGTCCCGCGGGGAGGGCGGCCGCGCGCTGCCGCTGCTGGCGCGCCACGCCTTCGTGCAGGCTCTGCGCCGGGCGGCGGTGCCCTTCGTGCAGTGCTGGGCCGAGGCCGACCGCGAGGTCGCGGCTTTGGCCAACCGCTGGGGCTGCCCCGTGCTGTCCCTCGACAGCGACTTCTTCATCTTCCCGCTGGCGGGCGGATACCTCCCGCTGAGCGCCTTCCGCTGGCGGGACGTCCGCACCGAGCGTTCGGGCCGCTACATCCCCGCGCAGCGCTTCGAGGCGGAGAGCTTCTGCCGGCATTTCGGGCGGCTGAGGAGCAGTGCGCTGCCGCTGTTCGCCGTCGTAAGTGGCAACGACTACGTGGACGCGGCGGCGTTCGAGGGCTTCTTCGGCAGGGTGCGGCTGCCCGGGAAGCACGGCCGCGCGCGGGGGCTGCTCGGCTGGCTGGCGGGCTTCGCGGGGCCCGAGGAGGCGGCGGACGCCGTGCTGAAGCACGTGGGCGGGCGGCGGAGGGACGCGGTGAGGGAGCTGCTGCGCCAGGCCCTGCGGGACTACGCGCCGTCCGACGTGAACCTCGAGGAGTTCTTCGCGGAGGGCCGCTACCGCTGCGAGGAGGCCGAGGCCTCGGGGCTGCCGCCGTGGCTGCTGGGCGCCTTGGCCAGAGGCGAGCTGGCTCCGCTCGTCGCAAACGTCCTAACTCTGAGGAGCACCTTCCTCCATGTCCAGGTGGAGGACATGCGGCGGCCCAGCGCGCACGGCGCCGCGCTGCCCATCCGGCGGGTTCTGTACGGCCTGCTGCTGCTGCACGCGGCTCCCGGCGCCGACGCGCGGCGTGAGGCACGGAGCGGCACGCTGCCGGCCGTCTGCGAGTTCGACCGAGTGCAGAAGTCAATTAAAAAGACGTTTGTCCAAGCGGCGAGCCTCCCCGCGCCTTTTGGCGATGATGGCTTCTCTCTAGACGAGTTAGTGCAGGTAAGTGCTCGTCGCAGCAGGTTAGTAGCGTGGCACGCGCTTAGGAGGTGCGGTGTTTGACAGGGGCACTGAAGGTGATTGGCGAACCCAGCGGCTTCAGTGAGCAAATGCTCGGCTATACACAGTCCTGCTTCTGAGGGCTGAGGAGCTAAGCACATTTCTTCACTCCCCCCTACCAAGCACACCAAGCCAAATCACATAACCGGCTGACAGCGTGCATGGATAGCATTGCTAAATCATCCCGTGTAAGCCCTCCTCCCGTCCTTCCTATAATGTTAAACTAATATTTGCTTTTGTCGTTTTAGGAAAGGACTCGCAGTTCTGTGAAATTTAGAAAGGTTTAGAAAAGTTCAACACTACTAAATTTAACTTGCATTTGATCAAGTTACGGATATTTCAGAGCAAAGTTAAATGCTTTTCTTTTTTACTAAAAATCAGCATTATTATTTCATCTGTAAACCTACAGCTATCCAGCAGTTCCTCTTGCTCTGAATATGCATCCTGCTATGCGTGCTTCCCTGCTCCTTGCCAAGCAGAACAACACCTGAAAAATGCAACTTGTAATTGAAGGAAGTCTGTACTAGGTTAGTTCTAGTCAGCGTTAGCTGTGGTATATTTAAATTCTTATGGTTGAGACTATGCCTTGAAATGGGAAACACCCAGGGTTCATACCTGTTTTTGAAACTTTTGGAAATACAATCAGTGCCTTTCATACTACACATAGAATCATAGAATTGCTCAGGTTGGAAAAGACCTTAAAGTTCAAGTCCAACCACAACCTAACCATACTACCCTAACTCTAACAACCCTCCACTCAATCATGTCCCTGAGCACCACATTCTAATGGTTTTTAAACACATCCATGGCTCAACCACCTACCTGGGGAACCTATTCCATGGGCTCTGCCCACTGGCATCAGATCCACAGTAGCACATTTGTGTGTTGTCATCAGCAGGTGGTGGCTGTGAACCTTGCCTGTCCCTGCTGTGGTACAGGTTTATTGTTATTTTGAATGAGTAGCATGCAGATATCTGTGAAGTGTGTGGTTTGGGACTTTCAGAAACGTTAATGATACCTAAATGTGGTCTTGCACTGTATACCTTACTGAATTTGAGTTTTGGTTATTATAACAACTCTCCTCACTAAATCTATACAAATTACCAATTCAACAAGTTACAAGATGTGGTCCTCTGTATTCAGAGTACTCTTGGCAAAATTGGCTTCAGTTTACCTTCTGTTTGTGGGATTGCTGCTTTGCAATAAGCACAACCATCCCAATCCAGATGTGCAAAGCACTCATGTTGCAGTTGAGCACCTTGCTCCAGTTCCGCAGTGAGCACTGCATGTAGACAGTTTGTAGTGCTGTGTTTTAAATAGCACAGCAAAGAAGGAATGTGCTATGAGCTCTCATACTGCAAATGAGAAAGGTAAGCTGTACACTGAAGGTTTCTCTGTGGTAACAGGTGTGTTCTTGCCATACCAAGAACAAGCATCACCATTACAGCTCACAAAAAAGGGCCACTTTTTGAAGACATGAATTTACAGAGACATATTTGCCATACTAAGGAAACTTTATGTTACACCTGCTGAATTTTCGAAGTCAACTTTTGCATAGGAATGTAATGTAAATCACCTGATTTGCAGGAGACTCTGAAGCCTGTTAAAATCCAGCTGACCTCAGGCAATTGTGAAAATTGCCTTTTTAAGTGGTGTTTCAAAAATACTTCCTGTTCAGAGTATCTGTGACACTTAACTTTTTATTTTAATTAAAACCACAAAGTATTTGCTAGTTTAAATTATCTTACCTGCCTTCTGGAAATGACTCGCAACAAATAAAGTCTGTTTTTTTTCCTTCAAGATCTTTTGCTTATTTTCAGGTGCCAATGTCACACCGTCAGCTACTTCTGCTGGAGACTTTAGGAGTGAAAATGAGTTTGCTAGAATCTGTCCCTGCCCACTTACAGCTCCCTGTTGCTGTAACCTGTTACTGGACGCGTTGTTCGGAACCTAAAGTGAACTTGCATCACTTAAAGGCTCTACTTCTAATGATAGTAGCTGGAGAACTGCACAAGATAACAAATGAGCCAGGTATGTCTCCAGAGGATACAATTTCGGATGCAGAAATCACAGTTTCTGTGAGTACTTACTCACAGGTGAGTACTTTCAGTAATGTTTCTACGTGTTAGGGGTAAGGTGGCATTTTCTTAGGAAGAGTCCTTGATATGATGCCAAAGATGATGCATGCCAGGGTTATTCTGTTGATTTAGGCTCTGAACTACAAAAGCTGCTTGAAAATGACTGCCACCTGCTTCTTGAGTGGGATGGAGTGAGATGGTAATCTTCTCAAATGGATTCACTCCCAGAACTGGGAAAGTACTTGACAGAATTACTTTTTTCATCATTTCAGATTCATATGGATAATGATACTCACATTTTTTCTCCACTGTACATCTTAATGTTGAGACATTTAGGTAGGCTTCCAGAAATACAACTAAACACTGGTAATTTGTAGGCCCTATACATTGCAGATACTTCTCGTGTGTTGACAGAAGGATATTTATTTGTCTGTCATTTTCTATCCATAACCTAGATCCCACAGTTCTCCACCCAGAAGACAACAGAATTGCTTTTAACGAATTTCTAAAATGGAAAGAAGAGAAACTGCAAAATAAAGACTTTGATTTAGATGCTGCACATGGCTTTTGCCAGTGGCAGTGCTGTCTTGAGATGGGATTGTATCTCAACCAGCTACTCTGCAGTCCTCTTCCTGAGCCAGACTTAGCTAGGTAAGGACATTTCAGAGATCTGCTTTCCACATAAGCTCCCTCTGCAGTGCTTTCACATGTTGCTTTAATGTCTGCGTCATAAACTGCTTTGGCCAATTTTAGCACAGTTTGGACTCCTTTCTTTAAAGGTGAGAATATGGAGAAAACTCTACTTAGAATATTTCTTAGGGGCTAGCTGTTGAATATTGTATGTAGTTAAGACGTGGTTGGGGTGTTTGGTTTGTTCTCCCCACTGCGCTGCATGTTTCTGTACTTCTGCTGAGGTATGATAGCAAATGTGAATTCTCTCCTTCCTTTGAGCAGGCTCTATAGTGGGACCCTCGTGCACGGACTGTATCAAGAGCTTAAGTCAACACCTTCAGTGGAAAATCTGTTCAGTTCTTCTCCAAAAATGACTGAGTTTTATCAGGTTCTGTTGAATGTAGTCATATCAACTGTATCTCCAGACTTCTTTCAGAAGAAAACAGAGGCCAAATCTGAGTCCTGCAAAAAGAAAAAAGCATCTAAAAAGACAAAGGCTGTCAGGTGTGCTGTGTCTGAAACTCAGCGTTTACGTGATGTTAATAGGTTTGCATCACTCAGTGTGGATGACTGAGAGCATTATTCCTATAATAATTTCCAGTGCCACAGAGACAGAAGAAATTATATTTAAAATGTGACTGTGTTGGAATTTGCTTGGCTGTTTTCATACAAGCTCCTGATATTTATTTTTTTACCAACGAGTCTCCCTCCAGGATTTAGTATTTTTGTAACAAAAGCTCCTATAAAAGAGGTGCTGCATACAACATGCTTTGGTGTCTGAGTTTTGTATGGGTGGAGAGTGGGGGTTGGATGATTAAAAGGTGTCTAATTGAAAATGAGAGTAAAGAACTTGAGCAGTTCAGAACATTTCTTTTTCTGAACACTTAAAGCAAGCTTACTATCCTTCCTTTTCCCTGACTGCTTCTAACTTTGAAAACATCCATTTTCAAACTTGTGTCTGAGAAGCAGCTGTCTATGCTGCTGTATGATTACAGTTTTACAAATCAAATTGAAAGTAGCTGAGATGGTAGTAATGTCAGTACAGAACTGCTACTTTCCCAATTAGCAGCAGGTGGCACTCACACTCAACCACAGAGCAGGTTATTAGAACTGCTCAACACCTTTCTGACCGTTTACAGCCATCTACAGCCGCGTTTCCAGCAGATGACTTTAATAGGTGGAAGGTGATATATTTAAGTTCATGATTTTAGAAACTAAGGACGTAAATTCTTATTATTCCAAATCATCCTTTGAATCATTATCATCTCATGTGTTTCGATTCCGAAGCTTATAGTTCTTCATAGCTTTTATAATCATCATCCCATTTTAAGTCTTTAAACAAACAAAAAAATGCGGGCGTGCTTGATTTCACTTTGTTGTTGCTGTAAGAAGAGATCTTAACCTTCATCCCATGTTGGGAAAATGCCAGAGATCAAATAATTCTTGAGCCTTGCTGAGAAGCACAATCTTGAATTGGTTCCAAAGACTAGGATAAACTCGAGCGTTCTATTTTTTGGATTAAAACCTGCTATGTGCACAAGACATTCTGAGGCCACCTTTGGGAGTCCTGACTTGGTGATTAAAAATTACTGTACTGGAAATGTGTTCTCAATGCAAACTGATTCTAGGATCACCACTCAGAGCTTGTTTTGGTGTTCTTTGGGTCATCATAAGATTTTAGTCTTCTTCTGGGAGAAAAACAACCAGAAACAATAAGAGAATAAAAGGCTCTTTCTCAATTCTGTGCTTTAATAAGAGCAACTAAGTTACTTAATTGCTGCCTATTTTCACACTACATGAAGCGCCTGTCAATTTTTGAGGACAGATCTTGCTGTTGATTGAATTGCTCTGAAGAAAATCTCAAACATTCTGCTAGGTGATATTGACCAAAAATGGAGCTAAAAAAAAAAAGCAATGGAATTCAGACAGTCCAAGCGTTTCTCACAAATAATGAGATTGAACCACCAGATAAATTACTTGTTACATAAGTTACTGTTTCACCTTCTGCTGGAATACAGCAGAAACACCTCAGGCATAATTCAGTATAATTCACTTTAAGTGAGTTCACCTTTTGAGAAGGTAGAATTAATAGTTCTTCAGGAACTAAATTTTGTTTCTTGTCTACCCTGACAGGTAAATTCAGAAGGTGAGACTTAGGCTGGCAAATGAGCACTTTGTAAAATTTGTTTAAAGCCTAGCAAATAATAATTCCGCCCTAAGTCAACACGTTTGTGCTTATCTGCACTTCTCTCTGTACTTGGATTTCTAGGACTCCAAGAACAGAGCATGAAGCAGTCAAATCCCACGGAGATTATCAACAAGAAGTCTTACTAGGTGAAAGATATAGTTGCAGCACTTCCTCAAAATCCAGGCTGGTGCAAGTGATCCTTCATCAGCACGCATCATCAGTTTTTACTGCACCTTTACTGGGATTTGAAGAATTTTAAATACTTTACTAATGATGTTTTAAAATGTTCTGAAGTTGCACCAAAATACCGAACACTTTGGTAATACAGACCCACTTGTCAAAGACAGCAATAGTCCGACAGGAAGAACACTGATAAATCTTTTCAACTTCTGAAAAGCAGAACTGCTGGAAATGAGAAATTTGTGCTAAAAAAGATCATATCTTGTTTGAGGCCTTATCAGCTCAGTGGTTTAGCTAACATCCTATAGTAAAGGTGAGTGCCATATACTAAAGTCTTTCCCCTTACACTACTAAACCTCCTGCACATTGACACTGCAGGTAATAAGTGCACATTCAGCAGGCCTAGGGCAGGCCAGAGTAATAGATAAACTCCATATGCACAGCAGACAGTGCTATATACAGTTCCTGCATAGCACGTGAACTCAGTTCCCATCTACCACACTCTACTTCCTAATAAAATCTGGGAATCTCTGGGAGGATGCGTGTGGGGGAAAAGACTAAGTAGAATAACCTATTAGCAGGGTAATTCATACAATACCTTCCAATCTGCTTTATTTTCCATGAACTTTCCAGATTCTGAGGATGGCACTTGGGGCAAGCCACAAAGAAATGTACAAAAACATCCCACTGCTCATTTAGAATTTCTCAGTAACCTTACTGACAGGAGGACCATCTTGTGACAGCATGCCTCTGAGCCAACACCAACACAAAATACAATTTTCAGGCTGCAGTGTGGAAGATGTGTATCCACATGCTTTCAGTCAAAAGATATTATTACATTCTGTCTTCAGCTCCCTTGAGTTCCTGCACATCATCTTTTCAAGATTCACTGGATGACTGTTCCTTCCATTTCCTCAGGGCATAATTGGTCCATCCCTAACAGCAACGATGACAAGAGCTGCAAGACTACTTTGAGGAACACAGCTGTTTGCTTCTAAATCACTGAGTATCTGAATATCCAGACATTATCATATATCAAAAATGACTTCTAACATCAAGATACTAATCTACCACAACACTTCTTGATCCACAAAAAGTCATTTTGAAGATTAAAATTTTAAGTTACCCTAAGAGAAAGCTATTGTAATGATGGGGGAAGAATAAAAAGAACAGGAGGAGAGCAGAAGGAAAAAAAATCAGCTTCTTTCAAAGAAGGCTGGGATTTTTGGCCATTAGAGTGAGAATTAGCATGTTTGCTTTCTAATTCAGTATACCACATAATTGTAAGTCAGATATTTCAATACTAGTACTGCCTTATTAATCAAGTAATCTAGCATCTGTAAGCTCAAGTAAATGTGGGACAAAGCAGGTATCCAAAACCATCACAAGCCTGACAATCTGGTGTAAATGCCAGTTCCTTTTAAAGCAAAGAGACACCACACTCATAAGAAAAGCAAACATTTACTTCAAATTGCAGTATAGGCTTTTCAATCACAGAAAAAGAAAAGAACAAACAGTGATCCGACAGCGGTCACATCCTGTGCAAAAAGAAAAAACCTCCAGATACAAAAAAAACCTGTAGCACAAGGTACTTGAGCCGCTTACACATTGCAGGATGAAGTAAATAAATACAGTAGCTAGAATATGGCACTCTTGTGACAGACTAAACCCAGTGGAATGCCTCTGAAATATTTTTTTAATCCTTGTATTAGTAGCAAAGTCCCACCACCGTAAAAGTAAAATAGTACAATGTTTTAAATAAAAACAAACTAAAATATTTATATCTAAGAGAAGAATTTTATACAATTATATCTCTAAGTGCAGAAAATGGGACTTGGGCTTAGATCGTTCTTTAAGTTAACCCCCCCACACACAAAATCCCATTAAATCTCAAAAGTAAATTGGTTTGAGGAAAAATGTTACCAAAGTTGCATAATTTCAATTGTTACTCCCACGGTTGGAAGTTAAATTCTAAACAGTCTTGAAACATCAATGTTCATCATTAGCCAGTGAAACAAAGGACTTGTCAGAAGCCCTTGGGACTTCTTAATCCTCCAAATATTGTTTTGCTTTCTCCTACATCTTCAGACAGCAATCCCTAAGTTTGCAAACAAAAGAATGCAATATGCATCATACATCAAGAAAAGACGAAGTTGACGGAGAAGAACTTCCATGTTTCTGGATCTTTTCCTTGCTTCTCTCAAACTTCTTTATGATCTCAGTCACTATGCACACAGAGGAAGTGAGTCCCAGAAGAAACAGTAAATCTGGAAAAGATAATTAGCCGTTTTAAAACTTGCTAGTTAAGGTTGAGGGCAGATTGACAAAGGAATATATGACTTACAAGACCTTCAAATTGCCTGCCTATTACGGGGTAACTTGAGCAGAAATGAAGCAAGAATCATTTTGCAGAACCAGACAATTAGTGTGCATAGTTCATGCACAAATCACAAGGACACACACGCTATTTCAAACTCTTAAAGCATTTCATAACACTGTTTTTACTAATACCTAGAAAAGCAAAGAACACTAAGGAACATAATTAGCTTTATACTGAAACGATATTCTCAGAAATGACACCAGGATAAAAAGACAAAGAATTATCTAAAAACACAGAATCATAGAATGGTTTGGGTTGGAAGGGACCTTTAAGATCATCTAGTTCCTTTTTGCCTGCATCAGTACTCATTAAAATTCCTAAAATATTCAAGCACTTCCGAAATCTAAGTACACAATCATCTGTTTTGTATGCAATATGCACTTAATTATGGTTTCCAAACAAAATGTCTGAAAGTATTTTTTCCCCTCTTATAAAGGATCAGCAGGATTGGTTTTCCTGCTGTATGCAAATAGAAAGAGCTCTTACAGAATCACTGAACATTTAAGTTGGAAAAAACCTTTAAGATCATCAACATAACACAACCAAATCCATCACTAACCCACGTCCCTAAGCACCATGCCCACTACCATAACCCAGTGCTTTTACAAATTAATCCTTCATGTACCATTCTTTGAAAAGGAACATTTCTTACCCAAGACACTCAGGCTCTCTGTTTGGAAAACTTTCTGAAGTGGAGGAAAGTAAATGACCAATAACTGCCCCATTATAGATCCAAGGACAGCATAGCAAAACATTTTGTTACTGCAAAGTCCAATCTCAAACACAGATTTGGTCTGTAAAACAAGCAATATATTACACTGTACATGTAATTTTTATTGTCTAGACAGGAAAATAATTCATAGCTTTTTTCATATCAACATTTATAAAAGTGTAAAAAAAAAACAAAACAATTGTTGAATTGCTAACCTTGAAGATAATCCAAAACACGTTCTTGAGAGGATAATTTAATGGTAAACTGAGTGCAAATCTTGCTTTCACAGTCAAGAATTTATTTATTGAGCTCACTTCTCTACAAGTGCCATGCATTAGAAGTTGCCCACTGTACGAGAAGGATGTGTTTTTGTCTACCCTGACATTCACATCAAAAAAGACTGCAAACTAGATTAAATGTAGTAACGTGTAATTTATTCCACTAACACAAAATTTCAGACTTTGTCTTCCTTAGAACAAAAATTTAAACAGAAAGAATTCTTAAAGCCCTTTTTCTTAGGCTTTCCTAGGGCTGCAAACTTTGAAAGGCCTTCAACAAGTTTCAGATTCTGAAAAAGTTACTGAACTGACATGATTTCCAGGAAAGAAAAAACTCAATTAAGGCCACGCAGCAATACAAGGGACCATCACACTAACAGTTTTTAGTAAGAGTCTCCTTGCCCTTGTCAGAACGCCAGCATGACTAACAAACATCATTTGTATCACAACTTGAGAACGCTAACCCTTTCACTTATTTTCAAAACTCTGAAGCTTAATAGTACTTGTAAAGTACATTTGCAAGAAAACACAGCAAGATCTTCCTTAGAAGGGAGGTACTGATGTAAATACTATGTAAATAGCAATATTAATCACTCACCTGAGATCTTGAACTCAAAGCATTGAACATATCAAAAAATACAAAACAGGTGAAGGTCATGGTTGTATCTCGAGGTGTTATTACATTGTCTCTTAACTGCCAACAAAAAAAAAAATTGGCTTTAGCATGCTTTAATTTAAAGCTTCAGCAACTAAATGCAGTTACTGCAACAATACAAGTTCTACTAAGGCATAAAAGCAAAACCATCTGCTTGCTCCAAGCTCACTCAAGAAGTCATAACAGAAATGACACATACATAATTTATAAGAACTTTAGATCCAAGCTGGGAAGACTTGACAAACCTTAATGCAAGCAGACAGAATACCAAGAATTCTACGATGCACTGCTAGAAGTTCAGCTTTCTTCTCTACTGGGAAAAGAAAGGCAAACAGCTGCTTCCTAACAACCTGGCTATAAGTTTTTGTTTGGCTGTGACGTTTTTTGTTTGTTTGCTTTTGCTTTTATTTGTTTGGGTTTTTTTTAGAGTTACTTTGCATTGGCCAAGGTTTCCCAGATGCAATTGGGATCTGGAAAAGTCTGTATTAAAAACTCTATTTCTCATTTCAACTGCTTTGAAATTCATCCTCTCTAATCTTAGTTATTATTAAATAAGCATACATATATCTTGCAACCAAGTTCATGCAAATTCTGAATTCCAAATTCCAACCGCTAGAATCAAAATGACTTCAATATGCTACTGCTTTAAGTTTTGTGTTTTTGTCATACCTCTCTCCAGAAGACGAACAGTGTTCCACACACAATAATTATTGATGACACCAGTATCTTAACAATCAAGTTTTTGGTAAGAATGCTATCCTTCAAATTTCTTGGAGGCTTCTGAATAACATCTTTATCCACAGGCTCCACCCCAAGGCTTAAAATTAAAGAAGTAGCTCAGATTTTTATCATCATAATTTGTTGCTTCTACACAAAGACTAGATTTCACAGGTGGGAAAAACAGATTTGAATCTTCTCTCTACAGCTTAATAATCACTTCATTTAAATAAGCATCTGTTATTTTCACCTTTAAAGCACTGAGTTATAAGTATCAGTAACAGGTTATATTTTAACACTGCAGTTTCAGATACCACATAATTCTGGGCTCTATCAGACAGTACAGAATCAGTAAACAACAATCTGCAGTATTAGCAATGCCCACCCTTTCTGCTACCTTGATGCCTAAGGAATTCTACTGCTAGCTCCCTTTCATTGCTCCCTCTACCGCCTATCCACAGTGAAGAAAGTCAGAGGAAGACTCTGGACAGAAGCCAGAATCTTGGATGCTGTGGATCTTTAGGTATCATGCTGCTCCCCAACCAACCACTGCTGGATACCAAAGCAAGTCGAATGAACACAGAATTACACTGCAAACATTGTAATGAGAAGAAAAAAATTGCTCTGTGTCAGAAACACATCACTGAAGTTCAACACTTCACAGAGTTTCTTCTACAAGCAACCCTCTTCCTTGCTTAAGTAATTCAACCACAAACCTCTAAGAGAATTTAAAGTAAAGGTAAGCAATTACTTACCTTTGAGCTGGAGGCCCATCCATAATAATATTGATCCATAAGATCTGCATGGCATTGAGAGGATTAGGAAAGTTCATTAATGTAGCCAGTGAGATTAAAGTCAATGCTGCTATACTCCTGTTGAAAGAATTCATTTTTATAACTGTCAGCATGGAACATTTCTGAAGATCTACTGATAACTGCTTTGTAAGCAAAACTTGATGTATTTAAGAGTACATATAGATTTTGATTACTTCAATCACAACTACCATAACTCTAACTTTAAAAGGTGAGAATATAATAGAATGGAACAACTGGAAGGGACTTTGAAAGACCATCCAAGTCCAATTCCTTGCTCACCTTAGGGCCAACCAAAAGCTAAGGCATGTTATTGAGGGCACTGTCCAAATGCCTCTTGAGCATTGACAGGCATGAGGAATCAACCTGCTTGATGGGAAACCTGTCTAAGTGCTTGACCACCCTCAGGGTAAAGAAATTTTTTTCCCCATGTTCAGTCTGAGCATCCTCTGACACAGCTCTGTGCCACCTCTCGTTTAAAGAAGAACACTAAGGCAGTGCTATCCTGTTTCTGTGCATCCTCTCATTTACTGACTTTTCACTTTTTAACAGGAAAAACTGTAATAGAGGTCTGCTTACTGAACTATTTTCTGAACCTTTGAAAATGAAACAAACCACCAAGTACAAAATAATAAAAATTCAATCCTAATATTATTTTGCCATCATGACCACTGATATTTTCGAGTACAGTCTATCAGCACGTGAAATCTAAAATGTTCATATGAGTTCATATTTGCTTTGTGAGGCTGTGGTTCAATCACAATGAGGTTAGAACCTTCCAATATTGTCAACAATGCTTCAGACTTACGTGCTCAGTTGAAATCTAACAAAATTTTTTATGTTATTATAAATTCCTTTACCCTCTTCAATGGCAGACCTGCAATTAAAAACAAAGACCATACCACTAAAGGCTACTGCAACAAAGCTTAAAACAAATGAAGAAAGTGTGTTATTTCTACTAATTTCAGCACAAACACAAATGTCAAGAAAAGAGTGAAGTTCTTTGACAGTCACTGTACTTTACTGTAAGATCAATTACAATGTTCTTATTTTGGCTGCTTTCAAAATGAAATGTCAATAGAAAAATTTCCTCCTTTTAAGACTCGCATCATCACAGATGCTGCCTCCAGAATCAAGGTAGATAATTAAAAAATACAAACAAATGACACACATTTTCCAGAAATGACAGAAATGGAGAATGAGTTCAGAAGACCATGTCTTCTTATCGCACCAGAATGAAATATGTACAGACTATTTTTTCATCCTCTGGTACATGCTGCACTTTGCCAACACAATGACAACAGCAAGGAAGTGATTTCTAATACCTGGGACAAGTATACTCTGCTGCAAAAAGCCTTCCTCCTTTCCTTACTCAGGCAGTGTTTCATTAAAACTACATAGCACAGTGCATCAATACCTACATTATTGTCTGAAAATCATCATCCACAAGGATCATATCTGCTGCCTCTTTACAAACATCTGTTCCAGTTTGTCCCATTGCTACACCAATATCTGCAGCCTTCAGAGCAACAGCATCATTCACTCCATCTCCTGTCATAGCTACTACTGCACCATTATTTTGCAGGGACTAAAGAAAGGGAAAAAACATAAATCAGAGATTGAAATAGCCTATCCTATATAATTTTTCTAAATACAATGGTTTGTGGTTTTCCCAAAATAATTATTTCAACATAAAATCCTGAAAAAGTACAACTGTTTGTATCTTAACTAATTTCTTATACAAGATTTTACATCACATTTTAGATCATATATTCAGTCTAGATTTGAAAGCTAGGATATATGGAATCTTAATGTTATGGCCCTTTCATAATTCTCAAAACATTCTGTCTTTTAATATTTGACTTCCTATTCTTTGTTGATAATTAACATAAGAATTAGAACAATTGGAAAAGCACATCCCTCTTTTTGTTAGCTTTGTTTTTTATCTTCCAAATGGAAGCATTACCTCAGACACGACTTGAAACTCATGCCGTTTTATTGCTTTATTTCTGCTTCTCAGAAGTAGCAGAAATATGGCTCCCTCAAGTTCCCAGTCGATTCAACTGCAATGCGACAAAATCTCCAACTCCCAGCTCCCACCATATAACAAACTGATGCTGCCTACCAGCAGTTGCACAGCCCTCGTGGACATTACATGCTTTTTTCAAGTCATATTTTCAGACATACTTCACTTTCTTTCCTGGTTTCAACCAGATGCTCTGCAGCACGTTATACTTTAAGTACGTGCACTACAAACAGTGCTCACAGCCACTGTCCAGCAACGCAGCCACCTGTGAGACATACCTTAATGATTTTTAATTTATGTCGGGGACTGGCTCTGTAAAATACTGCAACCTGTTAGAAGCACAACAAAGAAGGAAAAAAATTGAGAAGAACTGCGTAAGATACAGTAAAGCTAGAGGATAAAAGCGTATTGTCTGAGGCCAACTATGCCCTTGTTTATTTTGAGGCAGAAGCATCACTGAAACATGTTTTTATTACAGTGACATCATCAACTCAAGGGATGACTTAAAGGTAAACAAAGTTGGTGCTACTTACTTCAAGACACAACATGCAATTTTACAGCCCTCTGAAATAATGAAGCAACTGAGATATAATGGCTTGCTACTGGGCTTCTTGACCAAATTAATGAAGACAACAAAAGGCAAGCAGCTCAGGAAATTTCAATTTTACTATTTTATATAGCATAGCATTAACACATTGAACTTTAGACTAGTGAAAATTCTATGGGAAGAAATTATTATTCGTCACTGTTTTTTCTACCTCTCATCTACTCTGTAAATTAATTTGACTAAGTGGAATTGAGTTTTCAAACAAGTTCCACATTGAAGTTAGACTTCTCAGCAGACTCATTAGACTGTACTTCACTGGTTGATTTTACTCAATTCCTAATAAGATTTTAAATACATGCTGGAAATCCAACTGGGTCTCAGGCCAAATGTGCACAAAGAAATTTTGTTGCTTTTTCTTGTTATTTAATGTGAACAGCCTGTAAGAACAAGTATTACCAAATAAACATGGGGTTTTTTGGTGAGTCATCAAGACACGAAGCTTTCCAGTTAATGTGTTCAAATCATATACATATTTCTTAATTGTACTGGCTTTTGGCTTAGTTGCATTGCTAAAGCTGCAGTCTAATTTTGCAAACTAAGCAGAATTCTGAAAATTTGTATACATTTTGCAACAGAGACAAGCACGAAGCTTAATTACATTTGATTATGACTATACGTTTACCATGATGACACTAGTGAATGCATTTAGTTACTTAATAAGAAGTCTTGTATTCAGTATTCAGTATTGAAGCAGTCAACATAACAAGCAGATCTCTCAAAAGTCTTAACCAGTGGCTTCAGATCAATCAGAAATCATTTAAGATTCAGATAGCCATTCTTATGAATTCCAAAAGGACAGACTGAAGGAACAGAAAACTGTAAAGTTATATAAAAGTACTCAAAGAACTAAAATGGTCTAACAATACAAAAATGTTAATATAAAAATATAAAAATGGTGCTCACTGAAAGGTGGCAAAATGGAAGCTCCAATACTGGTGCTAAAAGATTTAAAAACATATATACAAAAGAGAAACTGACAATCTGAAGCATCAAAGAGGAATGAAAGAAATAAAGACTGAACTCACTAAAAAGATAATCCCATGAGTTGAAAGAAATGAGTCTTGCTACAATCTTCTGTCAAAGATTTGTTTGACTTCTGACAACTTCAATATTCAGTACTAAAAGCCTTTGGTAATTTACTGTAACAGTATCTCCATTACTAGAATCTCAGAAGTTACATTTCAGCTTTCCACAGATAAAAGCATTTCTCAATATAAAATATATCTTTTACTGCATTTCAGTGCATAGCATATTACTACAAACCTTGGGTGTTATTTGAGAAAGCTGCTGGATATCCAGATCATCTATTTCTTCTCCAGAGATTGCCTGTGAATTTTTGGAATACAGTCCTAGTCGACTAGCTGGAAACAGACAATAGAGGAGGTATTATAATAACTAACACTTGAAACAAACAGTAAGCAGCCAGTTACTTTTTTAAACTATTATTTTTCTGCACTGTTTCAGATTTTAAATGCCCACAGCACAGCATCCTAACACTACTGATTCAGTATACTGAGATAAAAGTGAACATTTGAGAAACACCTGCACTATGAAGTCTGTTCTAATCAGGCATTTATTTCCATTAAAGTTTTCAGGTCAAGGTCTGTATCTCGTTGTGTCAGGCACAATCTAAACATAAAAGCCCATTCCTCCCCAGAGAATTTACAATTCAAAAGTAACAGGACAGAAAAGTAGAAATAAGATGGAGATGTGCACAACTCTCAGATGCAAAATCACAACTGATAAAGTACTGCTAACTTCAAGATGTACTTCTATGTGCACAATCCACTTTTTCCACTACTGTCCTGTACAAAAAGGATCTATATTCTGGCTAGCATATTCTATTACAAAAATAAGCTTGTTTAAATATTCATTTAGTTTAAACATTTACTAGCAATACTTAAACTTCAAACAAAGTCACATGAATAAAACTGGATTGGGAAAGCACTGAAGCACCACGTTCATCCTAAATACTGTCAGCAACTATTTTAGTTTCTCCCTGTTGCTATAAAGACAGTCACCCAAAGCTGATGGTAGGGAAGGTCGCTTTGGTGAGAACCAGAAATCAGGCATGTTGCAACAATGTAGTAAGAAAAAACATATACATAGTTTAAAATAGCAAAACGTCACAAATCACCAAATGAGAAAGATTGTATTTTAAGCAGAAACGAAGGTGCCACACCAGACTAGTTCTATTCTAATTGCGCTGTGTCATATGTTAAGGCAATACACAGAACTCAAAAATACTAAAGATTCAATAACCATATTTCATACCTATTACCTAGGCACTGTCAACACAGAAAACAAGTGAAAAATGGAAAGCAGATGACTATTCATACCAATGGCAACTGCAGTCTCCTGCGAATCTCCAGTAATCATTTTTATTGCGACTCCCGACATTATAAGTGTAGTAACAGCTTCTTTCACACCAGTTCGTGGAGGATCAATTATTCCCACAAGTCCCAAAAAGGTCATCTGCCCTAACTCAGGACCAGAAGCTAAAGCCAGAACTTTCAGGAAACAAAGAAAAAATAAGTTAGGATTTGAAAATAACATTTCCACCAACATCTAAAACAACTGCTAGTATTTGTTTTCCAAAATTAAAACTAAATAGCACATAACTGTATCAACCAAAGGCCTCAGTACTGAAAGCCTTTATGAGTAGCTTCATTCATCTGAGTATTCCACTTGAAATCAACCCAACAAGAGTAAACGTTCACAAATCAGACTTAATTGAATTTATAAGTTAGAGTAAAGCAACAAATAGGGATTGCTATTTCTTCTTCCTAAACACTGGCAGCAATGTCTGCTGTCGTAGCACATAGCACAGAAGTCTATCAAACACAGGTTTTTTGTGTTTTCAAGAAATCTTTCCCATTTATTCACAGCTTAAAACATTTTTGCTTCCACTGTGTGAAGAGGAAAAGGTCATCTAGTTTTGGTGGTTTCTCTGTACACAAACAGTCTTTTATACCAGATGACAAAGGGAAGATCGGTTAAAAACAAAACAAAACAGAAAATAAACATACATTTTCTTTATTTAAATAGAGACATTTTATTGACTACATGCCAAATATTTTCTGGAATGTCTTTTTTACAGTAGGAATCTGAAGAAAACAGGCACAAAGAGATACCACTACTCCTTGTGAAACCTCTCAGTTTCTAATCATTTGTATCATAGGGCTTTCCTGTGCCATAAAGTACCCATACTGCCACATTTAGAACATCTGAATTAACAACCTGCAGGTCTCTTTACAGAAATCAAAGACAATTATGGCGTCCCAAATAATGGTTTGCCCACGACCATTTCCAATCAATCATCTTCTGAAAAATACTTGCAGCTATATTTAAAACTCAGTCTGCTAATATAAAATGTAATCTTAATGGCATCTTCTGACTTGCAATCAATCACTTATGCTAGCCTAACTCACAAAGGTGCCAGGAATCAAAGAGAAAAATGAACACACTCATATTAGAAATAAACTAAAAAAAAAAAAAAGAATCTATGAGATATGGAAGCTGCCAAGTGACAATGTGTTGTTCAGTTGTTATGGTTGCAAGCAGCAGTTCCTTTTCTTACCTGCTGGAATTTAATCAATGTTAATATGCAAACCTTAAATACATCACCTGCATTCCACTTCTCCATTTTAATGAAAAATTAACCAACACAGCGACACTTCTTGAACAATAAAAAATCTTGTATCTGAATAATATTTTAATTTGAGCAAGCAAGCAGTACCATTTAAAAAATAATTATCCCCAGACACTGAAACACTCTTACCCCTAAGTCCTGCAGAGCCCATAGATGTCTTCTCTTGCTGGTATTGCTCTCTCTGTTGCTGGACGAGAGGTAGGGTTTGCCCCTTACAGTTATATGATGTACAATACCTAATGACTTGTTCGTAAGCACCTTTCATGAAGCAAACCTCTGGTTTGTCCTAAAATAGAAAGGAATTATGTAAATATGTGTGTCTGCATAAACAAATATATATATGCACATCTGTAAGAATGTTTTATCTATACTTTTCTGAAAAGTCTTCAGAACATGTAATACAAATGAAAATTGTACTTATGAACCCCAAAAAATTTGAAGTATCTGTATAAAGGATAAAAGAGTGCTAACGCCAAAATAGCTAAGCTAATCATCAATAGCTTATTATTTCAGTAGACATCACTCACATGATATATTGTGGGGTCACAGTTTATAAACCAAAGAGGCCATTCAAAGGACAGCATTCAAACCTACACAGTACATTAGACCTGAAAGACCCCTATCTCATTACCTGACCATCTGTCTTTCTCCACAGGTCATTAAGTATATCACCTTCATCCCTGTACCACAAATAACAGCTCTAGCATTTTCCAGAAAGCAAGCTAGCCTCGGTGGTACAAAGGGGCTGCAGATTCACTGTCTATCTTGAACATTTATTCCAACGTTAAATCAACTTATCGTTTCCCTTCCTCCCTTCTCCGTTAAGAACTGCTGCTTCAGCTCAATTCCCAATCACTGATTCTCATCTTCTGTTCCCTGTTGCGCTATAAAGGCTCTTTTAATACACTTATTTTCTCTCCTTGAAGGTGTTTATGCACAGTAGTCAAGACAGTTCAATTTTTCTGATAGGCTTAACTGACAGAGCTCTAATTCCACTGCATTTTCTTAGCCTTCAAATAATTTATGCTCCTTTTAAAATTGCTTCCAATTTTTCAGCAATCTTTTAGAAATGCTGATACCAAAACACATCAGACATAGTAAATCGTATAGAAAAAAAAATCATCTAGCAATTCCTGCTCACTCAAGAAATTCTTGATTATTCAACACCTACACATTTCTTCTTGCTCTTAATTCTGCATGTAACTGAAACAGCAGAAGTTTAACAGATTTGCTTTAAATATTTGATGAGTACGGAGAAAGAAGAAAAGCCAGGTACATTCAAAGTCTCAGATATCAAAATACTTAGCATTATTTCTCAATATGCCTTTTATGGAAAGAATTTCTTGGCCTTCTTATTTTCCATTTCAGAGCTTGAAACTGAAATTAGATAATCAAACCATATTCCCAGGACTGCATCTTACCACCAGCTTGCCACAATCTCTCAAGTGAAAAATGAGGACGTTAAATAGAGTACATAATGGTTCTACAGAGCCAGTGTGCAAGGAACCTGTGAATCCAGTTTTACCTGCTGTGTTCTGTGAACACATTTAACTGCCATCCATTTCTGCTCTGAGCTGAAGGGATATTCAGCCTTCCTTATATAGTCCTCCTGGAGCCCATCTAAACCCATCTGTGTAAGATAGAAAAAGCACCATAACGTAAGTACCTTTCTTTTCCAAATAGCTAAGCATTTTGTTTTGACTTGTCAGTTAACAGTAAGAAAAGAAATCTTCAAAGTTGCTTATCAGCACACTGTTCTCATTAGACAAACTTCTGAAAAACAAGCCCTCAATGAATCCAGTACCTTCCTCCAGGCTTCAGCATAAGTTAGAACTTTTCTGTTTTCTTTGATTCAAGGACTTTGAAAAACCTTGTAGATTATGTGTATGACAAAACACATTTAAAACAGCAATGCTTTTTTTTTTTTAATATCTATATAATTTCTCTGCTAGAAGGGTCTAGAATATTATTATAAATAGCTGTAGCGGAGTTGGGAGGAGGCAAGACAGTCGTTTAAGGTTCAAATGATCCAACCTGAAAGGATTTTTCAAAAATTATCATCAGTATCCCCCAAAGGTTTAAAACCAACCACAAAGAGTTCAGACAAAATGCATTTCATTCTTCCCACAAAACGCATCTCGCAGAATTTCATGCTCTACCCTTAACCAAGTCTGAGTGCTGATTAAAGCCATAACCTGCCATAAGCCATTCTCAGTATTTAGAGCCTCACAACTCTTTCACTACCATCCATTCCAGCAACAGATGTGAAACATCTCTCTTCTTCTCTCTTTCTTTAGGGTCTTGCCATAACAACATCCCATTAGTCCTTTACAGTCAAAGACTGGAGAATTGGAATGAATCTCAGCAAGGCGATAAATCTCAGTCCTCAGTTGCATGGGGAGAAAACAACTGGGACATACTCAGCTTTGAACGTTTCTCAGTTTATTCATCATCACAGAAAAAAAAAACAAGTACTAAAATGTCTTGCCATGCTTCTCAGAAGCTACAGCACATGTCATAGCATAAAAATAACATTTAACCAGCATTCACAATTCAAACTGCTTGCTCCCAGCGCTTAAAAGCACTGCAAATACTACAGACACCAGTGTGTCCATCATCAGGTTCTTACTGCTTCTGATGACACAACCACTCAACAGGTAAACTAGCCTCTGGTGAGCAAAATGACAGCACTGCATACAAAAAGATGACAGATTTTACTTCAGTTCCAAATAACTTAACTTCCTATTATCTTTCAGAATGCCCAAAGACTTCCAGCAAATAAGAAGCACAGGAGATAAGCAGTTGTAATGCAAATCTAGTTATCAAAAATGAAGGGAAAATTGATGAAAACAACACCTTTATTTCTACACACCTGCCATAAACCAAAAATTACCAAACACCCACCTTCATTGCAAGTGCAATTAAAGCCCCTTCAGTTGGCTTCCCCATTAAGGTGTTGTTTCTTATTAGAGCATCATTGCAGACACAGCCAGCCTAAAAGATGATGAAGAAATGGGAAGACAACACAGCATAAATGTTGTGTACAGTTCTTACTCCATCATCAACTAAAAGTCACCTTTTTGTTCCAGTATCTCACCTCAACAATTTTGCTAACAGATGGGTTGTTATAACCATGAATAACTTCACCATCAAGCATCACATCTCCAAACCTGTTATAACCTACCCCGGTAACCTGTAAGACAAAGAGCCAAAAGCAGTACATAAAACAGTTTGTGAACCCAGTGAAAATTACATTAATCCCAGATTTTCACTATGAAATACAGAAAACTGAAAGCAAAGCCACTCATTATGATGGATTTTACCCAATATGGACTCTCCTATTAAGTATCTAATGTAGCAGGCACTAGATCAGGGAAAAAACATCTGAGGGCAACTAAGTTCTTCCATGAAATATACCAGATGCTAATTTCCAAAAACGTAGCAATTTTGTTACTTAGCATAAATAAATGCAGTGTATGTTGTCTCCTTACTTAATTAGGACATGTTTTTTTTTTTCCTTCCTCCTTCTTTCTTCTGCTTTCTCATTTTTTCCTCCCATTCCCCGCTACCCTGGTTAATAATGCATACCCCTGCAGGGGTATGGAAGTACACATCTTGAGTCCTACTTTCATGATGCAGGAAGAAGAAAATCATACTTGAATGGCCTCTCAGCTGAGACTTAAGTGTTAAATGCAGTTTAATGCAGAACGTTAACGCAGAAATTGTATTTTTAATGCATAAAATGTGGGAATCCAGCTAGAATCCCAAGAAGTCCTCAGGTCTACAGCATTAACAGGTAGCATGTTTAACAGCTACTTCAAATTCTCTTTCCCTTAGGAAAAGGGAAACGATTTAATATCACTATAAACAAATTATGCTAGGAATAAAGAAAAAAGATAATTACAGCATTCCTACAAAATTTGAAGAATGGAAACTAAGTGCCAGGCAAATACAGGTAAGTAACACAAAGAATTAAAAACACCCAGTATTTATTCTCATAAAAGTTAGTGACAAGGTCTCCCCATTAACTACAGTGTCAACAAAACCCTATGCATGAGGAATCTGAAAAGTTTAAAACTTGTTTGAAACAGTACACTCATTTTGAAGGGTTTACACAATACGTTAACTTTTAGCCAAAATCTGGATTCTCCTGCTATTTTAAATGTTCTTAATGTTTAATTTTCAGTTTTTATGCACCTGCAGCAGCAAAACATACTAAAGAAGAACATCAAATCTTTGTACTGCATCTCAGCATCATTATGACATGCAGCCATCAAGAGATTAAGAATCTTATATATTATACAAGAAAGAAAACAAACCTAAACCCTTCTGTAACTACAGAACACTTGGATAATACAGCTTCAAATCTGAAATACTAAATGAACGAAAAAACAGAATTAGCCAGAAATCAAGGAACTAAGATTTGATACAACAAATTTACACTACCCTAATTAATGCTTTACAAACAGTATAATCAAGAGTATTTGAGCTGATAAATGCAGTGAAGTAAAAGCAAAATTTAGGTCTAACAGTCTGACTACATACCTCAGCATGCTGCCCATCTGATGTAAAAATATGAGTAACCGTCATCTCATTCTTTGTCAGAGTCCCAGTTTTATCTGAACAAATTACATTGCAACATCCTAAAATAACCAAACAGCACTGGTAAGACAAGGCCTATTTAGAATAAGTGAGTAGCTAACAAGAACAAATTTCTAGAAATACTGCAGCTGTCTCTATGAAGAAAAAAAAAACAAGATGTGATTCAACATCGACAGGCAATTTTCAACTGCTTATGAATATCTGTACAAGGTTCCTTACAGATTAGCCTGATAAATCAAAAAAGGTAGTCAAAATCCCAAATTTGCAAGTTGCCTCAAGTGCTTCCATTCATTACCTCCTTAATTTTCCTCCAGTGCATCTCAAACTATTACCAAAATCTCAATTGACACTCCTAGCAGCATTCTTTCATAGGTAAGGTGTGACTTGCTACTATAGCAGCAATTTTTAATGAGACTGAAAATGATTACAGAAATATGGAAATACGTACATGCTGTTTTAACTCAGGAAAAGTACTTTGAAAGAGCATTGCAGTGTTTTGGCATTCCTGGACCCAGGACACAAAATGTTTCTGAAGTCATTTTAAAAGACAAAAGCTTAAGTTTTAGCATGAACACTGTAACAACCTTAAGGTGCATTATTATAACATTTTTCTAATATTTAAACTTGGATTTGCTTCCAGCTGAAAATAACATTCCTGAATTCACGCCAAGAAGTTGGTTTAACAATCATTTCCCAAGTCTGTTATTTGACAGGAACGTTTTTGAGCAAACTAAAAATACTTCCACTGAAATATTTTCACTGTTCTACCACAAATCAAGAGTTCTCCATACATCTAACTACACATGCAGATTCAAGTACTGAATGCCATTAGTTTGACACGCAATAAATCAACGGGCTGACAGCTGCAATTAAAACACAGTGGTTATAGGGCACACAACTCATGTAAAAGGCATTCAGTTTAGAAATGATACCACCATACTGCCAGCAAATAAGAATACTTGCTTTATTTTTACCATTGGCCATTAACATTCTAGTTGATCTCCTACGATTTATGTCAAAATACCATCTCAGAGCTAGTCCTGTCATACCTAAAGTTTCAACAATAGGCAGTTTCTTTACAATAGCCCGTTTCTTCACCATTCTCATCACACCAAGGGCCAGCGTCACGGTTACAACAATTGGGAGCCCTTCAGGAATTGCAGCTACAGCCAAACTGAAACAAAAACAAATACACAAATATCTTGTCTTAGAACCTCATAGATAAACACACGGCACAGATGTATTCACAGCTGAGAACGGTGCTTCTATAGCTATCTGTTAGCGGAAGCTAAAAGCAAAAGGAACCAGCTGTCATTTGATTCTAACCATACATCACTCATTAAGGCACACTTTGAAGACAGTAACAACATGCAATGGCTTAGACACTTCAACTCAAGCAAATGTAGTTGGGGGGGAAAAAAAATTGTACATCTGTTTTGGATATAGAAAACTCGTTTTCTGAAAAGCAGGCCAGGATGTGAAGAGTCAGTGTGGTCAGCACTGGAGAGAACTGGAAAAAGATCACTTCTAATGCCCAGTGATCCACAGCTACCACTTGCAGATTGAACCATGGCAGCATGACAAGTGTTGGAATAGCACAGAATTTTGTTAAAAAAATTGAAAATAATTGACAGTGGTGTAAATGAGATTGCAATATTTCACACAGTGCTTGAAGTTGCAGTTTTCATTGACCCTTTTTATTTAAAACAACAAAAAAAGCCCAAACACTTAAATGTCCCATAGATCCTGTTATTTAAATAAATGCTTTCTGTTATTTAAACTCTTCTGCCTTGTGCACCATCCAGATAATTAGCAACTCAGCAACTTTTCTGAGAGTAGAGAATTAGAGCATATAAACTGTGTTAATTCTCAGCAAACAGTATCCTAGGATGAAGCTTCCATAACGTGCTAAAAATTAACTGAAGAAGTACATGACACAAGGCTGGCATTCACTTCATTACTTACAAGCTTACTCAGTTACACAATTTGAATTTCTGTCCAATAACACTCAGAAATCACCGCACACGTACAGGAATATGAGGAGATGGACCAATAGTTACCATATCACTAAAAATTATTGGCTTCCTTTTCTGCAGCACAAAGTCTATTACTTATCTAAACTTAAAAACAGAATCTGTGTGGACGTACATTATAATATTACACTTCCTGTAATGCATGACCTACACTGTTTAAAGACAAAAATCTTACCTCACGCCAATTGTGAACATATCAAGGATATGTTTTCCTTGCAACCAGCCAACCAGCATAATAACTCCTATAAAGAAAATAGCTGTCATAATAAATACAAAGCCATCATGTACTGTAGCCTAACAGGAAAAAGAACTCTTAAAAAAAAATCTGTTATTTCCTTCAGTGTTGAACATGACTCCATTATTATGACAAAGATGAAGAAAGTTTTTGCCAGTCAAGTAGCCCAACCATACCTGCAGTGAGGTGCTCACTTCTGCACACCTTGAATTAGAATATAAGACATGCTGCAATTTGAAAGATGCTGCATTTAGAAGATAGAAAACCATATTTGTGTGAAGAAGCAAGGAAACACCCTTATGATGAAACTTACGTTATTAAGCTTCAGACAATTACTTGCATGAACTCATTAAAAAGTGGAGAATACAAAAATGATCAAGTCCCTCAGGCCCTTAGGTCAGTCACAAAGTAAAGTAGGTGTTTGCATAGATTTTCTTACCTATTATACCAAAGGAATACAAAGAAAGCTGTTTTCCTAAGAGATCCATGCTCTTCTGTAATGGTGTCTTTGGAGCCTTGGTGAACAACAAACATCCAACAGTTAACAAGAACAAGTTAGCAAGTATAATCTATATCAAATATTTCCTCAGGTGTGCAAATTTCAAGACTTTGTCTTGGAAACTACTTGACTAAGATGCAGCTATACAGCATTTTTCCACACATTCACTGAATGAAAAGACAGGCTACTTTGCTCCCTCATCATGTAAAATTCAATACATTTGAAGAACAGATCAAGGAAACTAAGTAAAATTCAGAAATATCCTTTAGGAGTTGTGTGATGTTTACAGCTAATCTAATATAAAAATTCTTATCAAAGACTTTGCAAAAAAAGCAAGGTTAACCAAAATCAACCACATTTCTTCCAGACATAAATGCCCTTGATAACAAGAACAAAACAGACTTTTGGAGGCAGAAACATTAAAGCCCTGAAAGACCAATTCTACCTCAATTTGCTAACTAGCTGCAAAAATAGACAAATAGGGAACTACAGGAGTATTCAGTGCCAAAAATACAGTAAACAGGATACCAACAAAAACAAAAAACACATTATATATCAATATGTATTCATGAAAGATTTTTACACTGGATGCCATTTAGTTTGTTTTGAGGTTTTCTTTGTTGCTCTTTTTTTTTAAAATACTAATATATGCTGGATTACAGTATGGAAAGTGTGGCAATAGGAAGGAAACAGGTTAATTTAAAAGTTTCTGCTGCACAAGTCAAGGCAAAACAGTGCCCACACTATGTGGGGAAGCTGACTTAAGAGTTTAATTCACTCTTACCATCAAAATTTGCTTTTAAAGTAAGATTATTATGAAATAAACATGAAAAATAACCGCAAAGTACTCTGATATTTCAGAATGTTGATGGTGCAGGATGCTCACATACTTTTTTTTTTTTTCCATTAATAATTGCAAATGTTACAATACAAACTAAAACCTATGCAATGGATCATATTTTCCTTGCATGTGTAATGAAGTGGATTCCACTTTGGGTGACTGGACAGCAGTATTCCCTTGAAAGGCATAGCAAGGCACTGCAGCTAACTACACGAGGTCAGTGGTGCACTCCCGGCTGACACATCTAACGCCCCACCTAATAGCCTCAGCAGCTCTGTTTTGACACATTTCAGAAATGTAATTCAGGAGAAAATGCTGCCTATACTATGTCTAATTGTGCTCTGACAGCTGGAGACAGACTGTCACCTTCCGACCCTGTGTTGGTCAGGCAGCCAGAGAAGAGGTTAGAAGGCCACAGGAACACAAAGCACTCAAGAGACTGACTTCTGAGTGGGTCAGTGCTGCAATAAAGAAAGTTGCTACAGGAATTTGGTATACTGAAGTCAAAGTGAGCTTCATAACTTCAGGAGGATAAGCTAGAGATCATGAAGCAGCAGACAACGCACACAACTCTAAAGTGCATGGTACAAACTTTGAGGGGAAACGTCCTGTGCACAAATATGCCGTACAAATCCCTTCTGCACAAACTCAGTTCCACTTGAAAAGCACACATGTGCTAAATGCAGTAAAAGTTGTTCCATTCCTGAAAAGCTTTTGAATATTATTTTCAAAGATAACATATTTAGGTCACTTAGGGATAATATATTACACTGAATTCAATTATTGCTTTCATGTTCGAGAGCTAAGATTTGTTTTAACTAGAGAGAAGAAAAACATGAAAAGCACTGTAATTAAATCCAACAAAGTTCCTATAAAATAAATCCCAAAAGAAACATGCCCATGTTTCCAGATATTCACTCTTACCTCTTCTGCTTGCATCATTTTGAAAACCTCCCCAAATTCAGAGTTTTCTCCTGTTCCAATAACAATGCCCTAAAAAACCCAAATAAATGAAAAAGTCAATTCAGATCTAAAGTTTCATTTTTAACATTGGTGATTGTTCTTGATAGCTTTGACTCAAACACTGGGCAAAAGCCATTTAGTCTGCTGTGATTTTGTTGACTGTGTTTGTAAGTTTAACTACTGATACAAGTGAGAAGAATTTTTCTTAAAAATATATATATATATATACATTTCAACTCTCAGAAACAAAGTGCTATTCTGTGTACTGCTGAACTATTAAGGTTTTGCTACAGATAGTTACCAAACAGTGCAACACTCCGCTAACACCAACCACAACCACAGGTCTTCACACTCTAACACACCAATGCAGTTCTGAAAGTTTGGGAATACCACATTCTAGACAGAACAGTTTCACATCTGCTTCCTCCCAATTTGAATACTCTTGATTATAGGTTTACTTTCAGTGTCTGAAAAAGTACCATTGAGAACAGCTCTGCACTACTGCACTACGTTACAGTAAAGTCACCCATATTTCCAGTAAACATTTCTATTTCTATTCCATTTCATTCCTGTTGTTTTAGAAAAATGAAAATACATGCAGCCAGTAAAGAACTGTTATCAACTGGTATAAGTGAGCATTAAAAATAAGAACTGGGGTTATTCAAATTCAACATTAGAACCTGGAAACTATTCTTCCCTATCACTCACAATTTTACCTTTGCTTTTCCACATCTGACCAATGTTCCCATGAAAGCAATGTTGCTCCTTGAAGTGAGGTCTCCATTGGTAGCTGCTGGCTGAGGAGCTGTAGATTTAGCGCAGGGAGCCGTCTCACCTGTGAGGCTGGATTCATCGATAGAAAGATCCACAGCCTTTGGAAACAAAATATACAGACTGCTAAGAGCCATGGCAATCAACTTTTGTAAGTAGCTAACAATGGTAATAAAAACTTCCCAACTCTGACCATTAAAAATATATCCAATTTATTCACATGGAAAAAAAAATGATATGTCAATATCCACTCTATTTTACAGCCAACAAAAGCCAGCACAGCAACAAGCATTCCTACAGAAAGTTGCAGTGATGCTCTCACTTTGCAAAGTCAAAGTTTACTTCCCATTTTATGTTCTGGATTTTTTCTATAACACAGTCAAGAGCTTGTAACAGATGCATTCCGTTGGCAAACAAAATAATTAACTGGGAGTGCAAATGCCTAGACATATTATATCCCTCTCAATTCTTCCTCTGTCCAGTTCCTCTTAGCGTGGCCAATTAGGAACACAACAACAAAAAATATACCTTATAAAGGTCGGTTTTTTTGTCCACAAAGTCCCTACAGGGAAAATGCTACTCAGGCAAGAGTCACAATAAACTGGAGAAATGTTAAAAATGTCCTTCCTTCAGGTTTCCTACTTTTGTTGGAATTTTGGCAGCAAGTGTGAGAAGGAAAAGAAAAAAAGGAGTTATTCCATTAAAATTGCGCAGCTGTCTGATAGGAATAAAACAAGTTTTCTATACATAGAATATAAAATGAAAAATACCTTATAAAAATAACAATTTAAATGCTCTTTCCCAGTTGACATCAATTCTAAAATCATCTACTGATTTTAAAGAGTATTGAATAGAGCCAAAGCTTAAATCATAGAATTCTATTGACACATTCCAAGTAACATAATTTTGTGTTAAGAAGTATAAAACTCTTATTTGTGACTAGATTTTAATACAATCTTCTTGAGAAAAGCAGTGCTTGATAAAATTAAGTTACCAAACCTCTTTGAAAGGATATCCCTTGCAAAGAGTAAACAAGAATCAGTCACACCACACTTGGTACCACCACACGTAACACATCATTCTGAGCTTAAAGAGAATTTTTGGTTTGCTTTTTTCTGAGGGGAAGGGGCTTTGTTTTGAGTTAACTTGGAAGCTCTCCAGTTCTAGCTGGACAACAAAATGCTGCTAGAGCCAAAATAATTTGGTCAATGTAAAGAAGAGAATTGTACTTTTATTGAAGCACTTTATGAAGAGTCAAATTCCCCTAATCCCTCCTATTCTCTCAAGTAGTTACAAGGACAGTACCCTTTCTTTAAAAGATGGATGCTGAATTGATAAAGGAAAGTGGCACTTGTCAAAAACTGCAGTGAATATTTCAATCAAAGTCATAAAGAACAATTAGAAGCAGTCTAATTAGTAATTAGTCTATAGTAATGCTTTATTTGCACTGTATTCCTCAGGCTGCAAGATTAAACAAGATGAAGTTAGCACACTGCTACCATTCAGATTTATCCATGAGCTCAGAATTATTTGTCATCTCCACCAAATTTAATTTTGTTCAAAGCCAAAGATGTTACAGTCACATTAGCTCTTGTTAGAAAACTTGATGGATGTCTCATTAGTCTGCAGAAAACTTAGGCCACAAGTGGTCTTCAAACACCATTTTGAAAAATAAGATAGCCCCACAAGAATAGATTTTCTTTGTGAAATAAACAGCACCTAAATAGCACTTCTACAAATTTCTAGGACAGTATCCATGAGATCATGCTGCAGTGATCGCATTCTTTATCTGAAAAGACAACTTTCCTTTAGTCACCCATCCCCTAGCAATGCCTTCTGAGACAAGATGATTCTTCCAAAACAGGCAACATTAAGGAATAGCTAATTTCATTCATCACCATATTTGGGGGAAAAAAGGAAAAAAAGGAAAAGGAAAAAAGCTTTAGCAAAAGAAAATGTAAAAAGTCTCAATCATCGACCCATGGAAGACACCACAATTTGTTCTACAGTCATTAAATTCAGCTCAGGTTATGAGTCGTTATTTTGAAGACTTCATTCCTGTACCTTTACAGTTTTACTTGCCATTGTTTACTTTACTGATGTGATACCAGCTTCCAACACAAGGACAATCAAAACGTTAGGTTTCATCCAAGCACTTACATCTGTGAGGCAATTTCTCTAGGATATTTTTGTGGAAGAACTTAACATCCCATTAACACAGTAAAACAGTAATCCTGCAATAACTCTAGTACACTAAACAGTAAAACTACATTCTTACTTTCTTTGTCCAAATACCTTATTTTCATGTAATAACTTCTGGCTTGCAGGTCCTTAAATAAGAAATGTAGAAAGCAGAACTTACCATGACAGTAAGATTGTGAAGATGTTTTTTACAATTTTATAAAAATAGGTGCACATGACAGTACTTCCTTATACAAAAAAAAATATATATATATATATATATATATATACATATAATAATACATCTTCCAGTTAATCCTTATTTGGATTGCTTTCTGCCCAACTCCAGCCACTAAATATTCAGAAAGGGGTCTTAAATGGTAAGCAAGTGATTTGCTAGGTCATATTCATCAGAAATGCCAAAGTATTTTATTTTATGATTATATATACTATTTGTACTTCCTTGTATCAAGGACTTGAAACTGATCTAGGCTCTAAAATAAAGTAATGCTCACATTCTACTGACTATCCATCTTTTTTCAGCAATGAAGAGGAGCTCTGCAACTGAAGGGAAAGAAGAAACTAGGCCACATACAAGAGAGACTGGCAGGATGTTATATTTTTGCTGAGTAACCTGCCTAGGCTTTTTCTCCATCTACAGACAGGTTAGGCATAGGAGTGATCAGGAAATAGGCACAAGGCTAAAGGTGGGTGAAATCTCATTTACTGATTAAACTGTGCACAATGAATGGAGCAAAAAAAAAAGACATAACAGCATAAATTAAGGTCTTACCAAGTTGGGTAAATAGTACAGGCTCGATCTGTGCTACCGTGGCCAAAAGTTTTTTGTCATTTTCTAGTAGTTTGGTGCACATCTATCTTGATTTGGGCTAATCCCTTTTTCTACGAACAGCACCCAAGCCAAAGATCTCTTAGAGAAAGCACAAAGTATGTTCAAACACATCACCTTCACTTTTAGTGCTATAAACAGAGCACTGAAACTAGCACAGTGCGTAGTGAACACCAGAATTATATCCTAAAGACCAATGCAAATAAAGACCAAAAAAATCAGTAGCTAACAGCTGCCAAAATATCTTATAATTCAGACTGAAAACACCTCTTTGGCTTTCTTAGTTGAATGCTTTTTCTGAATGCTAAAGTTTTCAAGAATGGGTTACATAAATGAAGTCAGAAAATCCTATTTTCTACAACCAAAAAGAATATATACTACCAATGCGCAACGACATTTGCGAGCTTAATTATTTCACAATTCAACTAGCTGTGAATTCCAAACAAAAATACTTACTGCAGCTCAGTATTCAGCGCATATCTTCTCTTACTCTGTCTCACAAAAAGAAATGCTATTAAATATGAATGCAGTACTACATACCTCAAACAAACGTAGATCGGCCGGGACTCTGTCTCCAACAGACAGGCAGACTGTGTCACCTGGGACTAAGTCTCTCGCAAGCGTGTGCTCCACTCTACCTTCTCGCACACTGTAGGTGTAAATACAAGGTCAAAGCGCATAACAACATCTCCTCTGGCATTTTGTCTGGGCAAATCAAAGTGCTGACCATGCACTGCAGTGCACTAGTTTCAGCAAAATACAATTTCAACTTTGCTGTTCATTTCTTCAGAAGGTTTCTATCACTTAACATCATCTGAAGCATCCAATGGACAAAAACGCAGAGTATTAGTTTAGAACCATACAGCAATCTTTAAAACGAGTCAAAGCAAATTATGTTCTTTAAAATCATAATGGCTTGCTAGAAAGGTGTTTCAAGTAGAGCATTTTTATTCTACTTGTTTCATGTTCAACTTAACATGACTTAATTTGAGAGAGAGGATGTAATGATTCCATACCAATGGCATTCTGGAGGCACAAGTTTACTAAGCTCTTCAAGAGATTTTTCTGATCGGTACTCCTGCAGAGGCAAAATAGACATTTCATCAGATGTGAACATACCTCATTTTAAAAGTTGTACTAGGACAATTTTACAAAGACTTAGTTAAGATATGCCCTCCAGCAGGTCCTTGTTAGATAGATTTTTAAAAGCAAATATGGTCCAAATGTTAATCCTTCACAGATTGAAGGATTTGCCTACATGCAATTTTTCTGAAAGACTAGAAGAGGTCCTTTGCATTCTCCTTGAATACTTTCAGGGCTTTGTAATATTTAATGGTAATGCTTCTAAACTCAGGGATCAGATGCACAATCAAGTTCTACAGTTTAGTAAAGGGGTACCAAAAATATTGTGTTCACGTTCTTAACCCCTGGAGAACTAAGGCAATACAACTCACCTCTAACTCAATTCACAGATTAGAAAATAAACAGTGATACAAAGCACAAACAGAAGGCAATTTTGCCTTAGGCACACACTAAGTAAAGCTGTGTATTTAAAGAATGAAACCAACTTTTTTTTTATTATTTAGGAAACAATTTAAAAGAGTTGGGGGATAAAATTCCATACATAATTGCAGCCAGAGTGATACATTCAAAATACATTTTCTATGAAATTTAATATTTTAAAGTACTTCAACATTGTTTAATCTGAATGTTTCCTTACACACATTCTTTTGTTGCTGATTACATTACCCATATAGATGCATAAAATGTTAAAGTGGAACAAATCAAGCACTTCAGAGAAGGCAAAAGACTCGGATGAAAGCACAGAGCTCTTTAATCAAGCACTGTGCAGCTGCACATTGCATCAGGACAGCCACTTATTAAATATAATAGCATACATAAAAGCAATAATCTCATTTGTACAACAGATGTCCTACCTGAACAAAGGCAACTGTAACAACAATCAGTATTGCCTGTAAGAAAACAAAAGTAGATAAGAGAATTCCAAACGGCAATGAAAGTAAGTGATATTTGCTTCTGCCCAGCCATAGTTATTACTACACATTAGCAATATGGTTTGGAAACAGAGTCTCATGCTCAAAATGACTGGCTAACCTTCAGGCCTGCTAAAAAAAAGCAACACTATTGTCTATTCATGTCTATTCAGTGGCATTCATGTGCCTTGGTAAGCTGATATTACTAAAAATAACACTGATAACTAGATGGTGATTTTGAAGTAAAACTTCCAGTGCTTGGAAAGTAAACTGTTCTGTGTTTCTAAAAGGTGAGCAAGAGGTAGCAGTGGAGGGAGTTCCCTAACACAAATAGTAAAAAACATCTGACTGAAGCATTCACTGCCATGTTAATTGTCATAAAGCATCAGATCGGGTTTAAATCAAGTAACTAGATAACACACTAAGAATAAGCTGAAGACTAGAATTAAAGTAGTGAACTGAAGAACTGGTATGGAGCCATAACATATCTCAATTATGAAAACAAGTAGAAGAAACTTGGCAACTCTGCCCAAGACTACAGGAGTAAGACAACACACTGATTACACCCTGAACAGCCAAGATCCCAACAAGGAGGCAAAGCAATTTCCCTGTAGGAATAATCCAAGCAGAGTAGAAAGGCATCAGTAGTAAGCCTTCCCCCATATCACACACAGCTCTGGTCACAGCACTTCAACATAAACATCACGGGGCCTGTACGCATGCAGGGTGAAAATGAGTCAGTGAATGAGGTCTATTAGATAATGAGAAAGATCAATTTTGTTTAAAGTATGACCTCCTCCCTCAATACAGTTTCTAATTGAGCTTTGTTATACTAATTGAATTTGTTACTCAAATTGAGTTGTTACAGTCCTTTCTTTTTGGCTGGCCTGTACCTTTGAAGATACAATCATATCTTAAAAGTACACCCTTTGTAATTCCAAAAAACTAAATATGACCATTTTGAAAGAGAAAGACTCTTCTAGAACTCTTAACTAAATCAAAGATAAACCCAGCAACTCTCTCTGCCTTAGCAATGGAATACTAGTAAATAACTATATATACATATATATATACACACAAAAATATTTTCCCTCTTTCCATTGAATATTGCTACCTGAGTTACACATGCTTCTTTTGGAGGCAATATCACCTTCTACAGTTCATGCTACCTGCCACAGTTTGGCTCCCATCAACATCTCACAGTTTGTGTCTATGTGCATCAAGATGCCAGTATCCTCCAAAAGTAAAAACAGATAAATCACCTTAATTAATTACAGTCAAATCCTTCCCCATATTAGCATTCATGTGATGTTCAAAGTAAAAGTGGTCACCCATTCTGAAGCATTTTTTCAGAAGATAAGATTCGAGCTCCTTACCACAGTGATACTGACAGCATCATCAAACTGATGCATTAAAACACTGATGACCGCAGATGCCAGGAGAAGCATAATAAGGGGATTTTTAAACTGAAACAAAACAGAAGAGTAATTCAGCAACACTCCCCACAGAAAGACTATTTCATCTACACCTTAAAACACATCTAAAAAGAATCGACTCTGTACAGTTCAGATTTTATTTAAGGGTTGGTTGTTTCCAATATCAAAGGCGTTGAACAGGCCATATTCAATGGCAGCAGAAAAACAGTTCTTGATCCACATTTTCAAAGTCAAAATATCTCCTTATTTGTTTATACTGCATTTAAACACGTACAAAAAAGCCTGAAACGTATTCAAAGCATTCTTGAGGTAACAACAGGCAGATCTCATTCCCAGCAATGTATTATTACCAAGGCAATTTCGGAATTCCCAATTCATGACTTCTTGCTTTCCAAGATACAAACTTTCATTTTAGATCACATGCTTCCTTCAGATTTCTAAGGTTAAATTAATAAAGGATCTTGTGTCTACATGATAGCTCGTTCCTAACACTGTCAAACAAGAGAACTCTTACAAAAGAAGTGAATCTTCAGTAGAAGCTGAGGACATTCAAGAGCACATATGACAAGAACATCCAAAGCAAATACATATCTTAAATGCTACCTAAAACAGGCTTTGGTAGTATGCTTTAAAAGCATTCTGATGCATCTAATTGAAGCTATGGGTGGACAAATGAAGCATTAGTGCCAGAGGACAGCCAGTATGTAAAGATGCTCCCACTCCTATCACTAATCCCATAATTAATTATCTATTACTTGAAGGTCTCCTTTAGAACTTAAATGTATTGCTGCTTAGACAAGTTGTAGGAAACATCAACCAAAGTGTTTAACGTAAATTCCTTCGAAATCTCTTGTTTGAGAAACTGCTTTAAATAACTTTGCCATGATAAGGGAAGCAAAATATTGGCGAAGTAGTGGCACTTTCACACCATTCAGAGATGCTGGACGGGCTCATATTTATAGTAAATCAATAGGCTGACTCCATCCACACCTCCAGTTCATAGGCAATGTTTTTGCCTTTTCAAATTACCTTTGCCTATCTAGTTATTCACACTTCATATTCCATTTAAGCATTTACCAGTCATATGCATTTGCGCTCATTTCAGTGCAATTCATGCTCAAGCCATTGCCTACAAAGAACTTCTACTTCTCCAGCCTTTAAGCTAGTTACTATAAATAAGTTACAGCTAACCAAAGTTTATTCACAGGGTTGGGGCTGCCGGCCTTGAGCACCTGCAGTATCCCAGGCAGCCAAAAGGGGCACGGCTCCACCGGAGGAGGAAGTTGGCAGCCTTCTGCAAGATGCAAACACTTATTCATGAACAAGCCATGTAATCTAAACACTCATTTCTACACACAAATAAAAGCTTTTTCAATAGGTAAATTAGATGCAAACTATGGAAGACAGTTTCTCACCTAACTTCACTTTACCCACTTTTATCAGAATGTATTCACGTACATGAAAGCTACAGAATAAAGCATAAAATTACTGACCAAATATTAAAATAAGAAAGCAGAAAAGACAAAAATCTCAACCTGGGAAATATATTTTTTCCAGAGAGGTTCATCTTCACTAATATCAAATTCATTCCATCCATGGAAGGCCCGTCTGTGACACACTTCACAGTTTTTCAAGCCATTCTGAAGATTAGCCTATTAAAATACACAAAGAGTAACACAGTCAGCAATTACACTATAAAGACAGACTTCAAAATAAATCTCAACACTTAAATAATGCGCCTCAGATTGTAAAAGTTTGGCCACCAGGTTTAGCCATCAGGAAGACGAATCTGGTGCTGCTGTTTGTATGCCGATAAAAGCTAACTACTGTTTTAAAATAATATTTGACAGAAAATATTCAACACAAAATTCACCAAACTAAAGCAGCATCTGCAGTTGTACATCTCTAAATGACTGCTGATCTTCCCTGCAGAAAACTCATCAGCGATCCAAACTGCAGGCACAGCTCAGACTCTTGAGAATTATGTCAGGAATTTGGCTGCTCGGCCAAATGACAGCAATAGCTTCAAAGTCTTGGGTTGTCTGTGGGCAATAGCTATTATGGTGTACTCCTCAAGCAGTCAAGCATACAGAAGATGAAGAAAGATCATCTATCAAGAAAATTAACCCAAATTCAATGGTTCATAAATCTGTCAATGGGCAGCTTTTTCAACCCCATTCCTTCTCTCAAAATGGAAGCTGCCAGATTATATTAAGGGCATTGAGAATTTCATAAAGAACCAGAAG
>NW_024962334.1:10127232-10460153 GCF_019238085.1 Lagopus leucura
ATTGTCACCATCAGGGATTTGTTCAAGACGTGCAACCTAGAAACAAAACCGAAGTCTGAAGGATGAGGAGCACTAACATTTCAACAGCCAGAGCAATGCAGTATTAATGCCACTGAAAAGTCATTTTCAATAACCATTTGCACTAAAAAAAAAAATAAGGATCTGCAGATTCACTGTATTTTCATGCAGTATCTTACGTGCAATTCTAAAACAAAACACTGGATGTGCAACTGAGAGAACCTTATCTGTAATTATGTGTTAAGCCACAGCAAAGGTCCTTACAGTTACATATATCATGCTCCTTTAGCTCCCTATCATCAATAACTGGGCAGAAGGTAATAACTCCAGGTTAAATTTCACTCTTTGCCTCTACTTTCTACCTACTGATGAAGTCGGTCTAAGCAGGCATATTTGTGTGTTACTGCAGACAAAGAAAGGAGAAACAACATTAAGAACACCACAAACAAGGGCACAGATGCATGTGATGTCACAGAACTTAACTGACTACAGTACAAGAACTTCCAGACAATGCTATTACAAGAAAACATTGCTTTTTAAGAAATGCAAACATTTTTCTAGTGCAGAATAGTGTTTTAACAACACTGACAGCTCAGCTCAGCACTGCATTTAAAGAAACTGAAGTTTCAGAATCCTCATTTATTCAATATTTGAAGCTCAAGCGATGCTCTCGTTCGACTCCTTCATTACCATCACTCTATCTTGCTGCACCCACACTTAATTCAGATCTCTCTCACCTTGCTGCTGCCACTCCATTCTCTGGAGCACACTTACCACGCAAGCATGCACACCACAGAAAATGTTTTTTGTACAATTTGAATCTGCCATTTAATGCCTTCGTACAGTAAAGGTTTTGAATTTCCTCTGCGGATGCTGTAATACAAATACTTGGTATGAAAATGTGTTCGAAGATTACAGCATTCTTATCCCCTAAGAGGCTACGACAGCCTTTATTTTCTACACCACACACAGTTCTGCTGAGTACTCAAATATGATAGCTCTGATTAATTCAACTCCATTCTTGTTCTTCCAGTTGCTTACCTAAGTAAGATTACACCAAGCCTTCATCCCATGGGCCTGAGGGAAGAATGAATGAGGGTAAAAGCACCACAGGTGGAGCACACATGCCACATTGCCATGGAGCTCCTAAACTTCAGCACTGGGTAGGTATTTATTGAATCCTACGTACACACACTCAGGGAGGCCTTCTTAAAAAGCGATGATGAATTCACATTGTATGGTATAAATATAGACCTTTGCAAAAGTTAACTAGAAAGTTACCATTTCCAAACACTTATGTGCGTCAACTGAGACAAATTGAGTTAAAACGTTTCAAGGGGAAAAAAAAAATCACATTACTTCATGCCATATCTTTCTCTCAACATTTGTTGAGGTTCTTTTAAAATACTTCAAGTACACACCAACTGCTTTTGACATCAGGGGAAAAAAAAAGTATAATTCTATTCCTAGCCAGGCATATCTTTATGAGACGTAAAGACACAGTAATTCAATGCTTCCCAAAACCACAAGTGGTAACAAGAACTTGCACCAGGCAGGTTACATTATTCTGCATCAGTGGGACAAACGTTTGTCACACAGCCGAAGGTCTCTCTCACAACACAGCACCCCTCTGCAAAACTGAGCTATATTAGAGCAACTTATACTAGAGCAGCAGAATGATAGGTACTTTGGCTAGGAAGAATGCAGACATTATGACTCTCAGCCTTACAAAACACTCTTTGGTACATATTCTCCAGGACGTCACCACTGAAAGCGATGCAACACCACGGTCACCCAATGTGACAAGCAGGCATCCAGCCTTTGCTTAGCCATAGCACTACTTGTACTAGTGTTCACAAAGCACGTGATGCTTGAGAGACTCAGTTCATAGAAAGAAACAGCGTCACTCAAATCTGCCTTGCAGAATTTTCAGTATATATTGCACCCATGTTCAGGCTGCAGAGACCGAGTCGGACTCAATGACCCCTACGGGTCTCTGCCAACTTGGGAGATTCTATGATTCTGTGACCTGTTCTGAAACAGGAACACACCCAGTTAAGGCTGTTGAGCCTACAGATAGGAACCAATACTTCATTGAAACACTTCGAACCTCAGGAAATTGCCACTGGAGACGAGGCCTTTTCATTCTTCAGAAGCTTACACTCAATTTACTTTTGCTTCTGCTTCAGTTTTCTAGGATCACATGCTCTTTGAACCCAACATTTACCCAGAATTTTGCCACAATCTCCCCTCTTTGATATGACACACTACTGATCTACCAGCTCATGTTCTTCTCTTTACAGTTTCCACTTCAAATACTAGCATTTGATTTTTGTTGAAAGGAACGCCATAGATGATCTGATATCTGGTTACCAAACTCCACAATTTAAGGCTGAAAACAATTAAGCCTAAGTACTATTTCAAAACAAACCCACAAACACACGATTTTGACCAAGATGACCACATGCTCAACTAAAACTGAGCAACCAAGCTTTCCCAGTAAGAGCAAGCAGAAACGTGAGCCAACAGCCATTACAAATTTTAATGCTGAGAAATCTTTTTTCTGCATATAGTAATGGACATGACTAAGAGGCTTTCAAGACATGTGTGGATGTGGCACTGAGGGATGTGGTATGGAGGTGATAGGTTGATGGTTAAACTGTATGGATGGTCTTAGTGGTCTTTTCCAGACTTAATGATTCCATGATTCTATGGTCGTAGACTCAAATATCAGTTCCAAGTAGGCATGCATTTACCTGATCATTTCTCTAATAATATCAACAGGACTTCAAAAAAAGACTACTAACAAGCTCTTTATGAATGTCTTTCAAAGTTGACCTATCCTTAAATACAAGTGTTAAAATGATGAGGCTTTTCCAAATAAAGCTTCATTAGCATGGTAGAATTGTGCTACATCAAAGCCTATGTTGACAACTTTTTCACGTCAGATTAAAGAAACAAAAAAAAAAACAAAAAAAAAAACACTTCCTACTTTTAAGAACACTGTAAAAACTTTAGGCCATAAATCTTGCAAAGGATTAGAAAAATAAAGGCTCAGAACGTTTTTTTACAGCCAGTTTCCTTCTCTAGAGCAAAATTAGTTATTTTAAGACAATTCTGGATGGATCCCCCAGTTAATTTCTCAAGAAGCTCTACAATCTCTGTGTAGATCGAGCTCTACTTACTGTTCAGAAAAGAACAATTTTACATCCAACACTGCCACCAATTACTGAGCCAATAAGAAACTGATCATTGTTCCCTTCATCACCATCTTCCAATATACTAAGTGGGTTAACACTGACAGATTTAAGGCCAAAAAAAAAGTTGGAAAATCACTTCCCATCTGCTAGTACATAATAACCATACGCAAACAAATGATTTTGCCTTTATTATGCATTACTTCTACACTGCAAAAGAAAGACTTCTTATCATAAGAGTTATTGGAAGGACCACAGAGATCATCTGTCTAGTCCACCACCATACCACTAAACCACGTTACTCAATGTGACATCTATCCTTCTCTTGAAAACCTCCATACACGGTGACTCCTCCACCTCCCTGGGTGGCATTCAATACTGTCTGCAGCATCTGTTACTGTACCCAACAGAAGCTATCCCCAAACTCACATGGCACAGGAGTCAAGCCACATATGGTAAAATCTCTTCCCATCCTGTGATGCAATTCTTTTTCAAACATTTATCTGTTGGTATCTTAGAATGCTTCATATTTCACCACAGGCAAAGATCCTGTATGGATAAAGGAGCTAAGAAATGGTGCTAGCTAATGCAGCTGTATCAGTTGGGCAGCACAGCTGAAGCTTCTGGAGCAATGACTACATCTTTCCACTCCCCATTCACAGTTAAACCTACCACAGAACAAAGAAGCAGGATGCCAGCTAACAAAAACAAGCAGTTGCCCCAGGAGGGACTTTTCTTGGACTAATTCCAACATACACACCACCATCTCTATGGCAAGAAACACACATCAGTTTTATGACCACGGAACTGTGACTAAAGCACGTTTATCAAAATTAATGTAAGTTTGTGGGAAGGTTTGCATTACTGGAAATTGAGAGTTCCTTTCTATTCTTTTCTGAAGGAAAACATGTAATTTGCCTACCAGCTAACAGTAACGCAAAGAAATTCTTCCTCCTCATACACTACAAGATTCTGACTGCCTTCTTTCTACCACCACTGGAGACAGAGTATCAACATCCTACCTTTGATGTGTGCAGCAGCAGCTTAGCAGGGATACTCCATACTCCATTATCAATCAGCAGGGCTCACTGACACACAGACACTTTGCAAAAAAATGTAATAGGAAAATTTTAGCTCTGCATGCTCAGAGAATGCAAACGGCAGGACCTACATTAACTGGGTGGTCTGAAGATTTTTCAGAGCACTCTCACAAGAAAACCTATTTTTAGATAATCTTGTGAGCAAAACACTTTGGCTAATTAGCTAATGCAGAGTACTTCAAATGTTACATGTGTTTACTCAATTGACCTACAAGCGCAAAATGCAAAGGCCACGGGAAGCAGAACTACTCAGAACAGTAAAGAGAAAGAAGAAACAAAACCAAGATGTTTAAAAAAATACAAAGACATTTAAGTCACAGAAATTAAAAAGAAACGTGAATCCTTTCCTTGAAAAGTTCCATTAGAAAGGCAAGAGAAAGAAACAGCTGGGTTTGGGGACTCTGCTCCTGGCAAGGACTGCTTATCCAACCGCACGAGAAGTCACAGTGGCAAGCTGCAGGTTGGTACAGCCAACTTGGGAACAACTGCAGCACAACTGGAAATGCAAAAGGATGAGAGGAAGCACTGCCTCAGCAAGCTTTCCAGTATTTGCCTGCTAACCATACCAGTCACCTGAATGTTTCCCCCCCTCTCATCAGCTCCTTCAATCCGCCTGCATCTGGCCCATCAGTCCCTGTACAACTGAATCCCTTTCAATTATTACAAAGCAACAGTGAGTTGCCCACAAATTCTTCAAAGCTACATTCACATTCTGGACATGATTGCTACCAGTGCCTGATGAATCTGTACTATGAGCAAAACCTCACTAGAGTACAAATGAACTCAGGCCAGACAAATTCTGTACAAATTCTGCGCCATGCCCTGGCCAGAGGTCTGACCAATGCCATATCATACTGCATTCCCCATATCATAAAGGACATATGCTTTTACACCTTACTACCACCTTTACTGGGTTATTAATTAGTGATTTGCCTTGCAAATGCTTGTGCTTTTCTTACTAGGTTGCAGAAAGAGTCAGCACCTCTTCAGTGTACAACATTCCTCCCATCCCACCCTGCCTCATGAATCAGCTTCCCTTTTTTATTTACCTTTCCCTCTCCACTGGGCAATGGTCAATCTTTAACAACATGATAAAAAGGTTTTCCATTGAAACAAAAGCTTTCATTTTCTTGAATATTCTATACGACCAAACTTTTAAGTAATATATACCAAGTGATTTAGAAAAGTCGGATCCTATTAAGCAAGTTCTTCTCCTGTCATGCAATGCAGAGCAAAGTGCTGGAGATGACAATGACAGATCAGTATTGTAACAAAGAGCAGAATTCAGGGTCCAAAACACCTGGTGGAAGTGAGCATCAGGAGCAAGAGCAGTTTTAAGCAGACATCTGCATATGTACTACAATTAAATAACAAGTGCTTACCTCTTTTACACTGTCTGGCAACCTGAAAGCTCACAAGGACAGAGAACTACCAGCTGTCAATGAGCACAGGAGCCCAAGTGCTGGTGCAGAGACTTTGGGAACAGCCCCTGCTAGGCAAGGGCTCCACAGTTGTGAAGCATAAGGAAAGGCACTCCATCCAGAATGGATATAACCCTCTTCTCTGTCAGTTCCATCAGGTATGAAGCACTCATGCAAAGTCTTGTCCTATTCATCAGCACACAGTAGTCAGAGGTTTTGGAGGTCCAGAACTCTGACCATCTTATTATTCATCTTCAAACTCTCAGTTTGAACAGGTATCATGACTATGATCCCACAGTTGCATTTTAGCAATGACATTAAAAATCTCTTTTTCAGTGGACGTTTCTGCAGCTCTTTTCTAGTAGACAAGGTGCTCCTAGAACCTTGAAAGACGTCCCAGTCCAATGGCCACATGACAGCAAAACACAGCAAAAAGCCAATTAAAAAAAAAAAAAATGCACTAGGCATGCTTAATAGTTACAGCAAGTCCTAGGCTGACTGCACACCCAGAAGCAAATCCCAGATGCACAGCGGGGCTCCAAACTGGGAGGCTGAATGCAGAGGAACACAGTAAGAGTTCTCAGACTGCTTTGGAAAAAGCAACACAAAATGTGGTTGTGACTGTGATGCAATTTCCTCTGAAATTCCTCCACATCTTAGGAGGAATTAAGTCTCCAGAGGAATTCAGTAGTTCTATTAATGTAAGGAGTAGGTGGAAATAGTTGACAGTGATATATACAGATTTAATAAACTAATAAGAATTGGTAAAAACCAAGCTCACAAACCATAACTGCAGATAAACTACAAGTGCACTTTGATGAAGTAAATCTCATTTCTAACACACTATTATTGGCTTTTGAACTAATTTATCTATATTTTATTGATGGATGTAAAACTAGAAGTTATATTCAAGGAGATTTCCTCCATGCAGGCTGCAATGATAGAGCCGTTGTACCTCATACATGATTAAATCATGAAGATCAGTACTTTCCTGTATTCTCAGCCAGCAATTTCTCTAATGATGGCTCAAAAACCTGCAAATTTAGCTATGAAAAGAGCTCAAATACTGTCTGACCAATAAACCCCTATAGTGGAAGAACAATCAGAAGAGATGGGCAAGGGGATGTGCCCACGAAGCTCAGGAAATAATATTGGGTGTAACTGACCACAGCTGTTGCAAAACAAGCCAACTTCATCAGTAACACAAAGGGAACCGAGTGTGGCCTTTGTTTCAGATAAACAGCTTCATCAGTTGAGCAGATCAACTGACTACCATTGCTGAGTGGATCAATTGGCAGCATCAAATGTTTTCTCCCTCTGTTCATTAGAAGTGTGAAATCTCTCCGAGTTCACCGGCATTACACAGTCCTCATGTGGAATACCTAGAAGAACCTGGTCAGAGAGTACTGGACTCAAATACCTTTACTGGAAAGAGTGCTGCTTTCTGAGAACAACAGCTGAAGTGCCAAGGCTCCTTCAACACAGAAACATTCACAAGCAATTTGCAAGAAGCGAACTTTGCACTGCCAAGAGCTGTCCCTTCCCACCCCCAAAAGGTGGAAGTCTGCAGACTAATGAGCCGCTTATTTTCTACCAGGCTCTGTTTGCTCAGGATACCAGCATTACTTTGTGAAGGCTTTGAAGTTACTGTGCACTATCTTCATTTGAATTGAATCTTTTCCGAAAGTGTGACGATTTTTCACTTCTGGGAAGCAGCTGCAGCAGCCCTGTATTCTAATATTCAAAGAAATTTGTTCCTATTCAACAGCATTTTAGTTTAAACGTCTTACCAGGAGTCTCCACATCAAAGGAAACATATGCAGAAAAGTTCTGTCTCTAAAAAAGCTAGAAGGGAAGAGACACGACACATTAATTTGCATTAATGAGTTCTCCCTGCAGAGCAGATTTCTGTCCTGGGAGGTCACATGCTTTCAGCCCATTGCTATTGTGTTATTTCATGGGACTTTACAGAAAAAGGGTTGGTATTCAACCTGGCGCAGAGACCACCCATTAACAGGAGGAATACAAATACCTAAACGAGAACAACCTGCTAAGCAGCTCTGCAGCCTGAAAAAGCCTGTGCCGCAGTCCAGTGCTATTTCAGCAGCACTTAAGGCCCTCCTGAGGCCAACATCAGAAATGTACCTCTTGGTACACGTTACTTCTGGAATTCTGATCAATTAAGCAACAGAAACCTGAATTCTAAAGCTGACAGGCTAAATCAAAGTTTGCACAACTGACAAAGTCATAAAATATTTGCTATCTACTTCAGTTAGTCTAAAGAATACCACAGTGCCCTACATAACATCCAACTGATTTGGGCAACTGACAGGGTGGTGCCCCATCCCTGGAGGGGCTGGAGGCGAGGCTGGATGGGGCCCGAGCAGCATGACATGGTGGGTGGCAGCCCTGCCCATGGCAGGGGGTTGGAATTGGTTGGCTTTAAGGTCCATTCCAAGCCAAATCATTCTGTGATTCACCCGACAAAAGCTCAATAACTATGTAATAAAAATACTGAAAAATTACTAAAAATATTTAAGTACCAAAACTCTATAATCAAAAAATAACTTGTCCAAGAAATACATCTCCACATCTGAAATGCATCTTACTCCCAGGACATTACATCTTTCCTTTAAGAAACAGAAAGGAAAGTAGGGCATTAGTTCAACTGAGGATACCAGCACAACACCAAAATTGGGCAATTTTCTGTAGTTGCAGTATATACTCCATGGGGTTATCTTGCAAGCCTTGTGAATGACAACTGCCTGCTCTCTCACAGGCAGAAAACATTCCACAGATATTTCACAACAGTAACAACACCTTAAGCTGACTGCAATGCTACAGATTCCACAAGGAAGACTGGCCACAGAGCTTCAGACTAAACCACTCCACCTCTGAGCAAACTGCCTTACCTTCCTTCAGCCCATTTGTGTACTATACATTTGAATCTTTTAAGAAAACCAAATATTCAACCTTTGAATACAGCCAAAGAGATATGCTGGCTGGACTGCTTCTGGACACTTCGGTGGCTGTACAAAGCAAATTCAAATTCTCATTGCCCCAATCATTGAGCTGCCAGCAGAGTTAGCAAAAATGCATTGACAAACACCAGAACAATTTGACTACCAAGATATTTGGCCAAAACATTCCATTTTGATTCTTCCTGTTTGAAAAACTCCTCTAACACTGAAAAAAAATCTCCTTGAACATTTCATTTGTTTCTCATTACTTATTAATCAGAAGAAGAAAAAAATGCACTATCCTAAGCATTCACTGAAATTCATCAAAACAATGCCTGTAGAATCATAGAATCCTTAGAATTGGGAGGGACCCCTGAAGACTATCTAGTCCATCTCCCCTGCAGCAAACAGGGACACCACAGCTACATCAGGGTGCCCAGGGCCTGATCCAACCTCACCTTGAAAGTCTCCAGGGACGGAGCATCAACCACATCTCTGAGCAACCTGTTCCAGTGCCTCACTGCCCTCACCGTATAAGATTTAGGTTAGATATAAGGAAAAAATGTCCCCTCTTTGAAACCATTTCCCCTTTTTCTATCACCATAGATCCTGCTATAGAGCCTGTCCCTTTCTTTCCTGTAGCTCCCCTTGATACTGAAAGGCCACTCTCAGGTCACTTCACAGCCTTCTCCAGGTTGAAGAGCCCCAGGTCTCTCAGCTTCTGCTGAGACCAAAGTCTCTGCAAGACAGCACTTGGTCAGCCCAGAAACTCATTACCCAAGAGCTCAGCTACCACACCTCACTTGGCTCCAAACAGCAAAAGCCTCCACTTAAATCCTGATTCACATGAAGCATTTTAGAAATACAAGGCCAGAAGACTTTGGGCAGAAATACCAGTCATTAATCTTGCCACAGTTGCTAACTTTCTACAAGAGAACATTTCAGCTTAGAAATAAGATCATACGGCTCCCCTCCAACAGCCTGCCTCCATCTCTCATAGCTGAACTTCTCAAAATGAAGGTTGGCACTGGAACAGCAAACACCAAAACATTTTAGTATTACCCTGTGGGATACTACCAGCATCCCCACAGCATGTACGGACTTAGCAGTCGTGGAACTGTAACTAAACAGTCACAGGCACGTTTGCTCAGTATTTACAGTTCCGATTTGTTTAAAATAATGAGTGAAACTCCAGGACCTAACTGCTGGTTATACACCTGGCAGCTATGGAGTTACTTCAAAGTGAGACAAAATAATACTCTAACAAAAACCAAATCAATTCAAACTTACCATTTAAAAGACATAAGACCAAGCTGGTGTCAATGCCCTCTAAAAGACTAACTCACTGCCTCGATACTCACAATAAGGTTTCTTACAATCAGTATCAAGAAAGCAGCAACATTGTATTCAAGATTTGCTGGTGAATTATGTACCTATGGGAAGAAAGCGCTGCAGAAAACCTATGACAAAACCTTTTAAAAGCCTTTGTAGATTCTGCAACCTGCATCTGCCAACCCATTATCCCTTCTAATTACTTAGACTAGGATATTTACAAAACAAATAAATAGAAACAGATGCTTGGCCCATATTTATACCTTGATGAGCGTACTTTATTTTCCTTCTCTTCCCTGCATGGCAGCTCTGTCATTCTTTCTAGCTGATCCTAACCCCACTGCAAATGTCAGTTATTCATCACCTGAACTTGTTCACCAACAAATGGTGCACAACGAATGAAATCTACTCATCTTTAACTTACTCCCCACAGACAGCCTCAGCCTGATACACCAAAGCCAAGGCTACAGAAGAACAGAGTCAATCAAACATCCCGCTTGCACTAAGCAGAGGGGGCTCTCACCTCTTATGCCCTCCAAAGATCCATATGCTCATTGCTTCTGACATGAACTGGACTCTCCACGAGCCCATGCAGCTCCCTAACTCAGCAGCGTGCTACCCAGCATGGGGCTGGGGGGACAAATGGCTGGACAACAGTCATAGTGGCCTACGAAACCAAGATCAAACTCATTTGTCAGACTGGACATCAGAAAGAAACAAAAACGCTCGTTTCTCTGTTAAATTAGGTATCCTAATTTTCCTTACGCTACTGCATTTCGTAACTCACTAAGAGCCTGATGCCATATATCCCAATATAAAAGGGCTACAAAGCCAACAAAACAACTAATCACACATTCCGCAGCACCTGATCTCAAACAGATCCCACGTTAAACCACTTCCAGATTATCACAGGTTTGTACTGGTACATCTGCATGGAAAAATCGGGGACGGATGAAAACTACGTCATGATCTATGAACCAAACACACAGCAGAGTCAGAGGTGACACCAACTGCAATTCAAAGAGGAAGCCTGTACTTCTAATGCAAGGCAAGTGCTACACTGGCAGCGCTATGATAACTAAATGTGTAACAGGTAGGAAATTATCTACTAGAGTTGGCCTTCAGTGAAGACTTCAAATAACATGGTTTGAAAAAATAAAACCCCTCCCCTCACTTTGTCCTCCAAGTTAAATGGAACAGATGTCATTTATGCCAACATCAATGTAAAGTACTGCATTCTAATTTTCTCATAGCGAGCCATAGATTGAAACAAACTGCAATCAGTGAATACAAAAATTCTTGTTTCACCTACGCAGATGATTTATTAACCAAGTAATGCCAAAAGACATGTGAACTGCTGTGATAAGTCCAGCTCCATTTCAGAATTCGGAACATTTTCCATCACAAGATTCATACTCATTATTTTGGATGTTACACTCAAGTATAATTGATGACGCCACTCTGGAACAGCGTGGATTGTTTTTGAGTCCCTGCTGCTCCAGGTCTCCACCTGGCCTCCACCCCTCCATCAGCCCTTACAGCTGCACAGTCCATGGGCAGCTGGTCCATGATGTGACCACACTGCCCCCAAAAAACAGAAGCTGCCCAACTGATCTGGAATTGGTCACTTTTCCAAAGCAGCCTACATAAGGAATACAGACAAAACTCACTAGGAAAGCCAATCGTACTCCAAGCATGGGTTAAAAACAACAAAAGCCCATGTTGTCTCAGCAGCATGTAACAAACTTCTCTGCTTCAGAGAAAGAAATTGACTCATCTCAGTACTCATCCAGTTATCAAAACTGTCAATTGCCATTGACAGAATACAGATTGAACTAGCAGTCTGTGATGATCAGCTAGAGCTAAGTAGGCCTTACAAGAATGAAGACTACAGGTTTCGAAACCACCATGCAATGTTTTTATTATTTACAGTAAATCTGTGCTTGTGCCAATGTTGTGTGTGACTTTAGGAAAATCTACAGGTGGGAAAATGCAGTCCTGACCTCTTCCAATAGGCACAGAGCGATCTGAAAATGAATGCCACCAAAGGCCTTGGTAACAAAACAGCACCACCATCTCACTACTGCTATCAGAGCTGTTTTCTCCAAGCAGCTGCAAGTCGTCTCGCCTGTCCACAAGTTAAGGAAGAGCTCCAGTTCTGAAGCCACAAAACTCCAAACAAAAACACAAACTTCAATCCTCTAAGTCACAGCCTCACTGAAAAAAGCAAAAACCTTTCTATGACGGAAAACTCATTTCCCCATTACAGATACATGAATTTTGGGGGAAGTTTAATTAGCTAATTCATCCCAATACAAGAGACAGAAACCACAAAGTCTTGGGACAAGACATTAGCTACAGTGACTGTGCCATACTGCTTATGAAAAATGAATTATGAGATGAAAACATCAGTTTTCCAAATGGCATTATCAATTCTGTCCTTGAATATTGCTCCAAATGTAGAAAAAAAATCTCCCATTTCTTGCTCAATATTCAAACTTTCAAACATACAAAAAAATATACATATAACACATTCTATCTTCCTGCAATCCTCACTCTATAGTTCAAACTCTCACCTGGAGAAAATACATTAATGATTCTATCAGGGTTGCTGAAACGATCCAGATGAAAGCTGCTGGCATCTAGCTGGCTCAAAATGTCAAATGGATAGAGAAAGAAGAGCTCAAAAACACCAAGAGGACAAAACAGACAGTAGACAGTTATAAATATGTCTGCCCAGAAGCTCAATTATGGTGGAAGTGGGGGAGAAAGAGTGGAGAGAAAGCAATGCTCAAGAGAACCAACTCTATTTTTTAATTTGTGCTGAAATTTAGCTTTCCTACAATACCCAGGAAACTCCCATTTTGCAAACTTTCAGTAAAACACAGCAACTATTTCATCCTTTGAAATACGTCTGATCATCTTATGAAGGATTTTTTCCCCTTAGCTGTATTTTATGTCACTCCTATCATACAAATCTTACTCATTTTGAAATATATTTATTTCTTCCAAAAGAAACATAAGAAACACCATCTCTGTGCTACCAGCCTTCAGCAGAATTAGAATGGACCATACTGCACCACACAAAATTTGATTATACACAATGTCATATTTACTTCCTAATAAAACTAAAAAGGCATTAGAAGCCTTCCTGCTCTTTCAGGTTAGGCACACAAACATCAGATAAATACTTTTTCCCTACGTGTATTTCTTTTCAATTGTATTCGATTCATTTTTCTCCTCCTGCCCCGAGATTCAGTCATTCAAAAACCTTATTTAAAACACAGCAACTTCAATGCAAAGGCACTGACACTGCTTCTGTCAACTAACTGGACACTGACACTGCTTCTGTCAGCTAACTGGGCTCCCAAAGCCAAAAATCAGTCTTCTAGAGATGCCCCCCCACACACACAAACATCACAACTTCTATCTGACAAGTTTTGTGTTCTTTATGACAAATACTCAATTAGAAGATGTGATCAATAGCATTGATAAAATTCTAGCATTTTTCAAGTTAGAAAAATGTTCTGAGATGCAAGACTATAACAACCTATGGCATTTTCAACATAGGTTGGACTTTACAACAGCTTTCCAGTTACCAGAAACAGAATGATATCCATCATGGAAGCCCACAAGTCTACCCCAAGAACTCAATCCAGGCTACCAAGTCAGACCCTTAAGGATCCCACTGCTTTAAGCTCCTCAGGTTCACATCCATCCACAACAAAGGAAAAACAGTGGCCACCAAAAAATTCCATCCAATATCTCCAAAGAATAATGACAACAGAGATCAAAGAGGTTGTGGATGCCCCGTCCCTGGAGGTGTTCAAGACCAGGTTGGATGGGGCAGCCTGGTCTAGTATTAAATGTGGAGGTCAGTGGCCCTGCCTGTGGCAGGGGCAGTTGGAGATTCATGATCCTTGAGGTTCCTTCCAACCCAGGTTCTGTGATCTCTGATAAGGGGATTGCTATTTCATAGAATCATGGCATGTCTTGGGACCTTACAGATCACTGAGCTCCAACCCAACCTCAGGCAGGGCTGCCACCACTGGACCAGGCTGCCCAGAGCTCCATGCAACCCGACCTCGAGCACCTCCAGCTTACATCCATAACAAAGAAAACTGCAATTTCAAGAGATTTACAACATCCCCAGTCAACTCAGAAGGAAAGCAGCGAAGCTTACAGTCAGCATCAGCAACGCAAACTGGCTTTCAAAGCTCCCAGAGCACACACAGAAACCCAGCATGGACAACATGAAATAACTCCCCAGACTACACCAATCCCAAACCAGACAAGGAGAACACGTATCACAGCAGTCCAAAGGAGCGACTTCCCGCATTGCATAGAGATGGCAGCTTTACACCAGCTCGTCCAAATGGCAGCACGTTAAGCTTCAGACATGCTTTTAATGAAAAAAGAACTGCAAAGAGGGCAAGATTAAGTAAGCAGAGAAATATTTCAACCCAAGTGCGATTAACGCTCCTCGATTTAACCACGAAAGACGAATTTCATCCCATCATCAAAACAGCACCGAGCTCAGAGGCCCCTACGGAGGTGAAACGAGGCAGTCTCCCAGCACAGAGATCCTCTCGGCTCCGAGGAGGCTGGCGGCTCCGGGGAGAGCTTTACCTTCATTTTCCATCGAAATCGTACGTGAGTCGAGAGTTACAAAAGTCTTTTAGCGACAGCGGCGCCGGAGCGGGAGCTGAGAGCTGGAGAGAGAGCCGCCCCGAGATCCCCGGCAATCACACCGCTCCCTCTGCCCCCACCTGCAGCAACATCTGCAAGAGAAACCAGCGCTGGAGAAGGGCAATCAAATAAAATAATCGTAAAAATAAAAAAATAAAATAAAAAATAAAAATACCGCCGGACCGCGCAGGCCGCAGACCCCCTCACGCCGGGGAGCGCGGAGGCTGCGGAGCGCCGCGGCACGCAGCGCAGCACGAAGCGCAGCACAAGGCGCAGCGCAGCGCGCAGCCGCCGCACCGCACCGCGGCCGCTCCCGCCGCCGCCAGAGCCTCCCGCAGCCCGGGGAGCTAAAAATAGCCCAGCGCCCGGCCCGAGCTCCCTCAGCGCCGGTCGGGAGGGAGAGAGAGGGAAGAGAGACGTGAGCAGAGGGGAGGGAGCGTCCCCACGCGGCTCGCTCGGCCCGCCCCACCCGCTCACCCGACGGCCGACAGTGAGGGGGAGCCGAGAGGAGCGGGCGGTAGCCCCCGGCCGCGCCTCTCACCTCCGCGCCTCGGGGCGGCAGCGCGGCCGCATCCCCGCTCCGCTCACTTCCGCGGGCGGCGGACGAGGCGGGGCGCGCGGCGGAAGGGCGGGCGGTCGCCTCCGGCCCCTCTGCATGCGCCTGCGCCCCGGAGGCGGGAGGCGGCCGGTCTGGATGCGGTCGGTGCTTCGCCGCCTCCCGTCGGTGTGTGCGCGGCGTCTGTGGGTGCCCTCCTGGCCGCGGCAATAAATGTTTCCAACGTTGCTCTGAAGAAAAGGGGCCCCGTGTGAGGCCCCCCTGCTGCCCAGGGTCGTGCCGGGCTGCTGGTGGAAGCTCAGCGCTTGATTTTTGCAGCCAATCGCACAAGCACCAGCCGTCGTTAGCAAGTACTACGGAAAAGCTTGGCTGATTAAGTTAAATGTCACTAAGAAACTCAGAGGGCAGGGAGACCCTGGCACAGCTGCCCAGGGAAGCTGTGGTGCCCCATCCCTGGAGGCACACAAGGCACGGCTGGATGGGGCCCTGGGCAGCTGGTCAGTGAGCGGCAGTCCTGCCCACCGCAGGGGTTGCGGTTGGGCGGGCTTTGAGGTCCCTTCCACCCCAAACCATTTCATGATTCTGATTCGATTCCCTTTACCAAGACCTGCAGAGGAACGTTACTTGAAGCCGCAATTCCAACACTCAGCACCAAAGCACTGGAAAGGGTAACATCATCCCCGCTCAGATCAATTTATATTTAAGGGTAATGAATGTAAGGTAGGATGCACAGTGCTAGTAACAATGCTGGTAACAGCAAAATGCATTCAGACTCTCAAGGTCATAAATCGAATGCAGACACACTAATTGTAGGCTTTACATTGCTTCTAAAGGAGTGCAACAACATGGATGGAGAGGCACAATCCCATTGACAGCTGATGATTAACGACCTGTCGCCTCTGCTTTGTTTTTCTTAAGCAGCAGAAAAAACCAAAATCCATCTCTGTCAGTTCATGAGGAGCATTTAACAGAACATTATAATTTCAAACATTTTAATTAAGCCTTCTGAACCGCAGCAGCATGTTTCTCAAATCCCTCAGCCAAACATGGTCAAGTTAAATAGCTTATTTCCTCTTTTCAAGATCTTAAAGCTCAATTTTTGGGTGCTAAAATAACTTGTCTACATACAGTGATAGGTAAATAAGAATCAGAGCTGCTGATTGTAATGTGGGCCCTACATACTTGCTTTTAGGAAAACAAGGAGACAACAAGCAGGTCAACTGAGATTGCCTAATGCCTAATTTTAGACTTGTCCCATTTTTTTTGCCACTCAAATATCCCTGTAGTTACTCTATGAAATATCCCATTACAAGTAAGTAGCACTGTCACTGTAGGTAAGGCTCCAAAAGCACTGCTTCCATTGACTTGTTTGTGATGCCAACAAAGAACCATGTTAGCTACCTGTGACAACAGTACCATTGGCATGTACAACAAATTTGGACTTCTTAGCACTGTGCTGGAAGTTTTGGGGAGGAGACTGGGAGGGAGATGTTGGATCTTGGTTAGTGAGCTTATCCAGAACTGAAGCTATTGAGAAGCACTTGGGAAATAGCTGGGACAAAATCTGACAAGTAAGAAATATCCTTCTTTCCCTTAAAAAAAGGAGAAAAAAGTCAAAAGCAAGCACTATGGTATAGTAACAACTCAAAAAACTTCATCTCTGGGACTTAATCTCTTTCATATTAGTGTAAATCTGCCAATCATGCGCTCCTAAGTGCAGCCGCTTCTGCTTTATCCTAGGACTGTATCCATCCTTGGTAGCTGTATGACTTTTCCTGCTGTACTGTGCTCCTAAGTGGCTGTTTAATAAACAGTACTTGTATTTTATCTCCATCTGCTGCTGAATAAAAAGAAAAACCTGACCTTAAGGTGAGCTTGATACACAAGAGTATTAGGAGAGCCTTAACGTTCTCCAAGGAGATGGCAAAGTCATTATTTAGCAAACCAAAACATTGTTATTATAATGCAATTGTAGAGATAAAAGCAAATAATAATAATAATAAAGGCTTTGATTACAGTAACCAGCTAGTTGGCCATATTCAAACTGCAAGAATTTGTGTTAGATTTTTTTAATATGTAAAAAAAAAAAAAAAAAAAACTGCAATAAAATGCTAGTGTGAATTATCCAATGAGCAAACGTGTCTCTACCAACCCAAAACATAAATAATTCAAATGAAAATACAGAAGAACATATTAAAATATTAAAGGCCAGAAAACCTCTAAACATCACTGTTGAAATCTCTTTTAAAAGAAAGGTAGTACTTGAAAGGATACACAGTACTGATGGGTTGGGGGAAAAACAGACTGCTCACCCCAGTGGTGATTGTGTCAGCATTGGCCTCTCTTTGGCTGCAGACCTGAAAATGCTTTCTAACAAACAAGTGAACCTGCTGACAGTAGGCTTGCATTTATGAAATCAGTTGCATGAGCGTTCAGTGCCAGTTTAAGCAGCCAAGTGCTCTCCTTGCTGTGCCACTGTGGGGTTTCCGTGCCACCCAGTTCCGCCAGTGTTCTGTGTCACAAAGAAAAGAAGAGTTCTGTCATCCTGCCACATACACACACCCCTCTTCATCTTTTTCCCCCCAAAATCTCACCATTTACCTGCTGTTGATGCCAATGTCAGAACTTTGCTTCTGCAAGCGCCTGTCAGCGGCAAGGAACCACCAGATAATCTCAGAAGGACAAACGTAGGTGTTAATCAGAGTGAGGTTATGTGAGGACTGATTCCTGTCGGAAATAGCCCAGCAAATCAGTAAGCAGAGGCGTCTCTAACTGAATCAGAAGTGGTTTTGCTGGCACAGTCAAGAAGGTGGTGGCACTGCCACGGGAAGCATAAATAGGTACTTTTTATGTTCCTGTCGGCCTTCGGAGATGAAAATTTGATAGAATGAAATAAGATATGGGGTTTTTTTAGTGTAGCTAGCCAAAAAAAAAAAAAGCATCCTTTTTTCCCTGCTGACTGAATCTAAAGGTAACCCAGAAAGTTTCAACTGCCTTTCTATTTATTCCAAAGAAAAAAAGAGCCTCTGAAAGTCTTGGAAAAATTAATAAATGACATTCCAGATAGTATCATTCATCATCTGGATGGGAAGAGAGTTCTGTCTATCTCATTCAACGGATAGGCCCTCACCAGCAGAAGTTCATATGCAAGCTTAACTTAGTGTTTGAGTATTCAGGATCACGGTCAATTCATCTTGGCAATGCCCTTGTGCTACATACAGCACTATCAGAGGTAGTAAAATGTATTCCAAACACAGTAAGGATAGCTGTAATGGCATATTTACAGTTTGGAGATCTGCTAAACGTAATTCTTTTAAGGCGTAATTTTTCTGCTCTGAAGTGAGCTTCCAGATCCTCTTAAAAGATCCTTTAAGTTTAAGTGCTGTCAGAGTTGAGTAATGCTAATGAGGTCTACTACAGATTTTGTTAATCTTATGGAAAGTTTCTTTATAAGATGTCATAAGAGATAAGCATTTTTCTGAGCTAATTAATAAGTGAACCTTCTGTCAAAACACCTATATTCTTACTTTGCTTTAGGCATAATTCAACCTTTGCTCAACAGAGCAGAAATTAGCTTTTCTGGAAGAAAAATTACTTTCTGGTAAAATTGACTTTCCTTTGATTTAATCTTACTATTTGTCTTCTTTCATCTATATGTCAAAAACTCAGCAGCTTTTTTACAGTTTTCTGCACAGTAACTGCATGACTAGAGTCAGACAGGGGGAGGGTGAGACCACATCTTCCCATTTTCATACCCTAAAAATCATTTGTCACTTGTAAAGCCTGCATTGCATATTTCCCCCCACATCCTTTCCATGAGCACTGTCCAATTGATAGCTACTTGCAAGTAATCATCTTTTCTCTGAATAGAATTCTCTGGGGGAAAATCCATGCTGACTCCAGCTCAAGTTTGAATGCTTCATATGTGTTTGTGTATAGAATCATTGAATCAAAGAATCACCAAGGTTGGAAAAGACCTCCAAGATCATCCAGTCCAACCATCCCCCTATCACCAGTATTTCCTATGTCCTTCAGTACAACATCTAAACATTTCTTGAACACCTCCACAGTCAGTGACTCCACCACCTCCATGGGCAGCCCATTCCAGCACCTGACCACACTTTCAGAGAAGTATTTTCATTAGGAAATACATTAGTCCAGCCTGAATCTCCTCTGGTGCAACTTGAGGCCATTCTCTCTCTTCCTGTCGCTAGTTACATGGAACAAAAGGCCATGGGAGAAGTATGTATACATATCTTCAACAACAAAAAATTAACTTTACCAAATGTAAAAACAATGAAAAAAATGAACTGTATCATTCTTTCAGAGGAAATAAATATTCATTTCATTTTGTAAATCTGAGCATGTTGAGATGTAAGAAAGGTAGTTATATTTTCAAATTACCTTAACTCAGCCTTATCTTGACACCATGCAATTATGATAATTAAAGAACTTTGGTTTATGGCATTCTTAAATTAGTTTTCACTGACTTTTAAAGCATCATAAGATTTAATCCTCTCTTCCCATCCTTAAATCATGTCCCTGCTGGTGTCCCACATTCAGGGAGGGAGTGCAGCCACACCGCATTTTAACTTGGCATTAAATCAGGCTTTTGGGATTCTCCTATTGCTGATTCTTAGTTCTGTGCTTCTTCTATGCTGGCTTTGTTGATTACCTGGTACAGAGAGAACCGTCCAGCTCACAGGCAAACCAACCTCAAAGGATGCATTACTGCTGAACTCCCAGAACTGATGAAGGAAAGCAAAGCGTGTAGAGCTTCAACCTTAAACCCATTTACATTGTAGTGAACACACACTGTAAGTCAGAGAATCTAAGAAAATGGGGTTTAATCTATCCTGTTCAGAAAGACTAAATGATTCCTTTTCTCACTATAGGGCTTAACTGCTGTCTCTCAAGCCTGTATTTTGTCATCTGTATTTTTCTTGATACATTCAATTTATCCCACATGCTCTGTACTCACCTGCCTGTCTCTTCCTTCAGCCAGTCTTTCAAAATAGTTAAAATATTGATCATGTATTTTTCACAGAGGTTTTCCCTCCCTTCATTTAAGGCTTTTCAGCCGTTTCTGTTTTACTCTGTTTTCAGAGTTGACTACTCCAATAACAGCTTCACTGCCAAAGTGTGAGCTTTCAGGAGATGTGCTTCTATCTATTTTGGCTTCAGATTTCTTAAGATGATCCTACTCATTTTGTGAAGAGCTAGTTTTCTCTTGCCTGCAAAAGGCAGCCAAGAGATTCATCTAAAGAGATTGTGCTCTGTAATTGGAATATGCCATGAAGCAAGTTACTACTATTGGAAATATTAGCTGAGGCAGGCCATGTTGGGTGCCTGCTATGGGACACTTACAGCACAGCTCTGCAACATCAGCTGCAGCTACAGTCACATTACAGCCCATGTACAGCAGAGGATGGAAACAACTGCTCCCTGGTAATGTAAAACTCACATGTCTATATGATGGATTATTGCAATCTGTTAAAGGGGAAGGAAGAACAACCCATCTACTCATGAAAAACGCCATTAAAGTAAGGTGCCTGTGATGGAGAGTAAAGACAATTCAACAGTGCAACAGTAAAGAGTTAAATAATCAGTGGTAGCGAGGTGGTTTAGCCTGAATTGATTCAAGGCTAATGTGCCAAGAAATTCAGAAATGCTGCGTATATTATGAGTGTTTCAGCACTTGTAAATTCTTTTTCAAGATTATCAGTGAGGTAAAATGGGGTGAAGGTAATAGCAAGGAGCTGGCAGTTAGTAAACAGATGTTTACCTACTCAGATGATTTCAGCTCCAGGCAAGAACAAGATAATTGGCTTGATTACTGTTAAGAGTAACGTGTCAGGCTGCGTAATTTTATTCAGACTTGGAGCCAAAAGTTTTATTAAGTGAGAGCATCAGACAGCATTTCAGATTGGGAGAAATTCATTATAAGTTTCTGTTGTACAGGACAGCTTACAGCATTCTATTTTTCTTTTTGCTTTGAGAAGTACTATGTGCATGTAAGTGAAAGTCTAGTCCTCAGAAGCTTTTTTTCACTCCCTTATATCTTGCAAAACCACAGTCTGAGGTCACATTTTTAATCTGGTAGTGGTTACTGATAAAAGTGACTAATGTAGCATGCCTCTAGAGCAGCTATGTGCACTAGCATAACCCCATAGCCTTAAGGTAACCCCTAAGACTCATTCTGTATTCAAATGTGTTCTCAAACAACTCAAGCAATTAGCTTTGTGAGGTGACAGTAAAAAGCTGTATGCACAGGGTATGCAGCACTTATAAACTGAGTAAAGTACACTTGGTGAAACACTGGAGTTTAACCAGATTGTGCGGACCTGGTACTCTATCCAGGGACACAAGTTCGTGCCAGGATGGACCAAGGTGGGAGTAAGTGCTCGGAAGCACTTCTCTCCCACTGCTGATGGATACTGAACTTCAGCACAAGGAGTTCTAAGTGGAACTAAAAAAAATTAACCCTCATTTCTGAGCAGCACAAAAAAAGAGCTTGGAAATACGGTGCTGGAATATCTTCAACACTACCACCATTAAGTGAAATGACACTGAATAGTAGATCACTGAGAGTTGGATACAGCCCCAGGTGAAGTGGGACCTGGGAGGGATAAACCCCACAGCTATATTACTTAGAGTGGGAGCATATATTCCACCAGCCTGTTACAATGGGAGGGGGTTAAAAGGGCCCTGAGGTGCCCCTCTCCTTTCCAGTAAATCAGCGAACTGACGTCAGCTGCATTCTGTGCATCTGCAACAAGCCAAGAAGCACCAGAGGGGGATTTAATTTTAAAAGAGTTGAAACTGGTACCATATGCCCTCCTCCCTACCATCTGGCTGGGGGGACATTTTGTACAAATTCAGCATGCCAGCTGCCTGTTTGGGAGGAAAAAAAGAAGTTTCTCTTTTGGTAAAAATATTTGGCAGTTCCCTTTCCATCTTTAGTGGCCTCCAACGTAATCCAGATCTATGGAGGAGTTCTACAAATGCAGCCCTATTTATGGGCTTCAGAAATAGGCAGTGATAGATAGTGAAAAGCTTGTTTCACTGTTTTAAATTCTTCAGCCCAAAGTAAATTGTAATCCTAAAGTTGATATATGATGTTTGTAAACTGCTCAGAGTCTGTTTGTGTCTAAACAGACATTCTTTCTATTGTATATCTTATATATCTTCTGTCACACTTAAGGTCAGAAGGTGATATAAGCTGGCATTAATTTATTATGATTATGAGATCACACTAATCATAACACACCAGGTAGAAATAATTTAGATGTCAGATATGGTATTTTGTCATATCAATTTGTGGTTAGGCAAATCAAATGTATGTTTATACCATTAGCTTATCTTTAGTTTCTGTCTAATCAAGTATACATCTGTTCATATATCTATGCCTTACCTTATGTGCCAAATTGAAATAAATAATCACATTATAATCATTTCTGATTCATTACTGTCTGACCTGTGTAAAATCATCCATTAAGGGAGAAAAATACCCCCTCACATCCTGAAATAGTAGGAGTAACATGCTAATTAGAAATTGATGTGAAGTGTGCAGCAGGCATCAAGATTTTGCTGCTCTTTAAAATGCAGAACAAAGCTCCCAGAGAATTTTCTCCAAGAGGTAAAGATTCCAGAAGGTTATTTTAAGGGTTATTTTGATCATTTGTCTTTGATAGCTCACATCATTTTCACTCCAAATTGTTTTCTGTTTTTCACAGGTTATCTTTGTCTGTTCACAGCATCACATCTTCAATACGTGCACTCCCTGATGCTGCTAGTTTTTTCACTTTCTGGGACAGATTACAAAGGATTTTAAGTAAGCTAACCTTGGTATTTCTGCTTTTCCTGTTGATAGGATTTGTTATATACAAAGCCCTAGTCTCACAAGCACATGAAGAGACAACTAGGTTTGAAGAAACTAAGCTTTGTGGCAATTAAGCTATTACATCCTACAGAGTCTCATCAGAATACTGCTTCAGGGCTGCAGCTCAATGAGTGAAGAACTGTAACCAAAGAAACTGAAAATCAGTCAGAAAATAAAGAAGTTCCTTTTTAGACTGGTCAAAACCTTTGAAATCACATTTTCTTGTGCAAAATACGCAGTGTTAGTGACAACAGCAAAAACACTATAAATATATGTATATATTTCCCCCTAAATCCCAGGCTGCTTTATTACAGAAGAGAACACATTCTGAAGAAAAGACTTCATGTATTTCTCAGTCATTTACTCAATGGCTTCTGATCCCAAGCAGAACTTTTTAGCATATATTTGCTAATGAATTCCAGGCTTACTGCAGATATACAAGCTTTTCAAAGCACAGAACTTGTTTTTATCAAGTCTGCATGGTTCTGAGCCAGCTAGTCATTTGTGGCAGTAATTCCATTCAACCTTTCCAGTTAGATGCGGCATGACACCCTGCCCTTGCCTGCAAAATTAGCCCTCCACAAACAGTGTCTCCTTGGCACACTGTAATTGTTCCAAGTTACTTCATGAAATAGTAACTATACGGAATTTGGTCAGGTTTAAATGTTTCTAGCACCAATGCCAGCACCTCTGAATTCTATATATAGAACTGCTGCAAGTGTTTTTAGATGTTGCCCTCCTTGCAAATACCACTCGTTACTACGAAAGACGACTGATAGCACTGAGTGAGGTTCCTCCCTTTGTCCTGAGGACTGAGATCAGCCCGTAGTGAACTATAACAAGCTTCCTGTGGATGCAAAGCAGTGATAGAAAAGAAGTGTGGTGCAGCATCAATACCAGAGAGAGCGTACAACCAGAAGGCCAATTCCTGTAATACTGCTGTATTAATAATATTTTCAATTCCTGGTTTTTAATATTATAGCCTTTAATATTATGTGCTGGTTTCTGGAACTCTTCTCGTGAGCTGAAAGGTGTCCTTGTAGCTGCATAGAAAAGCTTGAAAGCATCAACCTTAAAACCTAAAGAACAGAAAAACTAAATTAAATTCCTCTGAAACCAGTATTTGAAAGGCTGTCATTTCTGTAATTGTTGTGATTGACAGCACTGAAATTTCTATTATTCAAAAGCATTTTCACCAAGCTTGTTTTTTTATTATTATTTTTCAATGTCTCTTGAGCATTGTGTGCGCTTATTTGTTTAAATTTTGGTAAAAAAAAAAAAAAAAAAGGACTGCTATAATTCTGTCTGATTTCCTGGAGGGAAGTTAACATATACTTGTGCTACTGCGTGCCATACATCTTTGTAGCAGATGCTCAATACATCTGATGGTGCTCTACAGGACAGGCTGCGCACATTTTATAATTGATCTGTGCACTTAAATTGGGCACATGCCGAGCTTTTTAAACTCTAAAAATTCAACAGGAAGGCGTTTCCTGGAGATTAAGCATATAGTAAAAATAGATGCAGGGCCTGAGATGTAACTGCCTCATTCTAAGCCATAGGCTAACTCCTGTAAAGGCCACAGTTGCTCATTAAAGCCACATGTAGGAAATATCATATATAGGTCACTCTGAAAATAATGCCTCCTGTTTGTTCCCACAGAAACTACAATGGATGCAAAGAGCAGAATAATACTGCTTGGTAGAGCAAAGCCTCAGCTACAAAACTCTAATATTATTACCACCATTAGCTGTGTGTTTATGCCAGGGATGAACCAGAGTCTGCATGCCACGCTTGTAAAAATCTGCACCAACTGAAGTGACCCAAGAGTCGCCACTGCTGAAACACACCACCCACCATATTGCTGTGCTCACATCCACTGGTTGGTCTCTATAAACATTCAGCAAGCTTCAGTGGTTATCAATGGGTGACATTTTATATGTATGGAGGAGTTCCATTCCACCCTTTCGCTTCATTTGCACTTCCATGACAGACACCACACTGCCAGACTGCCCCGCTGCTGCCATCTGTCACATGGCAACAACATGTAATGGAATACTGATGGGAAGGTTCAACTTCTGCTGTATCACCAACATCTGCCTCTGATGTCATGAGCAAACATAATAAAATAGGAGGCATTACTTTAGGAGCACCCCTCATAATTCTAAGGAGAAAAAAGCAATTGTGATAAGCTAGTTTGGTAGGACACAGCTGAAGAAATTCACTTAAGAAAACAGGAACTACAAGCATTTGTTTTGATTAACTGTTTCAGGACTTCAAATGCCACCTACATTTTGATGGTTTTCTTGTCTGCACGGCAGTAGAAGTGCTAACATCAAGGCCCCTTAAATTAAAATCTGATTTACCTTTATTTGTCAGACTCACTCACAGTATGAAAATGGAGGAAGCAGTGGGATGAGACCGAGGGAATTTTTTAATTAAAAACAAATTATTTACTTCTTACATAAATATAACACTGGCAATGCAGTATTTTAGTTTTGAATTTTTTTTCCTTCCAGCCTTGTCATACTTTTGTTTACACGCACTGCTCCACCAGTTACTCAAATAATGCTGTGAGAGTCCAGCTTAGTATCTGTTTACTCACTGGACTTAGTACTGCACAGCTTATCCTGGTAGGGTTTTTCATTGCACTGGATTTCAGAAGTGTCAGCCAACCTGCTGCATGCCCTCTTGAACCCAAATCAGTAGTTGTATTTAAGAGCCATTCAGTCCCAATGCTGACCTAAATCACAGAATGGCCCAGGTTGGAAGGGACTTCAAGGATCATGAATCACCAACCCCCTGACCTAAATTGAAGAACCTGACAACGCAATTTAAATGGTACCCGTCAATGTCACTAAAGAAGTGCCTAGATAAGAAATAGTATTTCAGAATGTTTACTATCATTCCATTTTAAGTATCAGCGATACAAGAAATCTTCAGCAGCCCATCTCAGATAGCCATAAAGTTTGGCTTAAAAATTAAATAAAATCAAAATACCTACAAGCACTGAACATTTAGGTTCATATGCTTTCCCTACTTCTTAAGATAAAAATTTGAATGGGGTAAACTATTAGTCAAAAAGCTGCTGCAGCCCATAGAGAGCCAGATAGTCTTCAAGATGGTAAGGAGCAAATTCTCTTTGCTTTTCTCAGAAAGGCAGACATCTTAGGAATAAGGTTATTATAAGCTTATTCAGCTTACTGTTCCCTTCAAGTGGTTTGTATTAGTTGCTGTTTCCTTATGGCAACACCATAAGAAATATGTGCGTATCCACACAGAAAGACACACGGTGTGCTTGAAAAATTGAGTAGTCATGTTTCAGCTTTTCATACTCAAGAGATGGTAATGCAGCAGATTTTTACCTGAAGAGAAAAAACATTCAGAATTCAATTTCAGTAAGTGTAATTCAAGAATAAGATCTACTTCAGGGAAAAAATTTGCACATCCCTGAAAGCCTTCAGTCCTGCTGGAAATTTCCCTCTGACTGCAGTAGCAAGTGCAGCACATAGAAATCCACATTTGCTCTATTTCATGCTGATCACATCAAGCAACACCCATTAACCCCAGAGAATCACAAAACATTTCAGATTTGGACATACAACCGTAGGGATGCACAGCAGTCAGTTCACATGTTTTGTGCTTCAGAACAATAAAGAACAGAAGCTAGAGAAAATGTTTCACTGGGGAAACAAGTCAACCCGCTGTTTAGCTACTTATCACCATCACCTTAGTCATCCAAAGACAGCAGCACTTTGATCATCTAAAATTCAACATACACATAGCTTTTACATACCAATACGTATACCACTATTCATTAGATTTAACTTGATGTGTCTAAAGCTATAATAGCACAGCTTTCCTTAATAGCTATATAGATTTCTTTGGTGTCATTTGTAACACCTGCTTATGTCAGAGAGAGCTTCTACTGGAAACCTGAGGCAGCTACACTAAATATATCATAAAAATCATTAGAAAGGAAAGAAAACCAGACTACAGCTGACCCACAGACAATTTTTATTTCTTTTAGAGAAAAAACCTGCCTACCACAGCCAGCGCTACTAAAATACAAGCATTGTCACTGTTAGAACATTGTTGAGAATACATCTCCTATACACATTAGAAGCATAAGTGAAATCTAACTTTAAGCCACATCACTTCCAGCTAGAGGTTAACTTGTGTGATGGGATGTAGTTAATCTCAGAGCAGAGATCAAGTGACAGCTCTATCAGCACAAGTTGCTAGAAGATCTATATACTGGGTAATGTGTCCTATTCAGGCCTTTGAGCTGCATCTGCAATATCCCATCCCCAGGCTGACTACACGTCTGAAACACTTCCCATTTGGAAAGCTGATCCTTGCAAAAGTCTTGGCTTGTCACTTCAGAGAATTAAGCTTGTCCTTTAAAATGCCTGTAGTTCTATAGTTTCCATAGCTGTGTCAAATATGTATGCCAGATTCAGTTACACTAGTGTTGCTTGGTATATAGTAACTACCTTTAGGGACTAAGTTCAACAGGCCCATTTTGATTTAATTACTGTAGACTTTAAAGCTGTAAGGAATAATTTCTGTTATCCAGGCTGACCGTACACATAATTTCTACCCGTAAACTGTGCACGCAGACTATAATATCTATTTAACCTATACAAAAATCTCCTTAATAAGGACCTGTAACCACACTTTCATGGTAAGGTCTGGCAGCAGGTAAATTACTCCAAAAGTTAACTGTTGGAAATGTACACTTCAATCCCTATTTGCACATAGACTTCATGCTTTTTTCTACTTGACTAATGGCCCTCTGTGAGCACTGTCTTTAATTACTTGAAGAGTGACCTATGACTGGAAAGAGCCATCCTTTTTGAAGAAAACAAAGGTAAGTGAAAGAATAGTGAAGTTGACAAGCAAATGTCTGACAAACTCTGTTACAAGAAGATACTCACATGAGAAACTGTAACTTCATTAATGCTTAGACCTTAAGGCAACTTACAAACCTGCAGAAACGGTCAGAACAGGGATTGTAAGGGAAGAATGATGCAAATCAGCATAGGTGGTACTATCCAATTCTGGTAGAATTAATTTAGAAAGCAGTGATGGAACCAAAAGCAGTGAATTTGAGAAAGACAAGTGCGTTTTTATAGAAGGGATTGGCTCTCCAGTAAGAGCTAAGGAATGGCTTGTCTCCAGCAGTCTAGTGGCCACTTGCTGACTGACTTCTTCAGTCACTATGCTGCACTATGTCTGAGACACCCATGACTCACATATGACTTCGCCAAGGGTAGATTGCTGTGGGGTGGTGTGATTTTTTATTTTGCTGTTATTTGTTTTTTAATATCTGGTAAGTTGCCATCACTTACTGGAGCTTTTCCTGTGTATGAAAAGTACTCATGATCATTTTTCACTGTCTGGTCTTTTTGATGAAATGCTACTATTAGTGGCTATTTCAGTAGGACATGTCCTATCATATTAATCTCATTTTCATGGAGTTGTAGCATTTCACATCTTTGAGAATCTTCTGTCCATGTGTTCCACAGTTACTGGAAGAGAGAGGCAGAAACGGTTCTGCCAAAGCAACTGCTGTGGTTAATTGCCAAAGACATACATACTCTCAGTGCCAAGCACAATGTACAAATTACCCTATGCTACTTCAGTTCTGGACTCTCAGAACTCATTCTGTGTTTTCCCCCAAGGTCCAAACCCATCTGTTAAAGCTCATGTAAAAAAGCAGCAGCTCACTGATTATATCCCCCTGGTGCATGAGCTATTAGCTAGAGAAATTATTTTAGCATTCAGTTTGTGTCTGGTGTGTAGCTCAAAAGTAATTCCAAAGAAGAGCTGGTTGGTGAGGCTGTAAGAAATGTCTATCTGCTGCTAAGTTTCAGCAAGAAAGTTGGTGGTTTCTCAAAACAAAATGGTGGTTCTTTTATTTATTTGCTAGTCAGAGGCCCTTTGGAAGCTGATTACAAAGAGGAAAAAGGTCCTGTGGTTTCTGTCACAAAAATGCTTGGTCTGGGTCCAACTGGCACTTTCAACAGGAAGTATGAGTTTACTGACACAGTTTGGAAAGAGGTAACCTTAGAATACTCTTGAAAAGTCATTTCCTCAGATGCTAATTCATGTATATTCAAACTAGTATCAAAGGCAAAGTTTATTTTTTGCTTTGCCAAATGAATTGAAAAATGATTTCTTCAAGGAAAGCATGTAAGCCTCCCAGCAAATGCACAATTAAACAAGCCACATATACACTTCCTACTGTATTTGATGTAAGCAGCGAGACCTCCTGAACGCCTTGTCTTTTGTTTGACAAGAAAATAATGGACACATTTGTAGCTATTCTACTGCTTTATCAGTGGGAGTGAACAACTGCCAGGAATGGGGTTGACTGGGATTAGTCTGCTGTGTCACTAAAACCACAAATCCATTACACAGTCACTAAGGAAAATTCATTTTCAGGGCTATTCAGTTGCTGTTTAGGGATTGCCTGCAGTCACTTACAAGGCTAAAATTTACAGGGTTTTGCAATTCTTTTTTTCCCACCCCCTGAAAGAAGTAACCATATCAAAATATACAGTGTAATTCAGCCTTCTCTCTGTGTCTCCCTTTCTATATCTTCAAAGTTCCTTCATTATCACCTGTATTTAAAGCTTATTTTTCAGGAAAAAACAAGTCTATTTCAACTGTCAGTGGCAGTTTCACATGCTAGTACATTTATTTTCTTACTCAGGCTGAATATTAAATACCTCATATCTTCTAAAGATTTAACCATAGCTTTTTAAATAGAAAATGTCAGTGTTCAGAATTAGATAAGAATTCTTTAAAAATACATATATTCCCATAAGAAATAGCTGCACAGGTAAAGATAAAAGCCTCATTTAAGTAGAACTGCCTCCTGAATTCAGCTAAGCTTTTAAGATGTCATCTGCTCCAAAAGAAACAACTAAGTAACCATAAAATACATCTCCATACCATTTCTATAAAACCTGTCACGAAGAATTCAGGTCTTTATGCTCTACAACATTCAAGACTGAGTTAAAATAGAATAGAAAATGTTAAAGATCATAAATGAAGTACATTATTGCATCATACCAACACTCTATGAAGTCCATGCTCCTGGGCCTGATATGGTCAGTGATGAATGATTGAAGAAAGTGATCTCAGAAGACAATGATTTAATACGCTGCCAGTGTGGAAATTGTCTCCCTACAGATTAGTGTATATCCTGGAGCAAGCCAGTTTATCCTTCTTAGCATAAATCTGGATGTTCTTACCTATGTACATGTCCTTTCTATAACCTGTTTCTCTCTTGAACTTTATAAAATTTCACGGTATTTTCCAAAATCTATCAGTTCTGAACAACACGCATGTTTCAAAGCTTTAGGTTTTTTAAAAATAGCTGTTGGACAATAATCTTACTGATGAAGAATCAGTTTCCATAAAGTTTAGAAGAATCCAGTCAACAGAACTTGTATTTCTGTCTAGTTTCTGGAGTAAAATGCAACTGAAAGCAAGCATGCAAAGCTGGCCTGGGACTGAAGCTGCTGCATATGTTTTAATGTTATATTTCATTTTAAAGTGTGTGATAAGACTCCTAGGAAGCATATCTTTCCTGGAAATCACAGGAAACAGCAGTCATTCAACAAGCCTCATTACAGCCACTATGTAATATCAGGCAGTGTAAGACAAATGAATAGAAGTATCACACTCAATCCATTTTATATTGATAAAGCTTTGTGCTTTGGGGTGAACAGTCTAATAACTACATGAATGCTTCATTTCATTAAATGGACTTCCTCTAGCAGCTTGGAGCTGCTGTACCAAAAGCACCTGAAGACACTCCATCCTAAATGGACCTACTACATTCAGTGTCACGTTACTGGCAGCTCTATAAACCATTTGACCCCACCAGTGGATGATCAAGTTGTAACTGACCTATGCATCCTCCAGAGATCGGTTGAACATTTGAAGAACTCAAAGCTATTAGCCAACTAATCCCACACACATCCTCCACGGTGAATTTAACTCTATGACTGTCTAAGCAGTGCAATGAGCATCACACAGGACTATCAGAACAGTGCACAAAAACAACACAGTTAACATGGACACATTAGCTCTCTTGAGCTTTACCTTTGCACCTATCATGATCAATAATGGGTGAATATCAAGGATAACAGCAACAAAACTTCAAATAGAAAGCAGTTAGTCATCCACTGATAATATTTATTACAAGGCACTGGGCAAGTATTGAGCAAACAATCTAAAGGACTTACCCCGCAAGATAAAAGAATGGGATCCTCAGTAATAAAAGCTCATTCTGAACACCACACAGGGCAACCTGCTGAGCCCAGCTGTGCTTCCCACCCCATAAATGTTTGTAGAGTCAAAGAAACAAATGTTAGTATTTGGTGAGCATCACCCCTGCCAACATGGGCCGAACCCAAGGAGAACACATTTTTGAGCTGTTAGCCATTGTAAAAACATTAGGAGTAAAGAAGAAAATGTACACTGATGTAACAAAACAAAGAATAAAAGATTTCAAGATGTATCACGTTAAAGGAATGTGCCTTTTTTGTCTGCTGACCTTTCATTCAGGGAAACATGCTGTTCAATATGATTTAGTGCAAAAATAAATTCAACCATTTCAAGGGAACGCAGAAATTGGTTATTTCTCATTATAGGTTTCTTACAAATGTTAATCAGGTAGCTTAATGCTGAGCACACATCAGAGATAGCCCTGTTCTGGCTTTGTTCTTTCTCCCACATGCAAAAATCCCCTCTACTTCACTGTGTAACTGCAGCAGCTTCGTATAGTTCAGTTCTCTTCATGATATTCATTTTGCCTTTGAGTCAAGAAATCTCATCTAAATCTTTAGATCTTTTTCTAAAAGATTTAAGAAACCAAAATACAGTGCAACTGCCAAGAATTCAATCTTCTATTTAACACAGATGTATATAACAGAGAGCCCAAATGCTGACCAGTCCCTGCACCCCATCTCAGTCAAATCAGTGTTGCCTGAAACAAAGTTCTCACAGCACTGAGAGAACAGAAGAACACAATGCTTATGGCTAAGAGAAAAGCTATAAGAAAGGAAGTCTGCTGTAGTTCATAGGCATATTTAGGGATTCATTTTCTCAAATGCATCTCCCTTACTGTAACAAGCAGATTCAATACTACTACAAGTAAAAGCAAGTCCAACAAGGGTGCAGACAGATCACTCAAAAAGAACTGGCATCGCCTGAAAATGGCTCATGACAACAGTGAAATATGGATTTTTCTGATCCTCAGTAGGACAGGTAATAACCACTTAAAGCTTTACGGTTCCATACCCTGACTGTTTTGTGTCAAACAGTATCCTAAGTATCAAAAATTATTTGCTCTCAGAGCCAGTTTTCCACTAAGAGCCATTATAAAAACTTAAACATAACCATTATTTCAAGATACTGACATTTATTTTAAGATATAGGTAAGTCACCCACAGGGTTACAATTTAAAGTAAATAAATACATTTACCTTTTCTTGAATCCTCTTGACTTTCACTCTCAATACAAGTTTCCAAATTACATGGATAGGAAGCTTTATGAAATAGAAAGACAACTTATGCAGGAGATTATCCATAGTTTAAGCAATATCCGTTTCTGCACATTTAAAGAAGGATCCACATCAGGAATTTGAGACCTGGATGCATGTTTTCTGTCTCTTTCAAAAGAACAGCAGTTTTCAGATGTTGCATAGTCCTTTTCTGCAGAGCAACTAGTGGAAGCCAGAACATCAAATGCAAAGCCTACGACAAATGACCAGTGTTACAAGGACAGTGTGATCTGGGAGGACTGAGGGAAGTGCTATCAAATGCAAATCATTTTGCTGACAGCATGCTCTAACAGTCTTACTTCTGGCAAAGCTATTCAGCTGCAGAAATAGAATAACAGTAACTAGGTGCCGATTTTTCCTACTCATCCTGCTACAAAGAATAAATCTGAATGCCTCTTAAAGCTTCTTCAGCTGCAGTATAACCCTTAGGAAACCCGGTTCTCCCATACTTCTCCCCACCACTTCAGCTGTATTTAACCAACAGCACAGCCTGACTTCACTTTTGTTTTGCTCACAATCCTGTTATGTGGATTTCAGCCAAATTAATGCACTCTTTCATTCTCCGCTTCTTAAACTGGAATTGCAAGGCACTAGTTACAGGGCATAACAATGTAAGCTTATATGAAGCTCAGCTTGTAATAGGAGCCTTTGCCTTAAATCACACCTGAAAGCTCATTTCCTTTCAACTCATTACAGTTCTCTTTCTGCGAGCCCTTCTCTACTTTGCACCTTTGATCAGAAGACAACACATTCCCCTAATTTTATAGTGGATGTAACAGCAGCAAAGTATATTTCCACTAGTTATCATTCTAAATTCTTGAGTTTCAAAGCTATGGAAGATTTTTCCTTGGGGAACTGGGCTTGTTTAACTTTGAGAAGAGAAGGCTTTGGGGAGACCTCATTGTAGCCTTCCAGTACTTGAAGGGAGAGAACAGGAGGGGGAATGACCATTTACATGGGTTGATAGTGATAGGACAAGGGGGAATGGTTTTAAACTGAGACAGGGGAGGTTTAGGTTAGATATTAGGATGAAATTTTTCCACACAGAGGGTGGTGAGGCACTGGAACAGGTTGCCCAAGGAGGCTGTGGATGCCCCATGCCTGCAGGCATTCAAGGCCAGGCTGGATGTGGCTCTGGGCAGCCTGGTCTGCTGGTTGGCAACCAGCACATAGCAGGGGTTGAAACTAAGTGGCCTTTGAGGTACTTTTCAACCCAGGCCATTCCATGTTCCCCCCCATCATTACTGATCTTTAAAGCAGAGAAGTCCCTGAGAGGAGCCAGGTTCTCATTACACCTGGGCAATTCCATCCTTGTTGCATCTCCACAGCCATCAGAGATCATCTCAAAGTCTTTTAAAAGACTTTACTAAGGTTATTTCTATCCATAATGCATTATTTAGAGTTTAGCTAATGCTAAAGAACTTGTCCTGAAGCTATTGAATACAGACACCAAAAACTAACCAGCCAGAGCTCTGTTCTCTGCCTTCTGCACATCAGCATCTACAGGAGGTGAAAGTAACAATTTCTTCACTTTCTCAGCATAATTTCTGGAAAGTTATCCATCTGGTAGGGAAATATTATTACTTTGCAGGATTCCTCTCCTACTCATCCCTTCTAGTTTAACACAGTTAAGAAAAAAAATCTCTCAATGTGTCGAGGAAAGGATCCGAAACAGATTTTCATGTTTGTTTTCAGCATTAGCTCATCCCACAATACTAGCACATATCCTTCCCTTTAGGTTTGGAGGCTTAACACAAGCAACCATTCTGACATTTCACACTTGGAAGCCTGCCTTCAGCAAATCCATTTCATGCTCCTAAATTACTGTTTGGCTGCTTGTACTTCAGTCCATCTGTTTGGATGGCACAAAGCCTGCTTACAAGGTGATCTTCCAGTCGCACAACTGCTCACATTGAGACGCAAACCAATTTTAAACACTCTGCACAACCCTTTTCCTGCCCTCACGAGTCCTTGCTGCATAAGAACCACTGCTTCTGTGCTTTATTGAATTTGTTGTCATTTGTGCGGCTCTGAGCACCTGAAGTGCTGCAGAGAAAGTCTGTAGTTGTCAGCAGTGGAAAGTGCCAAGTACACTTGTTGCTGTGAAGCCAAGGGAATATTATGAAGCTCAGTGAGAGTTTTAATTGCATGAGTGTGAGAACATAAATTGCATGCACTCTGCAAAGCCAGGATCACTAGGGGCAGAAGGATAAGAGTAGTAAAACTGAAGACACAAACCACAAACACTGGAGCCAAGCAGGTGAAAGCATAAAGCCATGCTTTGCTTTAACAGTTCTTTTAAGACAGGCAAGTACTAGGACATACTGGTTCTGCATTGCATCCAACTTTTGTCAAAGATCAGTTTTACATTCTGTGCCATTAAGAAAAAAGCATACAAGGCAGAATACACATCTGTGAAGTAGTGCAATAACACAGCCAGGCTCTTCCAGAGTAATGGACCATTTGTCAGTAGGCTTGTTTTGGGCTCTGCTAATGCCTGTTCTTCAGCAGCCACACGTATACCTGCCCCTCGTGTGCTGCATGTGGGTACTTGCTGTGCACAGGAGACATTTGCAGCACCCAGATGTCTGGAGCCTTGGAAGTGAAGGAGGACATCTGGTTGATACTTTGCCTTGGCCAATACCAGAATTCTGTATTTTCTTTAGAAGTCCTCTAAACCCCTCACTGGAACAAAGATGAAATAAGAAAGCCAGTATAGTACTTCAATAACTAGAAAACTTTCATGAACAAGAGCAGTGATATGTTCTTCCACTCTTCCTTCAAGGAAGGCAATAGCAAGCCAAGAAAAGCAAAGACAGCTTTCAGCATAGCGTATCAGCTGTCAGAATGCTTTAGTGGAGAAAAAAAAAATCTCATTTCCGCAGTTCAAAATAATGTGGCAAAAAAATTCCAAGAGAGCATTCTGATGCCTGAAAGAACAGTTTCTTCCTGTTGTACGCTGTGTTTTTGTTAGAACTGGCTCCTTGTGCCACAACACACTTAAAAGAGAGAAACATCTAGGAATTAACTGAGTTTAGATTAAAACAGTGATCCACTAGGTACTCCACAAACAGAATAAGCTCTTGAGTCATGGCAACTGTACGCTATCAAGAAGAATAGCATTCACCTGTTTGTTTAACAAAAGCATATGATATCAGTCAAGGTGAATTTAGCAGCGCACACAGCACTTCAACAACATCTGCTCTGTATTACAACAACCTTTAATGATAGTAATAAAAATTAAAATTAAAAAAGCCCTCAAATAGCACTCAGATTCTGTTATAAAAGAGGCAAAATAATTCTTTTTTTTGGGTGCAAACTATGTATGTAGATGGATATATATCTGTATGTACATGTATAGCTATAGAGCTGCATACACACACATGTATTCATATATAGACACACCCGGAAAACACATGATATTTTAGTTCCACATCCAGTTATGGACTCTTCAGTGCAAGAAAGATATGGGGATAGTGGAGCAAGCCCAGCAAAGAGGCACAAAGATAATTAAGTGACAGGAGCATCTGTAATGGGAGAAAAGGCTGAGAGAACTGGGACTATTCAGCCTGATATACTTAAATACCTGATGGGTTTGGAGGTGAGAGTGGGAAGGGCAGTGGAGACTGACTTCCCAGCAGCACACTGTGCATAATTAAAAGGGGACAGACAGCAAAATACATGAATTCCCATTTTTTTTTCCTCCTTTAAACTCAGATTATGTCACCATCTGTTGACTCCTTTAAACAGCGATGAAACTTCCTGAGTACTGGCTTCCAGTGTTTCAACTTTGGACACACACAAAACCTGACTGGAAGCAACTCTGAGCAGCCTTTCTAACTCAGCTTTGAGCAAGGGGGTTGCACTAGACAATTTCCAGGAGTTTCTTACAACCTCAGCTGCTCTACAATGTTGTGAAATCACAGGCTATTACTATTAAGTCCTAAGCATATGCTAATGATAGCATTGACTCTGTATAAGAAGATCTTGTTTAAAAAGGGGAGAAAGAAGACTTTAAAATGTCACCAGTAAACTGTGATTTTCATATGCATAGATTTGTCACTGGTGTAGTGCCAACACATGGCACATATCTCAGTTTTCATAATGCTTAAGTATAATACAAAATCTTCACATGCAGGCACTCATGCAGACACACAGATAGCTTTATGCAGTACATACTCTGTTGCAAATAGTTAGCATGGCACTGTTAGACCAGATGGCTGGTCTGTAATTCCTAAACTGAAGCATTTTGAGATTTTTCTACCTCTGACCTCTTCCACACATGCAAAGAGCAATTTGCTTTTCTTCTTTCTTCCAAGAGGCAGCTCATTCCTCAAGAGCACCACGCTGTGATAACCAACAGACTGTGATGGCAGTTCAGCCTGGATGAAATGGCTCTTAGAACAATGCCCACAGCTCTAAAAAGAAACTCAACAACACTTGTTTCTCAAAATTTCTTTCCTTGGTCGAGTTACACACGTGTTCACCAGCCTTCCCCACCAAACAGAAGATACAATCAACAGATATGCAATTAGCAGAGTGGCATGGGCAGGCTGGTATTTTACAGGTCATATAACAAGAAGGATTACCACTGTAGAAGGAAATAATAATAATAATAAAAAAAAAGCTCACCCATATCCTAGGCTCTCAGAAAAACTCTAAAAACAAGGACCTCCAGAAAAAGACCCTTCCCCATGGCAGTCAGCCCTTAAATAGGGTCTGGCAGCCAGGCTCCAGCCCTTCCATCACACAGCTGAATCGCCTTCACCTGTGCTCCAAGGCTGACTCAGTGCTCACCTCAGGTGATCAATCAGTGCTTCAGGCCCTGACACAACAGTTCCCATACACAGAGGTATGGAACTTTTGTGTGTAGATATTGTGGTTTTTTTGTTTGTTTGTTTGTTATTTTTAATGTGAACAAGAGTTTGAAGCCTTGCACGTGCACTGCCACACTGAAAACACAGGACACTGATTTTCATGGCCACTGTCCTACAAACAACCTCTCTTTTCACTCCTTATACAGGCAGGAAAGCTATTTGTCTTTTTAAAGCTCTATGGTATTGGGATTTGTGCCCCATTTGTTACCCACTCTCCTAAGTTCTTTGCATTACTGATCTTTAAACAGCAGCTTTTCGTTTTACAAAGTGTTACCCTCTTGTGCATTAGTTAACATTTATCTAAATTAAAATCTTATTCCAGTTAAAAGTTGCCTCTTACTCGAAAATCTCTTGATCAATCATTCTGTAGCTAGTTGGCCTCTATAAATTTGAACAATGAATGCTTCATTTTATCTTCCAGATTTTTTAATAGAAACCTTAATTGGTATTTTCACTAATTAATACCAGACCAAATACTGATCCAGTGATATCCTATTTGATACGTCTCTCCCCACGGGTGCTTCATTGCTAATTATTCCTACACTGTAGCCCAGGAAACTCTGTATTCATCTTAAAAGATTACGAAAGGCTTTTTCCTCCTCAATTCTTCCACAAGGAACTTCCCACACAGAGCAGCAAGAAGCCACACTAGAATTAGATAACAAAAATCCACTGTGTTTTCTTTGTCTATTAAACACAAAATATTCTGGGGACTATTAACTGTCTGAACAGAAAAGATCAACTAATTACACACACGTCTCAGAGCAGAGTGAAAGCAGCTTCCTTGCTGTATATTGGGCTGTGCATTAGTTTTAGCTGCTTGACAGAAGAATAGGTTAGAAAGGACAGGCTGAAATTCACTGCTTGTGAACCTGGCAGCCAGCTCATCTTGTCTGTGCCTCTAGCTTTCATCCAGGGTAAATATGAATGTTTTCCATCTCTCACTCACAAGAGTCCAATGCAAAGTCTTTTTCAGAGTAAATTTGCCTCCAGTGGGGAACTCATACAAATACGATACAGTCCTGATCTGTAATGACCTGATTTATTTAAGATATAGAGACTTATAAGGTCAAATTGTCTAGAAAACACAATCTTAGTGAAAGTATAAGCTTCACAACAGCAACATACTGGGCAACAAGGATTACACCTGTAGATGTATTTGGGGACAAGAGACTCATCACAGAACTGGAGAATCATAGGGGTTGGAGGGGACTTCTAAGGATCAGGTAGTGCAACCTCCTGCTAAAGCACGTTCCCCACAGTAGATCATACAGGGCAGAGTCCAGGAGAGTTTTCAAATTCACCAGGGAAGGAGAGTCCACAACATTTCTGGGCAGCCTGTTGGACGGCTCTGCCACACACAAAGAATTTTTCCTCATGCTCATATGGAGCTTCTTGATACCAGTTTCTGCCTGTTGCCCCTTGTCCTGTTGCTGCACACCACTGAAAAGAACCTAGCCCCATCCACTGACTCCCATCCATCAGATATTCATAAGCATTGATAAGATCCCCCCTCAGCCCTCTCCACAATGAACAGCCCGTCTCCCAGCCCTTCCTTACAAGGAAGATGCTCCAGGACCCTCATCATCGACTCTGAGGCTCTCCACTGGACTCTCTCTAGAAGTTCCCTGTCTTTCTTGAACTGAAGAGCCCAGAACTGGACGTCATATTCCAGTTGTGGACACATGTAGAGGAGAGTGGAGTGATCAGGTTCCTTGACCTGACAGCCATGCACTTTTTAATGCACCCTAGGATGCCACTGGCCTTCAGGGCCATGGAGGCACGCTCCGTTGGCCAACCTGAAAACCGAGGTCCTTCTCTGCAGAGCTCATAATGCTAATAATGTGGTATCAAACATGCAGAAAGCCACATACTAATATCATGTTTCTAAAAAATCACATTCCACTCTATGGAATGGTATATGCAAAATCCAAAGCCAAAAGTGAACAACAGAAAGAGACATTCCAGGGCTGAGCAAACTGAAAGAAATCTACTGGTGACAGAGTGCCTCAGGAATGTGTACTCTACAGTGCATATATACCTCACTGGGAAAGCTGGGGAGAAATCTTCCCCAAAGTTCTCAAGCAAGGCCAGTACTTAACAAACATATTTTTGGCATAAAATGGCAGTGAGGCAGTGATTATTTCATTCTTTACTCTCTAGCAGTCAATACATAGGTGGTACACAGCATGTGCTTAGATATCTATCATATAAAATTCCCCTCCTATTACCACTTTTCTTCACTAAATAAAAGGGAAGATCTTTCTCAAATTGAGTCTGATTCCAGCAACTCACTCTCCTTTAAATTAAGAAAGCATAAATACACTTCACTAGTTCACAAATGGAACTAGCTTCTCATAACACAGCTCTCCTACTTAAACCTTTTATGCAGTATGTCCTGCTATATTTCCTTACAGCTGTATACATATGTAAATATTTTTTTTCTTTTTTAAACATACTCATCCTTCCCAAGACAATTCAGGCATTTGAACTGAACCAAAAATAATTGACCTTTTCTCCTGTCTTCTCACAGTCTAAAATGAATCTTTTCCTTCCTTCCCTGAAGCCCTTCTAAACGTTCCCAAAGGAACCCCTGTTAGCCAAGGCAGCAAGAAAGGGAACTTTGACATGGGCTTTAAAGGGGGCAGCTTGGGGACCCCTCTTCTTGCTTTAGAAGATCTAAACTGTCCTGTGGTTTATGGATAGTACTCCTAGAAAATTCTATTTTTTTTCCTTATCTTTGTGAAGATCTCAGGTTTGAAGTTGGTGAAGCAAGCATGCAAGTATAGGGTATTATGTAAGGGTATTATGTGACTTATCCTAGAGCAGTCAGTCCGAATCTTAATAGTGACAGGCTATACAGAATCTAACTGAAAGCATATACATACATGATTTGTGGAGAGGAAGGACCAAGAAGTACTGAGGTACCTGGAATTCCAGGTGCAATTAACAGTTCATCTGCTTAGCATCTACTGAAAAAAATGTACCCTACTTCATAAAAAGCTCAATTTCTAAAGGCCTAGGTCCTAGGCTGGTTTGTTTCTGTACTGATCAGAAAAAAGAAGAATGTGTTGGAAACCTACATATAGCAAAAGGAAGAACCAGCACAATAGTTTAGAGTTTAGAATAAAAGCTTAGCCAACAGGCTTCTGAATTTCATGTTGTAAATTGGCAAATGTCTGACTTGAATGATATTTGAAAGTAAAAAGACACTCAGAAAATGGATTCTGGAAAATTATTCTTGGTTTAGGCTTTCTCTGCTTATATATCAAAGGATACTCTTCCTAGCAGCTGCATGTCAATCTGTTCTTTCTGCTTTTTACATGCCCTAAGAAATATTTTAGGATTGAATTATCTGTCAGTTTGGATAGCCTGGATCTCTAGTGCAGATGATATGCAGCCACTTTAAAGACATCAAGCAGAGAAGATTGCACACATTATGAATGGATGATCAAAAAAGTGTGCCTAGAGAATGAGACAGAGCAGTATTTGCAGTCTTATTTTTTATTTCAGAACCTGAGGATGTGTCTAACCAGGAGTGCCCATAGCCAGATGTATCATCATCTTACAAAAAAGAGCTGCAGAAACACAAAAAATATGAGACAGACAATGCTCACGAATACAAAAGCTTTTGTATGAAGTTCTTACTTGAAAAGTTGTGAACTGTTCAGAGTAGTCAGAAGAGAGACACAGAGTGAAATAAAAGACAGTACAAAAGAGGGTACAGCAAAGAAAGGGTGAGCCTTCCTTGCTTTTACTCCATGCAGGGGAAAAACCACGTCACGGGATATCTGAAAGACAGGAAAGAAGTAATTTTTTGAGTTTTCTTTTGAATAAAATAGGAAGTAATTAAAATGTGGAATTTTTTGCCACAGGTCATCTCAGAGGTCAAATGCTAATCAGATGCACAAAAAGACTGGACACACAGGCATATAATGGGGACATTCATGAGAAATGGTAAGGGCTGGGACACAACAGTGTATGCTGCAGGGCATAAGTCCTTAATCAACTCTAAGGAATTAGAAACCAGGCTATTATAAGCAGTTATCCTGGCAGACAGAGAAATAATGACAATTTATTTATAATACTTTTGACCCAAAATACAGGGGAAGGATATAAGCACAGCAGAAAATCTGAATAGAATTAGTAAAAATAGAAATGAATCAAATATGATGACTTAAGAATACAAAAACGGAACTTTCTTTTTAAGGAAAGAAAAGAGCTGAAATAAGTTCATCATCCAGAAAGAATGATTTTGAGGTTAAGCCCAGGCAGGTGCAAATATGAGGGGGCAGAAAAAATGTAACAAATTAGCAAGTGGAATAGAAAAAAGCTTTGTAATTACATAGAGGGTGTAAACAGAACTGCAGCATATTGAAGAAATGAATTATGTTTTTTATTAAAACAAAAATTACAAGTGAACCAAGTTATGGAGCAGATGCAATATTGACTGCTTGAAAGTTTTATTAGCACAAGATCTTCACTGAGGGATTCAGTTTGCCTCATTCATTTGCTATTTGTACTTTCTCATTCTGAGCCTTGATGTGGTTCAATTCTTGCACAGGCAGAAGGTAACAGAGAAACAATCCTTTCCCAGCAGCACTGAAACTTATTGATAGGAAAGGCTGATGAAACTTGAATTACGTTTTTGTGCACAGAAACAGTCACTCAACAGGGTTGTTAACATTATACCTTTTAACCTTATCCACTAAATTCTCAAAGAGGGAAGTCAAGAAGAGAAAACTGGACACAGATTTTCTTTCTCACAAGGCAAATGTAATGAACAGATTCCAACTGCAAAGTATGCAGTGCTATTAGTCTGAACTCTGCATATACTGATGGACAATCTGTTGATTGCTGTTGTGCACTTTTTCATTATCCCAGCATGGCTTCAGACGTGTCCATTAGCAGGGTCCACAGCCAGGCATGGTTACAGCTGTCCTGCAGCTACAATATAGGTTGGTTGGGGCCCTAAGGGCCCCAGCCCAATCCTGTGTGAACAGGGCAAGAGGACTCACCGAGTCTTCTCATCTCTATGTCCATGGCCATCACAAGGAACTGACTGAGCAGAACAGGCACAGTGTCTCCCAACTTCCATCAGCTTCCAACAATCTGCAGATCAATAATTTCTTGCACCAGAGATGGTACCATAGATGTAACAGCCCAGATGATTTTTCCTTGCATAAATTGATGTAATTCCTCTAGAAGTCCTTATACACACTTGGTACCCACAACATGTGCAGTGAATTACACTACTTAGCTTTCCTCCATATCTCTTTTTTTTTTTTAACGAATCAATTGTTCCTTGAAAAAGCAAATATACATGTACATTTGTGCAGATAAATGACTGCTGAATTCTTATGAGAGATTGAGAACAGGCCTTGATCTGGTACTGCTATAGAGTATCAGTTGATTTGAACACTTTGCTACTACCACACATGCAAATATCACATTTCAGACTCAGAGATAAAATAAAAGGATTCTTGGAAAGAAATGATACAGTTCTCTTTGTTTTCGTAAAATCTGGCAGCCAAAATGCTGAGCAGATAAAAGCAAAAGTAAAGGGCATAATGTAAGTAGAAACGTTATTGCGAAGATATACCACCAGGGACTAAACAAGGGCAGTCATAGAGTCAGCACCATTTATCACCACAAAAAGACTCAGCACTCCTATTGCAATCTTCTGTTTCTATGGGAAAGTTATTCTGTTAGCTTTCTACTCATTATGATAAATATGACAAAATGATTATGCACAAATACTCTTTCCAAACATAATTATGCTCTCATGATAAAGGAACACAATTTGTCAGTCAGAAAATATTTAAGGTATGGTTGGAATGAAATTATCTTATTGATAATGCACTTGGGTTACTTAGTGCAGCATATAACTGGGAAATGCTCAGTCACTCTATGCACTACACAGAAAATTTGAGAAGTAATGCTGCAGTACTGGACAGATAACTATATCAAGAGAGTATCATTTAGTGCTGGTACCAAAATGCAGGCACATTTTCCCGTTTTTCTGCAATGGGAATGTTCTCATGTGGGATTACAATACTGTGCCCTTATACCTCTGTCACATTACCTTTTGAAGAGCAGGAAAACTTGCCCCATCCTTGAATATTTTTTCTTTGGACAGAATGCATTAGATTGACAGAGTAGTTTTCAAACTCAGCTTTCTGGTGAGCTTGCTGCCAAAGCTAGCTGGGCGGATGTGCTGTAGGACCCAGTTTAAGGCTTAGCTTGCAGCATTCTTCCAGCCCATCCTTTAGTTTCTCCAAGAAACTTCAAGGTAATGCAGTCCCCACTGTCTTGGAAGTGAAGTCACTCTTTTCCCCAATAGCCATCAGCTCATGCCAGTGGTGCTCTACTGGCTTTGAAATAGTTATGAATGAGGAAATTTCCATTCTCCTCATGCCTCCACATTCTCTTGTTTTCTCTTATTAAGCAGGTTTCTCATGGAGTTAATGCTGTCCTAACCATAGTTAAAAAGGCATCTCACCTTCCCATGTTTTTTCTGTTTAGAGCCTATCTTCAGCAGCTGGATCACTGTATCGTACCATGGATGCTTACAGTGCATGTGTAAGACATAACACTGCTCTCCTTCTGTTCATTTTTCCAGGGCATCCCATGAAATAACATGATGACATTACCCTGTGATTTACTAATGTTCCTTTTTGCTTCTCATATCTCTCCACTGCAGAGTGCAGTAAGCTAACCTTCTGCTCTGTTGTCTCAATGCAATTTCCCTTATCACCTCATGGGAGCTAAGTCCATATCTTCTTCATAAGCCTTTGATTCTGCTTTAAATAACAATCTTCAGATTGACATTACAAAAAGTGCACTGTGCTCCCTGCTGTCAATACAATTTGGTTCAGTAAATAGATGTATTACGATACTCGTAGTAGAAAATTATTAACAGTGCAAGAAAACAACATTTGCCTAAACTCTCAATTGTCCACCTGAAGGGAGCCTGAATATCAGAAACATCTGTATTTATTTTTATACTGTATCATAATTTGAGTCAAAAGTACTGTTATTTCATTCTGTTGATTAAATGGGCACGCAGAGTGCCTGTTAATGGAAATTAAATAATGCACTGTTTGAGAGAGGACAAGGTTGCTGAGATAGAAATAAGTACTTCTGGTGAAAAGGAAAACAGCCCTTAATATCCATGTCTGTGTGCCAGGTAGAGTATTCATGTGTAATTTACCTGATGCATTTGCAAGGAGTTCTCACAAGACAAGGCAGCTGGAAACACAGACCAAATCTCAGCTAAGGGTGAGGCGTTCTTTAAGACCCAGTACCCAGTCAGTCTGTTACAGCCACTACGAAGCAGTGCACACTGGTAAATAACCACACTGTAATCACAAAATGGTTGCATTAATCCAAAACTGCAGTGTTCTAATGCTCTAATAAATAGTTGTAAGTTGCATCCATTATCAAACATTTAAAATAAATTATTCAAAATACCTGGTATTAAATTATAGGATGTGCTTAATTCCATCTTTTGGCTACTTGCTCTCAATGTAAAATTATGTCATGTATTTAGTCTGGTGATGAATGTATATGCAGAGGTAACACAGACGAAGTACATTTATATGAATAAGTTTTACTGTATGCAGTTTCCACAAAAAAGACCAAAAACAAAGTCTTGCCTCCATTCTTAGATTCATCTATGATGGATCTGAAGGAACACCAGAAGGCAAAATAGGCATTCCACAAAAGCACTGCATATGCTGCACCTTTTCTGCTTCTACAGCTGACATTACAGCACCATTGTATAACCACAGTACTGAATCTCAAAAATATCATGAAAGTTGAAACAAGGGATATCAGAGGACAATTTCCAGTGATACGAATCCAAAGTACCTTCAATGAGGTCATGCCAGGGTTCACACTGGGATACTATAAAATGCCATTTATTAATGGGGCCACATGTGCAAAAAAGACACTGTTACCACTGTGTTACAACTGTATTACCACTGTCAAGGTCACAAAACACTCATAAAATCATCACTTATAATTCTAGTCTTTTTTCCAGTCAAGAAGCAGTGCTCAAAACTGAAGTGTTGCTGTCCTTAGTTCTAAAATGGCTGTAGTGAACAAAAACTGGTAATGCTCACATACTCTTTCATAGAATCATAGAATTGTAGAACCATAGAACAATAGAGGGGCTTGTGTTGGAAGGGACCTCAAGGATCACCAAGTTCCAACATCCCTGCCACAGGCATGGTTGCCAGCCACAGATCGAGTACTCAGTGAGATGGCCCATGGCCCCATCCAATTTGGCCTTGACAGCCTCCAGGGATGGAACATTCACAGCCTCTCTGGGCAGCCTGTTTCAGCATCTCACCACTCTCTCAGTAAAAACCTTCCTCTTGACATCTAATTTAAATCTCCCCTCCTTTCATTTAAAACCATTCCCCCTTGTCCCATCAATATTTCCACATATAAAAAGTTGTTTTCCTCATCTTTATAAGCTGTTCTTAAATATTGGAGGGCCTCTATGGTGTCTCCCCACTGCCTTCTCTTTTCCAGGCTGAACAAGCCCAGTTCCTTCAGCCTGTCTTCACAGGAGAGGTGCTCCAGCCCTCCGATCATCTCTGTGGTCCTCCTCTGGGCCCTCTGCAAAAGCTCAACATCTTTCCTGAGTTGGGGGCCCCAGACTTAGATGCAGTACTCCACGTGGGGCCCCACAAGGGCAGAATAGAGGGGAACAATCACCTCCTTTTCAGCCAAAGGACAATTTGAATTCTAAATTTTCTGACTAGCTTAAAGCCTTAAACTTCTACTAGATAACACAAGCGACAGGTTGAGCAAATCAGTTTTAGTATGCATCACAGCAAGTTCCACTGAGAGCTTTATCAGCTGCTTATAAATGCCTGAGGAGAAGGCTGATACAAACAACTACGCAGAAAGATTAAATATATTCCCCACGCTGACATTCATATTGACTCAGAGCTCACAAAAACCTCACGAAGTATTAGCTGCAAAGCAGAACCCATCCAGTCCGCTCTTTAAACAGATTATGTGTCATTCTGTCAGTCAGGTCCTTTCATCAGAAATAAAACAGGTAAAAGTAAGTGAGAACGTACAGACAATTCCCTTGCCTCAAAATTTGCTGCTTTTACAATCGCTACAAATAACAACTACAGGAAAAGTCACAGAAAGAACAATATGTGGATGAATGGGCTGCAGACTGCAGCAATGAACATTTGTGTTTGTCCTGGTAGCTTATTATACTGCATGCCAAAGGAGCAGAGGAACACAGAAGAAGGTCTCATATTCCCACTCTTACTAGTCAGCAGTAAATGGTGCAAGTAGGACTCCTGGTAACATCTATTTGCAAACACATACATATCAGCCAAAAAGTAAATGGATAGAAAGGCTCTGTAGAACTTACCCATTTCAGTGCTTCTTAAGCTTTTTTTTACCACTTGCTCATCACATCTTAGATGACACATGTGCTGAACAATTAAAAACAAACAAACAAAAAAAAAACTATTAGCAGAACATGGAGCCAAATATAAGTAAAGAAGTGAATAAAAATAATGGTCAGTGAATATAAACAGGATGTCTCCATATATGAGAAGAAGGTATGGCAAAATCTGATATATTTTTCTCTTCTTAAAGTTTGGCTTTTTCTTCCAATAAAAAAAGTCTGAGAAGCAATGGTATGGCCTATTGTTCTGACCTAAACTTTATGTTGGTCATATTTGCTCTGATCACAAAGGGTTCCACTGATGGACATTCTGCATCTTCCACAAGCAATGCTCAAAGCAAGCTAGTGCTCTGCTGACAAGTAATCTGTTGGTCAGAGTGTGGCTCCTGTGATTCACTCATTTAGATTCATAAGAAAATGAAATAAAAGAATATAAAAACCATGTATGTTTCACACACTCACTCTTCTCTGCAGAACTTTAATTTGTAGAGAGGAATTAACAAAGAATAATTAAAATCTAAACATTAAAGAATGAAACATTGAAAATCAATGGTCCTTAAGACAGTATCAATGACCTCACTCAACCCTGTTCTGAAAGTCAACGGAAAAATTGTGGTACTAGAAAGCTAAATCACTCAGGGACTAGCATTTGTTTATGCTATGGCATTATGAGATACTATGATACGATCCTTTCACATTTGCAACTTTTGGATCGGATCTTTATTTATCCACAAGGAACTGAAAGGAATTTTTGCAGTGTTATTCTGGTATCTTTCTGTAGATAACAGAGAAAAATGACTTTACAGCTGCACAGCTGGCTAAACCTGTTCAGAAAAGGCTTGGTGTGGGAGGAGGAGTAACGCTGCACCTCAGGAATTAGGGATCACATGCTCCTGTTATTGGCACATGAAAACGTGAAGAAAAATATTACAAAATCTTCCTTCAACTCTTACGAGTGAGCCAACATGTCCATCTGGTATGCCAGGCTCACATAAGGATACGTGTGCTGCAGTTAGGCGCTGCCGTGAAGTGCAAACTAAGGTGTGGTATGTAGGCGGTAGGCACTGTCAGCAAAAAAGCAATTTGCTCCACGGTAGTACTGTTCCTTGGGAAATCTTTAACAAGGTAGCAAAAGCAGCAGAAACGGTCATCTCTAGAACCAATTTTGTGCTACGAAACCAAATCCCTTACACTCCAGAGAATACAGCCAATCCTGTCTGATTACCCGACAGCGTCCGTCACCTTTTTTTACTGACTTGTCAAAATCAGCAGTGACGTTCTTGTGTAGAGCCTGGGATGGGACAAGGTCAGTGGAGATTCCTCATCCTGGAATTCATTTTTCCTTCCTGTCCAACACAGTCCTGGTGCTTTGACTGGAGCAGTCTGTGAAAGACAGATTATATCAGCATGGTTTCAAAATACATTTGCTTGTTGTGTGCACATGAATATGAATTAATAATACTTAAAAGCGCTTCAGTGCTAGTGGAATCTAAAACTGGTAAGCAAACGTTACACATGCAGTGATTCTCTGCAGGGAGCTAAGGACATTCTCTCTTCCTTTTATATCAAAAAGCACGGTAATTTTCTATCAGTTTAGCTTGCTGGACATGAGATGAAAGATAATAAAACAGCTAGTAATTAAATATGGTTAGGAGGCAAATTACTGAATATAAAAAATATTTTTTTAAATAATCCTCTGAAACAAGGCTTGTCATGTTGAACTAAAGGCTGACCTTCATGCTGTCTAACCTTCGTTTGTGAACCTCAGTAATAAAAAAAAAATTCCTTCTTAAGCAAACATGCTAATGTCCTCAATGCTGATTAATTATAGAGAAGATTCTCTCAAGCATCAGATTATTTTGTTATCTGAAATTGTTCTTTGGCATATTTCTGTGTAAAGGTAACCAAGAACACAATATGGTGCAGATGCCTCCTTGTTACCTTAAGTAGTAACTCCAGAAATTAGCACTACATTGTAAGGAAGACTGTAGCACAATTACCTAAGTTATGGACAAAATGAAAAGAATTTCTATTTTCAAGATCATGCAGCTTCTAATGACCATTTTAAATTATTCCTTATTCTACATGAGAAATGTCTAGCCTACAGAATTATCACATTAGCCTTACACTGTGCGATAATTAGAAGCTCAGTGCAACAGCCCCAAAAAGAAAAGAACTTCTTCCAACATATATTCTTCAGAGGATCGTTTGAAGAATTTGTATGGCAAACTGACCTTGTGCAATGCATTGATATTTTTCAAATACACTGGTATTTTTCAGTCTGATGCAGTCAGTGTGTAACCTTCTTACTCTTGGAAAATGTCTTACCTAAAATCAAAGTAACTATTCAGAGCAATGTCATAAAATCCAAACCATGTGTCAATTCAAACAACTACTGCTACAGTACAAACCTTTCAACCCGGATTTTTTTTAACCAGGGCATCTCCCTGGATGCTAATTTAGCGCAATTATACTTAATGATAGTGAGACTACTTAGCAGAGATGCATTCATTCAGTGACACAGGGAGATTAGTATTAGCAAGCTTTTAAATCAGCATGAAATGCCAAACTTCACTTCCATCATGTACAGAGATTCCAGCATTAATAAGGAAATAAATGCCAAAGAAAAATGAAATGCTGTGAGTAATCTCCTTACTGCCATATTTCTTTCTTTGTTGGTACTTTATGCCACAGTGATTCTTTTCAGAAACTTCTTTGCCTCTCCTTATCAGGATAGCTGTTTAATTGCCTTGGCTGTCTACCAGTTCAGAGCATTCTACTGAATTAATGTTGAGATTTGCTGAGCTTTACCCACACAGATGAGCAGATGTGGCATTCCTGCAGGACTTTCAATAAGAAAAACAAAGCTCATGCATTGAAGAGTACAGGTTAAAGCACTGAAGGAGATGCCTTGCAGATATTATTAATTCCTTAATGTACCAGACTATCTGTCTTTTCAATTTTTAATCACTGCTACAAATCACTATTGGAAGAAATTTCTGTCTCATTTATGTGAAGTGATTATCTCTGTATAAGAAGGATGTGAGAATTAAGGTATAGAAAATAAGAAAATAATTTAAAAATAATTAAAAAGTCCAAAATAAACAAGAAGTGGCTAAGTCATTATTAAAAATGCACAGAAAGTAGGCTAGCTTTTTTTTTTTTAACCAGCAGTATAACATCAATTCAAATTACTCTGGGAATAAGGGCACAAACTCAATTTCCATTTATCCCTGCAGGTTATCTTTGTGCCACATAAACAGAGGAAGAGATGTCTACTGGAAGAAAGAAAGAAGAATAAATTACTTCTAGAAAAGAACTAATGAACAGTTCATTAGTATCCTTTCTTTCAGCAACCTATGCTGAAACCTTTCAAGACCTAAGCAAAGCCTGGCTGTTCCTGTAGAGATTTCTGGGGTGTGCAAGAACAGGATGGTCCTCTTTGCAAGGTCTGTGCCTGAACACAATTCCTTTTCTGCTGAGTTTTGTACCTGCTGCAGCAATCCCCTTTATTCCCCACTTGCCCGTTCTCAAATCAGAGCACTGTGCTGCTCACTCTTGACTTGGATGTACTCAACTGGCCCAGGACAACATTTCACAAAAGGGATCTTAGTAGTAAGGCTTTCTTGCAGAAAAATCATTACTAGTGACATTTCCAGTTTGGTTTATTTCAGATAATGTGAAGGAATGGAAGGAAGAGGTACAGCACCTAGGTTTTGTTTTGTGCTTCATGAACCTCAGAGTTTTCCCCTGTTATGGTATGTTTTACATGTTCCTTTTCTCACTGACTAAACTCTTCCAATGACAATATGGAATTTCCTTCCTCCGCAGGAATTTCCTTCCTTCCTCCTGTCTTTTGGAGCAAACATGTAGGCCCATTTCTCAATTGCTCAGTGCAGCTCTTACAGGACCACTTCCTTACTCAGATAATGGCCTCAGCTTGCTGGCTAAATCATAGCAAGAAGTTTTTAAATTAAGTTGAGGATAGAACCAAGCTTGTGCTATAAAGACAGATTTCTGTGTGATACTTTCTGCAGTGGATGAGAGAGTTATTCTCTACTCCACTCTCCAATCACTGAGGAACCAGCTGTGTTTGTTAAGCTGTTTGTTATATTCCCTTGTTTCTTCACAGCTTCTTTTAGGACCTGTGTTCTGCTGGATTGCTCCCAAGAAGAAATATACACCTTGGCACGTCAGTTCCAGAAGCTGTAAAAGTGTAATGAACTGAACAGAAAACAGCACTTGAGTAAAAACACAAATTCCAGCCTTCTTTCCTCTCCATTTCCACACCAGACCTAAACTCCCTGCAAAGCACACACAGGTCTTATCTCTGGAAAAGAGTCCTAAAGATTCAAATATTACACAGCTTCCCCACTTGTCTGTACCATCTTCCTTTCACTGCATTGTCAGTGTCCTGCTGCCCTTCTCACCACTCCCTCCACAAACATCAATGTCTTCTTCTATGAAGAAGCAAGAGTCTCCCTGCACACGGCCTCTCAACTAGAAGATGCTGCAATCACAAATTCCTAAACTTGTTTTTATATATACATAACCTGCCCTTGCTAGTTTTGACAGGCAAAAGAAACTAATCCAAAAACAATACTGAAAACTTGGCCACACTCAATGTGTACGATGTAATGACTTACAAAAATGGTGTGTGTTACTCAAATTGTGTTTCAGAATAGTTACAGCATCCAAATGCCACAGAGAAGTTCCCAGACTTTCCTCCCTCTTACAAAATTATGAAAAATATCTTGTAAAGTAGGAAGGCAGGTGTACAAAAGACAAGTATGAAATCTGAATATAAACTATGTAGGATCTCCCGAGTATTTTCTTTATCTCAGCTTCTAAAATTCCTAACAAGCTGTTAATAATGTAAAGAATTTCAAACGGTGAACAAAGTGCGTGTTGCTTGCAGAAAGAAAAAGTGATTTATTATTTATAAGAAGATCTAGCACATAAGTACTGGATGTCAATTCCCTGCTAGTTCAGGCCCTACTGACAGGTTGCTGGGAGTACACATCATTTTTCTCCCCCAGTCTGATTTGATTTCATTCATCTTCATTTGATTTCATTCATAATTGACAAATCCATTTACTTTTTGTATTTGCAATAAAATACTGTGCAAACAAAATTTGGGAATACATACATGCAGAAAATCCTGTATCAACATGGACTGGCTGCCAGATTTGGAACTGATTCACTGATTAGTTTGAGAGTGATTAATTTAAATCTCTGATTTAAAAACAGATTTGTGAAATGAGAACTGGCAGTATAAATAGGACTTCAGGCAGCTAAAATTTTTCCTTCTGCAGACTCCGTTCTGTAAAGTACAATGGTGCAATATAAGGTGAGGATGTTGAGGTGATAAATTTTTTAGCCCTTCTCACAATGAAAAATGACGATTGTTAACATATTTTCTGAGGAAAAAGTGACCAAAGCCCAGTGTTTTAACTCAGGGGAACAGGAAGAGATGGGCAAATAGGGTCCAACAGATACATTTTTTACATACCTACATTTGGAAGTTCAGCATGCTGCATGTATACTATTTCTAGTCAGGACACAACAAGCTAAATTGCATTTTGGGTTCAGAAAATAAAATAACTCCCTGTGGAGAATTCAGTGGTTTGTGGGTTTAAGTGCATCTTGACTAGAGGCTTGTCCCAGCATTGTAATGTCACACCTGGCACCTACCCTCTCCATACACCTCTGTCCAGTAAGCATGCAAAACCCATAGGAAACCTGTAGTCCAGGCCCTGCCATGGCTTCCCAGGCCGGCACATTGCTCTGATTGCTTTGCAATTCTCCAGGAACAGTATAGGAGGGAGCCTACATAACAAACACACTAATAACAAAATATGAGGACTACAACTAGAAGCGATTCTTGATACTATGGTTTGTTTTGAAAGAAAACCACCCTAGGAAAACTTTTTTCTTTTTTTTTTAATTAGGATTACAGCTGCATATTTCCCCTTGAACAGAATAAACACACATCCTCTTGCATCTTTGAACTGTTCCAATGTTGGTTGTTTGCCTTGGGATACTGCCCTCTGATTCTGCTTCCTTTCTCAAAGTCAAAATCATGGGAGTAAATTAATGGAAGCTCTCCTTGTTTTAATTTATGTACATATATTATCACATCTATGGCCATTTTCTAGTTGACCCTTTCATCCATTTACATCTGGCCAGACATGATGGAAGCTGCCAGTTTTTCATAGAAAATGATAAACAGCCAACTGCAAAATATGTGTTTGTTTTTTTTTCTACTTTCCTTTTCCTTTCAAAAAAAAGCAAAAAACTGTAGGTGAAATTCAACACGCATGTAATTGTCTGCTAAGACCAAGGATCCTGTGTTGCCCAGGCAAATTGCCCAGATATTTGGAAGGTGCACAGTTGGTGATTGATCTTCTCCTTGGTGAGCTTATTTTGTGAAGTACTCTTGCAGCCCCGAGAAAATTCCATTCTAGTATTTCTTAGGGACATATGCAATGTGAATAACAGTACAAATCTGTTGTATTGCTCTGTCTTTCTAGGTAAGAGAAGACAATTGCCTCCTTTTCTTATTCAGTATTACAGGCTGCCTACAAAAGTGAAAAAATAAACATACCAAGTAGCAATCATGATTTAGAAGAGATTTCTCTTGTTTTACAAAAGTCAGGTGACACAGAGCTGACATAAACTGATTAACACTGTCTTAGATTAGGATCAAATTAACAACTGAAGGGAGAAATCCTACAGACCTCATAATTAGTCCCTCCTCAGCAACTCCACTTTGATTTGGAGTGAGTTGAACCCTGCTGGTATGTAGAATCAGGAAGAATGGCTTCTGACTCCTTACTGCTTTCTGCCTAGGGAAAAAAAAATGTGATGTTAATACTTGACTAACAGGCACATATAATGGTCCAGTTTTGCTGGGCTTATTCCCTGCTCTTCAAAGACACAAAAAGCACAATTTTTTGTTTCTTAAAAAAAAAAAAAGAGAGAGAGAGAGAGAGAGAAAAGAACAAGAAATTGTTTTGCAAAAACTTCTTCATTTTTTGAAATAAGCTCATGGCAATCTGTCTTCATTTAAACTGTAAGGGAACTGGCTTGGGTCCTGGAATAGATTCTGGTTCCTTTTAAAACAGGGAAATAGTTCCTAAACACACTGAGCTGCTTTTTGGAATTTATGAAGCAGAACGCAAAACTAAGAGCTGGCAACACTTGATGGTAATGAGGCAGTTCTTACATGAGACTCCATTACAGGATCAGCTAACGATGTTTTCCAGCAGCTGGAAAATGGAATCATCTCCAGCCTGGGAATGAAAAATCTGTCTTCAAAATTATCTGCTTTGTACTCCAATGTACAATTAGTTTAAAATGGAAGCATAGCAGAATTATGCTTTTTATTGAAGGAAAAAAATATGTTTTCTTTGTACATTGCTGCTATGCCAGCTGAGCCGTAGCACATGGTGGAAAACGGGTCTAGTCTGTGCTTTGCTCCATGTTTTGAAATAGCCAATTCTGCTCTTGTACACGGCGAAAACTGTCCTTGTTTTTAAAGAGCACAAGGATGGAGATTGTGCCTCACTCTCTGGTGCAAAGAAGACGCTTTTCTTTTGCCTTCTGACTCGTGCTGGGCCCTCCCTGCCTTTGCAGACACCCGTTCCATTTCCCTCTTGCTCTTGCATGACTGGTTCTGTGGTATTTCCTTACAAAGGCACATTTGTTATCTGATGTAAATCCCCCAATGGTACTTCCTACTGTAATTTTGCCATCAGATGGTTTCACAACTAAAGCATGGCCTATGAGGAGCTGTAAGACTTTTTCCTATCTCAGAGTTGGAGCGCGGTTGCCAACACTAACCATTTGCTGCATGCTAGAGCTGTGATTCCTACCCACCACCTCACTCTCGTTCTTCTTTCACTACTCAGATTCTGACCAAAGTCAGCTGTGATAATACTGTTTTTCAGTCAGTGTATTGGTCAGGCAGTGGATACATATATTAGCAGAATCTCTAAATGGTTCAGGGCTGCACTATGCAAACACCATCACTCCAGAACATGCAAGTCCTGTAGGAAGCGTTTTCCTCCTAGGTTGCTTTCTGTTGCTCTTCAAAGTATTATTATCCAAAGACGTTACGCGAACTATTTCACTCCACTTGATATTCCCAAATTTAAAAGAGACATAGATTAATTAAAAGCAACCAAGTGACAGCAAAACAGATTGGCATCCTACATGGCCTTTTTAAAGAATACAGAGAGCCACTGACCACAACCCTCTGCTTGTGATCATCCAACCAATTCTTTATCCACCAAACAGTCCAGCCTTCAAATCCATATCATGTAGAGATAAGGATGTGGTGTGGACCTGTGCCAAATGCCTTTCACAAGTCTAAGTAGCTGACGTCAGTTGCCCATCCTTTGTCCACCAACACCATCACTCCATCATAGAAGAGCACCAGATTAGTCAGAAAAGATTTGCCCTTGCCGAAGTCAGGCTGGCTGTCATGGACTATCTTCTCATCTTGTATGTATCTTCATATAGCTTCCAGGAGGACCTGTTCCACGATCTTCTCAGATATATGGATGAGTCTTCCAAGCCGTTAGCTCCCCAGGTCTTCCTTTCTCCCTTTCTTAAAAATAGGAGCAATGTTTCCCTTTTTTCAGTCACTGGGGACTTCGTCTGTCAGTCATGACCTTTCAAATATGATGGAGAGTAGCTTGGCAACCACATCAACCAGTTCCTTCAGGACCCTGGGTTACATGTCATCCAGATCCATAGACTTGTACATGTTCATCCTTAGAAGGTCTCAGAGTTGCTCTTTTCTTACAGTGGGAAGGATTTTCTGCCCCAAAATCCTGCCTAGAGGTTCATGAACTGACTGCCAGTGAAGATTGAGGTAAAGAATTTACTGGGTACTTCAACCCTCTCCATGTTTGTTGAAGCCAGTTCTTCTTTCTCATTTATGAGAAGGGATATACTCTTATTTGCCTGTCTCTGCTGACCAATGTACTTGTAGAACCCCCTCTGGCTATTTTCACATCTCTTTTCAAGTTCAATTGCATGTGCACCTTGTCTTTCCTGATCTCATCTCTGCAAAGCTGGACAGCATCCCTGTATTCTTCCCAGGCCAACCATTCACCATTCCTGCTTCCACTGCCTGTACATTTCCTTCTTCTCCCTTGGTTTAACCAGAAGGTCCTTGTTCCTGTTGATTTCCTGCCTTCTCTGCTTGATTTCTTGTCTGGGGACAGAGAGCTCTTGTGCTCTCAGACTGGAAGAGCTACCAGTTCTGTTCCATTCCTATGTCCTTAAGGAGAGTTTCCCAGGGGATCTCATCCAGAATTCCTTAAACGTCTGTAAGTTCACTTTCCTGAAATTCAGGATCCCGACTGCTCCTCGACAGATCCTTATTTCTCGAGATCACAAACTCAGTCCGAGCGTAGTTGCTGCAGCCCAGAGCGCCATCTACAGGCTCCCCTTGATCAGGTGGCCTATAGCAGACCCTGACCACTAGGTGTCCTTTATTGGTCTGGTTCTTAATTTTAATCCACGAACTCTCAACCTGTTCATGGCTTTTTTTTTTTTAAAGGCAGCTCTTCACAATGTAAACACTTCTTAACATAGAGGGCAACACCCCGCCTCTGCTGCCCTGCCCATCCCTTCTAAAAAGTTTGTAAACCTCAGTCATAATATTCCAGTTGTGTGATTCATCCTGCCATGTTTCTGTGATAGCAATTAGGTCATAGTTTTCTAATTACACCATGGTTTCCATCTCCTCCTGCTTATCTTCCATGCTGCATGCACTGGTGTAGAGGCACTTCAGCTGGATTATGAGCTGTGACACCTTCTAAGAGGAGTGCTCCCAAATTCCTCTGAGACAAATCTGAGGTTTCCCCCTGCTGCTTCCCAAAGTGATGGTGTTCCTTAGCTCTTCTCCATCACTCAGAATTACATCCCTCTCCCCCACTGAATCTAGTTTAAATCTCTGCTAATCAGTCCAGCCAACTTGCTGCCAGAACATTCCTGCCCATCCAGGTCATTTGCAGCCCATCCAACACTAACATGCCTGGCTTATCAAAAGTGCATCCAGGATCATCGCAGCCAAAACCCCAAGTGTGACACCAGTCACACAGCTATTCCTTCAACTGATCTGTTCTCTCCCTCTACCCAGGTCCCAGTCACCAGCTGGGAGGATCAAGAAGAACAATATCTGTACTCCTGGTCCCTTCAACATCCTGCCAAGGGAAACAGTCTCTTTCAATATTTTTTAATTTCCTCATTGCAGCCTCCTGTGACCTAACTTGAAAAAGTAGGAGTGGATAGTAGTCCTCTGGCTTTATCAGAACTGGTAATCTCTTCTCGATTTCTCTCCTCTCCAGTTATGCCTTATGCAGGGCGCAAATAGGAGGGAGGCTACAGAAAACAGGAAATCGTGAGGGGTGTGGGGAGAGCAGAGGTGAACTGCAGCCAGCAAGGATTATGAAAAGAAGTACCTCTTTAAGATGGAGCTGCATGTACTTTCTTGCTGAGGCTAGTGAATACTAGCAGCCTTACTGAAGTCAATAGATAAGCAAGCTGGGCAAAGCAAGCAGTGAGTCAAAGCCAGTTGTTGGCTTTGTATGAGTATGCTGTCATACTCTTACTTGCCATTTTAAAAACACAAGTTAGGAATTTCTAATGCTAGAGTACTCTGTAAGCTAGACAATAAGCACGCTTTCTTAAAGCAGGTGAGCTGGGAAGGCAGAGGTCAAAGAAACTTGAAAATACTTGACTGGAAATAGTGTTGAGGAGTCACAACGCTGGTAGACTGCTGAACCAAGATATGACTTGCTTCAGCTGGAAAATATAAAATGCTGGCAGGAAAAGAAGCAAGTATGTCAGCTGCAAAGGCCAATCTGAGAGCAAGAAACAGATCGCTGAAGGAAGATACCCACGTAAGTCAGGCAACTATTTATTATGGTTTATAGTAAAACTTGGGCCAAAGCCCCAAACACTTTAAAATATACTAGGTGAACACTACAAGTGTGAATGAAAATGCAGCTGTAGCTTCAGCATAATTTTATAGCAACTTAAAATTATATTACTTTAAAGAGTGACTAGCACTTGGAATTTCAGAGACAAGCAAAGTAAGGGGCAGTAAGCTCTGAATCACAAAACAAAGAAAGAAAATCTCTTCCAACAAACCAGTAACACTAACTTTCTTGGTGATCACACAAATGTTTTTGCTATTCAGATACAGAGGCTGCAGTTCTTGGTCTATGTGTCGACCAGAACATATTGGGTTTGCAGCAAGCTGCTGGCTGAATTTTAGCCCCCATCTACTAGAATTCAAACAGTTGTTAGCAGCCATTTCATATCATGTTTCACAGCTCAGAGAGAAGGAAAGAAAAAAAAAAAAAGACTTCCTGGTGTTTGCAAATAGAGTGATATGGCTGAAAGACTGGGTATGCTTTTCTGTGCTGGAGAAGATCTGATTTAACACTCTTGGACCCAATTTTACCTTCATTATAGCCAACTGACAACTTGCCAGAGAATTCAGTGAGCAGAAATCAGATCTCTTACTAGGAGCAGACAGAAAAAGAATAAGCTGCTACATGTGAGAATATAATTTACCCAGCATGTTAAAAAGAAGTGAATTTCCAGGAGTTCTATTATATAAGGGGTTCTTTAAAAACATTGGAGTGGAGAATTAGGATGCATACATGACAGTGCATCAATACAAGTAAAGCTAAGTGCTCAGGAAAGTTGCAAAATCTTTGGTGAACAGCCTCACACTGGTGGATGTATTGGAGGTGGTTTTCTTGAACCAGCAGAGAGAAAAGAACAAGGGAGAAGAGCCTGAAAATGGAAGAAGGCAAGTAGGAAAATAAATATTTCCAAAAATGAATGCACTGTTATTTTAAGATCCCGTTATCACCAGCTTAATTATAGCTGGATTTATTAGAGAGGGCTCTCTCAAGAGCAGTAGCATTTTGCCTTGCTCTTTCTTACTCTCTGACTGCTCCCAGAAGCAGCAGCTATGTTGCAGTTCTTGAAGTACCTGCTCATAAGAACAAAGCCTGCAGGGAAGCCTGGTGTTTTTATTTTCACCTGCTTTGTGTGCAAGGAGCAAAGCTTTGGTTTATTACCTGCCTCCTACAGCTCCTTAAAAGCTGAGGAGCTTTTCTTTTTATTTGTATAGTTACAGTAGCTATGGCAGCTGCACATTTATTAGGTGCAGCATACTCCAAAAATCAGGCTGGGTAACTACATTGAGTGGAAGGTGAAGATATGCACAAATGTCTATCCAAAAAAGCCAACAATCTGTTTACTGAGAGCAGGTAATGGAGAAGCTAATAAAAAGTAGAAACTGCCTTGTGTTTTGCCTGAAAGCAAGATGATAGACCAACAACTCTGATATTGCACCTGTAAACACAGTTTATGCATACGTCTAACTGATATTTCTCGCCATCCCAGACATCTGATTATATCTCATTCACCACAGACAGGCCCAACGATTCAACAATTTTCTTCTCAAAACTGAATAACCAAAAGCTTTGGCAATATTAGTTGTCATAGGCAGGCTAGAATTTAGAGCTAAATATAATGGGTGATGCAGGGAAACTTCAAACAAAAAAAAAACTCTAGGACTGGATTTCCCTGAACTTTCAGTGTTTTGGTGAGGAAGGGTAAGAGTGGAGGAGAAAGGGCACTGTTTGGTGTCACAGCATAAACATCACTGCTTCTGTCTGCATCAGGAGGTAGACATTAAAGGAATAAGATGCAATAATTTTTAGTGAACTAAAGTCACAACTCAGGAACTAAACCCACAACCCATCTGCAGAGCAGACTGTATGCTCTTGTTCTCACTCTTTCCTCATGAAGACACATCCAGTATCACAGTGGTTGCTCTGGCACATGGTTCTGGAGACTTTCTTCAGACTACCTGCTCTCAAAGAGCTCACACTCATGTGATCTCCCTTAGAAGGAAATCCTTTTAAATTGATGCAGATTTCACAGCAATCAGGACGTTTGGGTTTTTTTGTTTTCTGTCTTTTGTTTTCTCTTGGAAATGTGTTCATCCCCTCATTCTGTTCTATCCTTTGCCTCTAAAATTCCAGCGAAGGGCAATTTAGTAAGCACATGCATTTACAACAGTCAGCCTTATGGTACCTGAAGCTTGAACAAACCCTTCTGTTGTCTTGTAAAATTATTATCTGCTGAGACATAAAAGACATAAACCTGTGGGCTATGGGAAGATGGGAAGTCAAAATCCTGGAAATGGTAAGCTACAGATTTTTATGGTAGGTCTTTGTTTTCCATAAAATCTATCTATAAAAACAAACTTCCAGAACTGCTGAATTAGATCTTCCCCAATTCGAATCACTTAAAAAAATAAAAATAAATAAAAAAAGAAACTCAGCTTCCAGCAAAGCCCTGCTTGCTGCACGAGTCCTGGAAATACTTAATATTTTAGACAGCTCTTTGCTAGATGGGAATGCCTGAGCCATGGGGCATCTCGAGGCGTTGGCATCCTCTAAGAGCAGCAAGGCAGAGGAAGCACTGCCACCCAGTGGCTGCCGAAGGCAAATCGCTGGTGGACCGACCTGCAGACTTCACTTCTTTGAGATCTGCGGTACAAAGCTGTCCGCAGCAGGACCAGAAAGCCTGCACTCTGGTAATAGGAGAAGGGCAAAAAACTGCAGCACGCCACATGTTCAGTCCTTTTCCTTGTTATCCTGACAAGAGAACAGGTTGTACCCAGATCCTGCAAACACAAGGAATGGACATCAACAATTACCTATGCCACACTAATCAATATTCCGGAGAAAAAGTAAAACTGCTTGAATTGTACAGAATGTGTAAGAGCTACATCCACAAAACTGCTCATCACTGAAAAACACAGGGAACTGCAGAGATGCAGTGAGGACATGATAGCCAGCACCACGTTCTTAGTGTTGCATGTTGCATACTGGCTGGGTTACTCAGACATCCACCTTGATGTTTCTGAGTACACGGTGTGGGAGTGCATCTACTGCAGCTAGAACAGAATGTGTAGGTGACTGAAATAAAATTTGTTTAAAATAAACATAACTTTCCTCTTCCATACTGATTCACACTGCATTTTGTGGAATTAATTTTGTACATGGCTGTTTTGAAAGAAGCATTCAGGTGCAAGCGATTCGCATTCAGAAACAATCACCACAAGACTACACAACAAATACTTCATGGCCATACTTCATAGCCTGGGAATTTCAAGCAATCCTGCTTTGGGTGCTCATAAAGAAAGTACACTTTAAAGCATTTCTTAGCTCAGACTTTCTCCCATTTAAATGCCTGGGATCACTGTTAAATTGCGGGCAGAGAGGTTAGTCTAAATCAGCAAAGCAGGCTGTCAGAAGATTTGATAGAGCAGAAGGGTGTTGCAGAAGGTTTAAAAACACTTATACAACTAATCAGGGGTGAGACGCACAAATCTTGAGTCACTCCCAAGTTAATAATAAGAAAAGTGCCATACAGATAAAGTCAACTGATAAACTAACACACATATTCAAAGGCAAATACACATATATCCAAAACACTCAAAGAACCATTGCAGTGAAAATCTTCCAGGCCATCTGCAGTTTGAATTTGAGTTTCAAAGCTTTGTTTTGACTCCAAGATTCTTGAGTGAAATGTTGCTGAATCTGTTTTTTCTTCCAGAGAAGTTTTGGTTTCATACAACATAAATGCCTCCAAGCAATGGAATTTATTAACTTGAGCCTTTTATCCATAGGAAAATTAGGATAATATGCATTACATTAGGCATTCCTGGCCAGTTCAATGCTGGCCATGAAGATGTTCCTCTCTGGTCGTCTCAGGCTTTGACCACACTGCCTCTGGCATCTCTTCACAATAGAGATGGGCGCTCAGCCATGGGAAGGAGCACAAGCACTCATGCACTCTGTTTAGGGAGGTGTAGGCTCTTAAGTTGTTAGCAGCAAGGTGTTTCCTGTCCGAACAGCATGTGAGGTGCATCAGCAGGAGGGGCTGCCAATGGAAATTTTCTGATTATCCAGTCACTAACTTTTAAGAAAATGCCCAGCTTGCCATTAGCCTGAAAATGAGACTTCCAAGGGCCATTTGGGGGGCAAATGGGCAAGCTACAGCTCTAGAAGGGAACCGTGGCTGAGTACTGATCTGATACCAGCAGGTTTTGTTCTTCTCACTCCCCTAACACTAGTCCTAGCTCTACCACAGCCCTGGAACTGAACTGAGATTGCTGCTGAGCTCCAGCAGCAGCCTGCAGGTGGGATTCCTCCCAGCAGGAAGCCTTCCTACCACAATCCCAAGCACTCTGGGGACAACCTGATTAAGTGACTTCACACATGGCTGGTGGAAATCACGTATTTGAGTAAGTTACTATCATACTTTTACCAGTGTAGGGAACCAAATTTCATTTCTCTAGTAATGTGAGTGTTAGAGAGCGATGAAACAACACAGAATCATAGAATATCCCAACTTGGGAGGGCCCTCCAATGAGGACAATTGAGTCCAGCCTCCAGCTCCACACAGGACCACCCAAAATCCAAACCCAATGTCTGAGAGCACAGTCCAAATGCTCCTTGAACTCCAGCACTTGGGGCTGTGCCCTGGGCAGGCTGTTCCATGCCCACCGCTCTCTGGCACAGACCCTGCCCCTCACCCCCAGCTGTGCCTTCCCCTGGCACAGCTCCCTTCTCTTGTGTCTGGTCGCTGTCACACAGAGCAGAGCTCAGCGCTGCCACTCTGCTCCCTGTGAGGAGCTGGAGCTGCAGAGGCCATGAGGTCTCCCCTCAGCTCCTCTGCTCTGCACTGAGCAAACACATGGAGCGCAGTCATGCCCGACAGGTCTTCCCCTCTGGACCCTTTGCCATTTTGTAGCCATCCTTTGGACACTCTCTAACAGTTTATGCTCCTTTTTGTACTGAGGCACACAGTACTTAAGGTGAGGCTGCACCAGTGTGATGTAGAGTAAGATACTCCCTTTTCTTTCCCAGCTGACAGGCAATGCATGGGAAATGCAGAGACCAAGGAAAGTAGGGCAATATTCTGCTCAGGGCTTCTCCTTGTTCTCAAGAATTTTCAGATTAAACAATACAAAAATGCCCTTTTTTTTTTTTTTTTTTTTTTAATTATTTTTTTTCCCCCACTGACTTGCTATGGAAGACCTTCTTCTTATACCACAGGTACACAAAATCCCACTAGAACAGACCAAGTAGGGAAGTCATCTAGCCAGGCTCTTCACACGTACCCAATGCTGAGCATGGGGGGAATGCAGCATGGCAGCCACGCTGCCCTTCACACAGCCAAGAGGATGTCCTGGCTGATGCATCTAAAGCCAGTTCTACTGACACATCTGATCTCCCATTAGCATTTCTTGACCCTAGCAGTTTACACTTCCTCGGTACTGAGCCCATAAAAGCAGATATCCCATGCCTCCACCAATGCTGAGCACAAGGAAGGTCTGCTGTGCCTGTTGCAGACACACAGTGTCAGCATTGGGGCCTGCTCTGTTTAATGTTTTTATTGATCTGGACAAGAGGATTGAGTGTACCCTCAGTAAGTTTGCAGACGACACCAGTTTGGAAGAAGTGTTGATCTGCCTGAGGGTAGAAAGGTCCAGTGGGATGAAATTCAACAAAACAAAGTGCTGGGTCCTGCACACTGGTCACAGCAACCCCAGGCAATGCTACAGGCCTGGGTCAGAGTGGCTGGAAAGCTGTAGGATCTGGGGTGTTAGTGAGCAGATAGCTGCACATAAGCCAGCAGTGTGCACAGGTGGCCAAGAAGGCCTACAGCATCCTGGCTTACTTACCAGAAATAGTGCAGCCACAGGAGCAGGGAGGTGATCGTCCCTCTGTTCTCCGCACTGCTGAGTGCTGTGCTGTTTTGAGCCCTCGCTGCAAGAAAGACATTGAGGCCCTGGAGTGCATTCAGAGAAGGGTAGCAAAGCTGTGAGGGGTCTGAAGCACGAATTTTACGGGGAGCGGCTGAGGGAGCTGGGATTGTTCGGTCTGGAGAAGAGGAGGCTCAGGGGCGACATGATCGCTCTTTATAGCTGCCTGAAAGGAGGCTGTGGTGAGGTGGGGGTCGGCTTCTGCTCCCAGGTAACAGTGTTGGGATGGGAGTTAAGTTGTACCAGGGGAGGTTCAGGTTGGATATGAGGAAGAATTTCTTCTGAGAAAGAGCAGTGATGCAGTGGCACAGGCTGCCCAGGGAGGTGGTGCAGTCACCGTCCCTGGAGGTGCTCAAGAACCGTGTGGATGTGCCACTGAGGGACGTGCTCAGCGGGCATGGTGGGGGAGTCTCTGATAACGGGGATAAGAAAAAGCTACCCCCAGGTCACCGCCGAAAAGCTCCCCGACCCCAGGCCGACATGCCGGCGCAGGATGTGAGCTCACGGCACCGCCCCGTCCCCGCCCAGCTCATGGTGCCGGTTCCGCCGCTCTCAGTCCCGCCTCGCTGCATCCCGCGGCCGGGGGTGTCCCGGCTCTGCCAGGCCGGGCGGGCTGCGCCGGGCCGGGCCTGGCCGGTGAGCGCCACGAGGGGCCGCGGTGCCGCCCGAAGCTGGGGCCGGTGGGGGAGCCCAGAAAGGGGCGGGAGTGGCGGCGACGGGGCCCTCGCGGGACCGCGGCCTGGGGGAAGCGGAGGCTGCGCGGGAAAGGGGGTAGATCGCGGTCGGGCCGAGCCTATCCGGGTTGAAACGTTCGTTGTCTTTTTCCCGAGGTGGACGGGTGCCGCCCGTCGCTGCAGGAGGGGCCACCATGGGGAACCAGCTGGCTGGCATCGCCCCGTCGCAGATCCTCTCGGTGGACAGCTATTTCTCTGACATCCACGACTTCGAGTATGACAAAAGCCTGGGGAGCACCCGCTTCTTCAAGGTGGCCCGAGCCAAGCACCGGGAGGGGCTGGTGGTGGTGAAGGTGTTTGCCATCCAGGACCCGACCCTGCCCCTGACGAGCTACAAGCAGGAGCTGGAGGAGCTGAAGATCCGGCTGCACTCGGCACAGAACTGCCTCCCCTTCCAGAAAGCGACCTTGTCCGAGAAGGCCGCCATGCTCTTCAGGCAATACGTGCGGGACAACCTGTACGATCGGATCAGCACGAGGCCGTTCCTCAATAACATCGAGAAGAGGTGGATCGCTTTCCAGATCCTGACGGCGGTGGACCAAGCGCACAAATCTGGCGTCCGCCATGGGGACATTAAGACTGAAAACATCATGGTGACCAGCTGGAACTGGGTTCTTCTGACGGACTTTGCCAGTTTTAAGCCAACTTATCTTCCTGAAGACAACCCTGCCGACTTCAACTATTTCTTCGACACGTCGCGGAGGAGGACGTGCTACATCGCTCCCGAGCGCTTTGTCGATGGCAGCATGTTTGCCACGGAGCTGGAAAACATGCGAGATCCCTCCACTCCTCTAGTAGACCTGGCCAACAGCAACCAGCGAACAAGGGGGGAGTTAAAACGTGCAATGGACATCTTTTCTGCAGGTACTGAGAGAGATCCGTGTGGCCTTCATGATTGCTGGTCAGGGGTGCAAAGAAGCTTGTTATTTTTTTTGTTTGTTTGTTCTTTTTACTTTTTATCTTTTGCTTTTTGATTACAGCAGGCCTGGAGAACAGCTTGTGGAAAAAAATTGCTTACCTTAAGCATTAGAACTGGTCTCTAAATCTTTCAGTCACAGAAAAAGTACAGGCACAATAGAGTAAGCTGCATGACTTAAATGCATCCCCATGTTATCTGAGGAGCGCAGTCAGTCACCATTCTGTTACAGCTTATCTCTGCCCTGGAAAAGAGGTGGCTCTATAGGCCACAGACTGTGATCATCAGGTGGTTGAGGTCCTAGGGATGCAGTGTATGTTTCATGGGACCATGAGGAGGAGCCAGTCAGTGGCACAGTTAAGATCTGACTGCTTGGGAACAGAGCTGCTTTCCAGCACAATTTGGCAATATTAGCTTCAGAATCTCCTTGTCATTATATTTTTCCCAAAAGCAGGAAGTTGGATAACTCAGTAAGCTCCTGTCATGGTTCCACTCAGAAATTCTTGATAGAGTCCTGCTGTGGGAGCCTGTCCTGAGTCACAGGATTGTTTTGAGTCATATGTTTGGCCTGTTAGAAAAAAAATAATTAAAACCTGAAAGTTGAAGTAATGGTTACTTAGCTTTCACCAGCCAAGTTTCCAGGCTGCTCCACTGACAGGACAAGATCCTAACCATGGAAAGCAAACTGCAGGAACGGGACACAAGCCTTTGAAGAGGACATGCATCATACACACAACAGGGTGCCATGCCTGCCAATCTTCTTATTTCTCACTGTTCTTAGGAACTTGTTTGAGTGAATGTATGCTGCCCTTAGCATTACTGTTCTTACTTTGACCTCTTGCTTAGTCCATGCTTGATTTACTGGCACTCTTCCCTGTAACGGTGATGTGGGTTCATTTTCTGATATATTTTCCATTTGGCAGGTGGTTGAAATCAGTACCTCATGTTTCCTAATTGCAAAATTCTTTGCTGTTGGCATGTTTGAAATAGAATGCCTGAGAGGCATTTCAGAGGCAAAATACCTGGGAGGCAAAAGCCAGTTTTTAGAGATGGAGATGCTACCCCTTTCCACAAGTTAATTAGTCAGCTCATTAGCCTTGTTTTTAATCAAGCTAAGGTTCACATAGGATCTGTTTTTATCTGTGTACAGAAAACAAAATTTCTGTTTGCAGTTCCCTCACATCTTTGACTTTTTTTTTCCCCCCAGGCTGTGTAATAGCAGAGCTGTTCACAGAAGGCGTCCCCTTGTTTGATTTATCTCAGCTTCTGGCTTACAGAAATGGCCTCTTTTCCCCTGATCAAGTCCTAAACAAAATTGAAGACCGCAGTATCAGAGAGCTGGTAAGGGTGGGCTGCAGCATCAGAACCATTTCTGTGGTCTGTGTGTAGTTTATTTCACCTCCTTTTGTGACAAATTGCTTGGTGATTTTGACTGTGAGTTTGGGTTGTTGTTTTTTTTTTTTTGCATTATGAATGTCTAAACCATTAATCTTTCTCTCCTGCTCCCTCCTTCTTCTGCCTTTCTCAAGGTCACTCAGATGGTCCATCGGGAGCCAGATAAACGTTTAGCAGCTGAAGATTACTTGAAACAGCAACGTAACAATGCGTTTCCTGAAATATTTTACACTTTCCTTCAGCCTTATATGGCCCAGTTTGCCAAGGAAACATTTGTATCAGCAGATGAGCGTATATTGGTCATACGTAAAGATCTGGACAACATCATTCACAATCTCTGTGGCCATGATCGCACGGAGAAAGCTGAGGGAGAGACCAAAGAGAATGGGCTGGTTATCCTAGTGTCAGTGATAACTTCCTGTTTACAGACTCTCAAATACTGTGACTCAAAACTGGCTGCTTTGGAGCTGATTCTTCATTTAGCACCAAGATTAAGTGTTGAGATTCTTCTGGATCGTATTACTCCTTATCTGTTACATTTCAGCAACGACTCTGTGCCCAGAGTGAGGGCAGAATCAGTGAGGACACTAACTAAAGTTCTTGCTCTCGTCAAAGAGGTGCCACGCAATGATATTAACATTTACCCAGAGTATATCCTGCCAGGCATTGCACACTTGGCCCAGGATGAAGCCACTATCGTCAGACTTGCATATGCTGGTAAGCAGAAATCCATCAAAACTCCAAATCCTCTTTTTAATGTTCTTCTTTCACTGTTTTGTGTGCTCACAGCCAAGGTAAGGGCCTGCTGTTCAGGGAAGTAGCCCTGCCTCTGTTCTCTAGATAAACAAGGACATAACAAGTAAAAGTACTTCTCCTATCAACCATGTATTAACATATGCATGTGAACAGAGCCTGCCCACCCTCTGCAGATTTAATTAATTTACCTTAGTTCGCATTTTGCTAGCTCAGATTGATTGCTTAGAGTGGCCCAACTGAAATTAGTAAATATGAAACATACGTAAAGCATCAATTTGTTGTTATATTTCAGTTGCTTTCCCACAGAATGAAATTTGGTGTTTAGGGCTGAGATTATCTGCTATGTAATAGTCTGGCTTATACCTTCAGAGATGTTTTCTTTGTATGTTTATTCAGATATTTGAATCGTGGTGGTTCAGGAAGCAATTTTGTAACAACACTCTTATTTACTATTTACCTCTTACTGGTATTTGCTTTGACCGTTTTGTTTACAAAAGCACAATTCAGTTGACAATGTCCCAGGTGATGTGTTTGTGTGGCTTTTTTTTTTAAGCTAACTATACTGATTGAGCTCACTGTCAAAGGCATGGTGTAGATGGTGAGTCGAACCAGATAGCTAAGTCTGGTTAGGTTGCATTCAATTCAAACAGTTTTCTTTTAAGAAAGCAATTGAATTTCAATAAGCTAATAAGTAAATAAGAATATCAGGCTGACTTTAAAAATATATATGTGAGTTCAATGATGTTAACACACCTTTTGGAAGCAGTGTGACTGGTGACTTACAGGATTTAATGCAGGCTGTGTGCAGTTTCCATTGGCATGTTGATGTTGTCTTGGCCGAGACTCAGAATGGCTGCTTACGTGGGACATAAGCCCTGGCAGGGTTATTCTTGTGCCAGCCATTGCCTGACCCGTATGGCCCGAGTTACTCCAGCAGCTTCCAAACACTGCAGGATGGTGCCAAATGGCATGGATAGACAAAGGGACAAATGTCTTCAAATTGGATCCCAGCCCTCAAGGGTAACCCCAAGGATACAAATCCTGGCATAGTGGCATGTTGTTGTTTGGGGTTGTTATTAATTGGCCTTTCAGTTCTATCAAGCTACGTAGTCATCCACCTGAGATAAGGTGGTATTTTGGGCTACTTTAGAAGACTAAAATTAGTTGCAGTTACATTTGATATCCTTATAACTTTTCCACTCATTTACACAGTCTTACTGTGACAGGATGTGTCCCTAGGCACAGCAGAGCTACCAGGTACAAGTCCCTGAAGTACATTTTCAGAACATACTGTGTCATTTCAGTGCTATTTGCCCATCCTGACTGGTATTCCGAGTGGTTTTAATATCTCATAAGGGGACCATCAGAAGTCTGTAAATTGGCAAATTAGAACAATTCTAAACCAAAATGTTTTCCTTTGCAGAAAACATAGCTTTGTTGGCAGAAACAGCTCTAAGATTTCTGGAGTTAGTCCAGCTGAAAAACCTAAATATGGAAAATGAACCAAATGGTGAAGAAATGGATGAAACGTCTCACCCTAGTGATAACTATGATACAGGTAATGTCACTTCCACTTACCTGGCCTCTTTGTAATAGCAAATTGTACACCGGAGCTCCTAGGTAGCACTGTTTTTTGTTGTCACTTAGCCTCCCTATAAATGGGAAAAAATGCCTTACCTCAGCTAGTATCTGTCACAAACTGGCGCCTCTTTGTGAACACTATGAAAGACAAAAAGGAAGAAAGGAATGAGCACAGTTCTCCAGAAGTTCTCAAGGTATTTGAGGCTGGCTAACTGTATATCCAACTTTGTGGTCCCTTCAACAAGTCAGCTCTGTTCCAAATACCACTTCCACTGATGTGCTTGGCAGGGTTGACTTTGAAAAATCTGACAAGTTCTGGCATAGTCACAGTACTGTATTTTTCAGTCGTTCTCTTCCCCAACTGTTCATGTGCCTGGCTATTCTTGTTTATTGTCTGCAGATGCCAAAAATGTGGGTGTCTCTGACAGTAATATGGTCATCTGTGCTATTGTTACTGTTGCACAGAGTTGTTTGGTGGGTTTTTTTCCTTCCCTTGGCAAGGAGGGGTGAGTAATAAGTGGACTATGTGTCAGCTTCAATCCCTTTTGTAATACATATGTTTCTTGAATAATACTGAGCAAGTTTTCTGAACTGAGAAGCTTGTGGTTAAAAACACACACATCTATTCTGGGGCAAGTACATGAACCTACAACTGATTTTAATTGGTGAATTTCTCATGCATACACCGTTTGGTAGCGAAAAAGACATGCTTCAATTATATTTTAAATAGCTGCAGAAGGATACTTTAAAAAAAATTCCTTTTAGTTCCTTCGTGTAAGCCATTGGGCGCTCACAGTTGTCCATCTTACAGGCTCTGCTCCTAAGAAACACTGTCCTGTATTACCCATCTAGCTGGGACATGAAAGTAGTGATGCAAGGGAGAAAAAAAATTGAATGGTTCTATTATTTTCATGCTTTCAGAAACTAAGGCTGAGAAATTTGAACCCAGAAGGCAACTTTTCCACGTGACTGACAAAGTGTTTTGGAAAGTAAATTAGCTGTCTGCCTGTGGGCAAATGGCAGTTACCCCTGCAAAGCTGGAATAGCAATATCTGAATTTTGTGCAATTTGCTTGAGAATTTCCATTGTGGGTTTCAGTATTAGCTTATGCATCCATGATATTGTTATTTCTACTTAATGAATTTTTTTTCTCAGTTGCACCACAGAACAGAAGCAAGGGGTGAGATCACTTTCATTTTTTTGCCACTATTGTTAGCTCAACTGCTAGGAATTTGTAACGTTGCAAGTGCTCACGTTTTCAAGTATTGTTTATTTCTCTCTGACCTTAATTAAGCCAGTCTACCTCCCTAAATAAAAACATGCTCTTGTCGATTCACAGATTTTACAATTGATGGTCAAATGGACACCTAAAACCAGAGTTGTCTTGAAGCACCTTTAACACAGTAATATTGCCGCTGACCCATCTGATGCTTTTTCACATCTGCATTTCATTTTTAAACAAAATGAGTTGGATCATCTTAGCTGAAATTAAGACAAATGTAGAATTGCATTTCTCTGGCACTGTTGTCTCACATTTCTGTAGTCTGACTTTGCCACTACCCTCATGCTTAGTCTGAAGTCTTTCGTAAGCCAGTCCTTGGAATTGCTGAGATTCTGTTGCATTATTTATCTTAGCAAGTTTTTCTATGGTGTTTTTCAGGATACCAGTTTAACTCCTTTAGCAACATGCAGTATGTGTGCACATCCTATTTCTCAGCAATCTAATTGTTCACTCTTTTGTCTCTTGCAGAGCTGCAAGCTTTGCACGAAATGGTCCAGCAGAAAGTTGTCACTTTGCTGAGCGACCCAGAAAATATTGTGAAACAAACACTAATGGAAAATGGAATAACACGTCTCTGTGTGTTTTTTGGACGTCAAAAAGCCAATGACGTTCTTCTATCTCATATGATCACTTTCTTAAATGATAAGAATGACTGGCATCTTCGAGGAGCTTTCTTTGACAGCATTGTGGGTAAGGGTTTGGTTTCAGCCAAACAGAATCATTTTTTCATATCTTGGAAACTGCTAAGCCATTTCTTCTAAAGTTGTATGTAATTTTTAGGAAGTGACATGCTGAATTGTTGTGTAAATGTTTCTCTATGGAGGGAAGAAGAAACCATCTAAATATAAGTAGCTTTTTTTGTTTCTTACAAAGGAGACTGACAGATCTAAGATCAAGTTAGATTAACATCAACAACAAAATTTTAATTCTGTTTATTTTTACTTTTTATTTTTTTAAATCTTTCCTGAAGCTGCTAATTGAAAAAACGGAATTATGACAAATATATGCTAAAATATCTGCAAGCCATCTAGAAGATGCATCACTTTACATGTGTGCATGGTCCCGTTCCTCAATAAACCTGTTTGTGTGATAAAAATTTTGTGCTGATTACCACATTAGAGTAGAAGTGAAGAAGTTATTTAATGAGTAAACTTGATTGTGATGGGAAGCCATCTAATTGTGTGATATTTGTCAATCCCCAGTAACTGGGTTAGAAGCAGATACAGTTACCTGTCTGTGCTGTGTATGACAACAGCAACAATAAGCCTGAGTTATTTGATGAAAAAACAACTTCTCTCTTGAGAATGACCAGAGGAGTTGCCTGGTTGCTTGCAAGAAGCAATGTCAGCTTGATGGACATAAAGCAAAAGGAAGGATCAGAATTTCAGTGAAGTCCATCTCCCTGGCAGTTGCCAGAGATTAATTATATTAGATGGGTTACTAATCCAAGGAAGCAATCCCAGATGACAGTTTCATGTGGACACTGGCTGGTTGTTGTGTGGGAAAGGAGAAGAAAAGAATAAGAAAGCAATTTATTTCTGATGAGATGTGGCTGTTAAGTTTTGGTCCATGAGCTTCAAAGGGATTGCATTAATTTTACTTTTAATCTTGGCTTCTTTCAGAGATTTTTGAATTATATTTTAAAATTGAATTTATTTTTGAAACTAGGGGCTAGGTGGCTTTGTGGTGGTAAAGAATTAGAGAGTAGCTAACTAACTAAATCTTGAGGCCATGTCAGACAGGAAAAGTTTTAGAAGATTGTTATAAAAGATTCTTTTCAACTGTTGGCAATTATTGTAGTAGGTAAATGAATGTATTTTAAAGACGTTCTTTGCTGATAACTAGTCTAGTATCCAGTTCAGCCTTTCAGGAAGCTGAATGCTCGTCAAATAACCATTGCTGCTAAATTAAAAGACAAAAGTCCTGCTAACATTCTTTCATCAGTGCTCATTTACCCTTTCCATGGGTACAAATGCAGGCATTGCATCCCCACCCTTAGGAGTACTGCTGTTTTTGCCTCGCTGTTTCAGACTTGTGCTGGCCTGCTGTGTGTTTACATCTGTGCCTGACCTCTGGGAGGACTTCAGCAGGCACAGAGATGGGTTTTAGTCAAACAGCTTTCAGAATATTTGTCTAACTTTGTTTTTCCATCAATTTTAACAAAGATTGTGTCTTCTACGTTTACTTCTGTGTGAGTACTGGGTTTTGTAAGACTGAGGCCTTGAGATTTGCTTCCTGCATTGCTATCTCAGTAAATGCACGTATTTCTTGTTTTGATAACTTTCTTGGAAAAAGCTCACTGAATCTCTGTATACTGTTGGACTGAAATTTAAACTTCAGAGAGGAAAAGCAAAGAAGCGTTACTTTGGATTTTTATGTCTTTGCTGTTTGTTTGTTTGTTTTAACATTTTCAGGTGTTGCTGCTTATGTTGGCTGGCAAAGCTCCTCGATACTGAAGCCTCTGCTTCAGCAAGGACTCAGTGATGCAGAAGAATTTGTCATTTATAAGGCCCTCAATGCTCTTACTTGTATGTGCCAGTTAGGGCTCTTGCAAAAGCCTCACATTTATGAATTTGCTTGTGATATTGGTAAGTTGAAATGCAGGTGGTTACCTTGTTTTCCTATTAATGAAAACTTCATACTACAGAAAGCTTCATGGCCAGCTTAATATAAGTTTCATAGCCTAACTGTTCAGTATGCAAACCTGTAGTACTCTTTTAGGGTTTACTCAAATTAGACATGCCCAGAATTTGCTAGCTGTTTATCAACCAGCTAGTCTTTTGAGACTTTATCTTTTATGGCTTTTCAAAAGCATTCAGAATCTGGGGCAGGTGATCTGTGGTTTTATATCTCATGACTGGATGCTGTCCCTTGATTACAACTTTGTAAAACCCATGTAATTGAGATGGACTTCTGAATCCAACAGGAGAACATTAGTTATCTCACAGTATAAATAGTGACTGTTCAAGGAAGAGTAGGGAAGAAGGAATGAATAAACTATTTACTTAAAAACAAAAACAAATCCTTGGTACTTCAATTTTTTTTAACTGCCCAAATTAAGGTTAGCATTTATTTTTGGGTTAGTCTCCTCGTTGTCAACTCCAGACTTGCAAAGAAGTGAAATGAATAGATAGTAAAAATATTCTTTCTGGCAACAGCAAGGAAGCTCCGCACCACTGGCCCAGTAAAGTTGATAAAATAATTTTCTCATTTCAGGTGTCAATTGTAGTGCTCTGCTGGAGGAAAGGCTGAAGTTGGGGTTGGTTCTAGGGGGAGGAAATGACATTGCAGGCTGCCTTTTATAGGATGGTCCCCTCTTTAATTTGAACTCTAACAGTAATTTTCTTTCAGCACCTTTCCTGTGCCATCCTAATCTTTGGATACGTTATGGTGCAGTGGGATTTATCACTGTGGTTGCACAGTATCTAAATATTGCTGATGTCTACTGCAAGCTAATGCCATACCTCCATCCCTTTATCACACAACCAATAATACAGGTAATGCTTCAAATATTAATGTGAATATTCCCTGACCAGTCATAATTCTGTGGTCTGTTGTTGCCATGGTGCTGGCTGTAAGAACATTAATTGCTTTGTCATTCTTTCTGTTTTTTGTTGCTTTTTTTTTTAAGGGCAGATTTTTTTGGGTTGTTGTGTTTTTTTTTTATCTCTGCTGGCAAACATGAATGGCCATTGCCATTTGTGATTTATCAATTCAAGACTCTCATTGCTTTGCCAAGACAAAGGGCAGAGTGCTCAGCTTGTGTCTAGGAATGGCCTGCATGACGCTGGCAGTGTTTGCATGGACATCTTTGCATACAGCTTTAGGACCTGTAGAATTCATCTCTCAAGTATTTAAGTAGATAAGAAGCAGCTGCATTACTTGCATTGAAGTGTGCAATGTGTATTTAATGTTTGGGGTTTTTTTTAATCACACAGTTGGTAGTTTAATTAAAATAATATTTTTCTTTTCTTCCTAGATAGCTACTGCAGTAGTACTGCACTGGTTGATAGATGTCTATCTTGTTCATTTAGTACTTTATTTTCTCACTCTACTGTATAAATCTTTGCTTTCCTTTGCAACACTACACAGAATATACAAGTCATATTGAGTTGGATCAGACTACTTTTGAATTTATTTTTCATGTAAATAGTCTGCTTTGAGGAGCAAGTTATAGTAATGAGGTCTTATGGCATTGTGAAGGAACAACCCCATCCCACTCCATTGTTTTTAGTATTCCAACTTTTATACAAATATTTATATCATAATTTTGGGCCAAAATGGTTTGGCCATTTAACTCAAGGTCAGTAACTAGGTGGTCTGTTTTGCCCAATTTTGGTCAGTATCGCCCAATTACTTGCTACCACCATCTTCAAATCTAGTCTTGAAACAGGAGAGATCAAGAACTGAAACAAATGTATAAACTCAAAGGAGTGTTAGGTCTGCAAGTAGGCTGAACTGAGTACAAGAATTTTTGTCCAGATGTTCTCTGGACACAAACAGACACTGAATCACCATCTGTGAGAACAGAAAGTTGTTTTCTGTTACAGTAATGAACAAACTTCCCCAAACTTAATGGTTCTAAATGATGCCTGAACTCACTAGTTTCTTGTGACTGTTTGCTATTCTCTAAGTATGCTTTTGAGGATTACTTAATTACATGTTTTTATACATACCGTTGTATACATCAAAGAAAAGCCAGTAATCTGATACTGGGAAAGAGCTTTTCTATTAAGTATTTTTACAAGGTAAATGTAAGACAGTTCTGAAATATTATTGTATTTGTAGTAGAATTTTAGCTCAGTCAAGTTAATGTTCTGAGACTGCTGGGGGAACAGAAAGAAAATGGAGAAAATTTGACATAACCAACATAAGGAAAGATCTAGAAGTTGTATGTACGTTATTGGCATGGTCATGTTTAATTTCATGTCATAGTGTGATTGATTTTTTTACTTACCGTTACTGTAAGCTTGAAAGCATGTCCTCAGGATCATAGAATCACTAAGGCTGGAAAAGATTGTGTAGGTCAACCATCAACCCCTCACCATGCCCACTAAACCATGTCCCTCAATGCCACATCTACCCTTTTCCTGGAAACCTTCAGGGATGGTGACTCCAGCACTCCTCTGGGCAGCCTGTTACGGTAATAGGACAGAGCCAGAAAGTAGCTTTTAAACAAGCCTTCAGAGCAAGAGTTGGTTTGGGTTGGTTGTTGTTGTCATTTTTTTCATTTGTTCGCTTGCTTGTTTTTATATTAACATTCACTGCTGTCCAATTGCCAACCTGTAGGCTAGGGGAAAAAGTAGACATGATACCTACAGCACTTTAATGCTACATTTCCCCATATTTAATGGATATCTTTCTTCCCATTGACTGATTTCTCTTTTTGAATTGCAGATAGATAAAGAAATAGTCCTGCTAAGTGTGCTTAAAGAGCCTGTCAGCCGTTCCATATTTGATTATGTCTTAAGATCAAAGGATATCACAAGTCTTTTCCGACACCTTCAGATGCGTCAGAAGAAAAGGAATGGTGTTCTCCCAGACTGTCCACCCCCAGAGGACCCTGCCATTGCACAGCTGCTGAAGAAGCTACTTTCACAAGTGATTGTTTTTCATTCGTACTTTGGAAGTCAGGGTTGAGGCTCTTGGGCTCTGTATGTCTCTGCAGCAATCTTGCGGTTGCTGCTTTTAGAGGATCCCAGTCTGGGGGTCAGTAGAGTTTATTGGACAAAGAGTTCAGAACCGATGGAAGATTCTTAAAAGATCTCTAGAAAATAGGGCAGCTTTATGTCTGAAATCACCACATATATTTTCTTTTTGAAGATTTCAGTGGTGTGTCTTAGATTTCAGACGCAATATATTAGTGGTGCAGAACATAGGCTATGTAACGTGCTGGAGAGAATAGTGTGCATTTGTTAAAGAGGCAGACATGCAAATAACAGTGTTATTAATAACCGAAGGAAGGTGAAAAGTTTTGAAGTTTGTATGTGAAAAGGGGAACAGTAAGAATCAACCACATGAAGTAGTGAGAACCAGGAAGAGGAAGGACTGCAGCCAAGTGTGTGTGGTGTTCTTTTACCCCAGTGTTTGTGGGCTGTAGGCATAGCCTAGGTGGCAGTTAAGCAGATTGCACCAGATGGTGATCCAGTATTAAATGCAGCTCTTCTCTCACCTTTCTTCCTCACCTGAGGAAGAAAGATAAAACTACAAGAACTTGCCCAAAGTTTCAAATTAGTAATAGACTGGTGTCTTGAGTTTTGAGGATGTGCTCCATCTCTTCGCTTCTGAGCCAGTCACTTAATTTTACCACTGCTTGCATCTGCATGCCTTGATGCATTTTCTTTTTCAAAAAAATAATAATATATTTTCTCTTACTCTGTAGGGGATGACTGAGGAAGAAGAAGACAAACTGTTAGCACTGAAAGACTTTATGTTAAAATCGAATAAAGCTAAAGCCAATATTGTGGATCAGAGCCACCTGCATGACAGCACTCAGAAAGGAGTGATTGATTTGTCAGTTCTGGGAATAATCAGGAGACAAGTGGATCTGGTTAAAACAAAGCAGGAGCCTGATGACAAACGTGGTTGGTATATTTTGTAGTCTATCTAGATAGAATTAATTTACTCAGTTCATCCTACATAATTATTGCCACCCTCACTGAATTAGCAATAAGGAAACCTAGCATGGTTTCTCGATAGTATGCTGCTATATGAAACATGAGGTTTGGTGATGCTCTCTGCAACAGTGAAAGATGAAATATTTTGCTTGTGAGAGTACTCGGAATACAGAAATATCTGCAAGCTATGTAACTATTGCCATCTTATTTCCAGGATTAAGAGGCTTGTCTGCAAGTGGTTTCCATCTAATTTTAAAGGGACGTATACATAAGAACAGGATTTTTCATTTTTGTGCATCATGTGGAGCCAGGAGTGGACAGGATTTAAAAGTTAGTGTGTACAGTCGGTGTTTGGACTGATTTCTTTCACCTAGAACTCTTGCCTATAAAGTCTTTATGGCTTTAACTTTTCTTCACTAATTTCATCCATGTTTAATTAGTCCCATGTTTTCATTTCACTGTATGTTTTTTGCAGTTTTAAGTGACTCCAAAGGAATGGTGAAAATAATTATTTCTTCTTTATAGATAGCATTCTTTAGTCTACAGTTGATCATTTGCAACAATTTATCTGCTGTTCCATTACCAACTTACTTCTGACTTAAGCCAATAAATGAGTAACTCTCACAAGGAAAAATTTTTCATGTGGATTCTTGCAGCTTTCTAGATGGAAAAAAAATCATGATATTGGAATTAATTACTACATGAGTCAGCTGCAAGATTAGTAAGGGTAAACAGAACACTTGCCACATGTTCAGCCCTGTCAGCTGACATAAACAACCTAGCAGTAGTTTTTCTCCATTAACTATATGCAGATAATAAATTGGTGTGTATACACTGGTCTCACGTCTAGTCAGAAAGTAATGAGTGAGGGCTGCCATGACTGTATTACTTTTTTTTTGCTCCCTTTCCTCCCCTACCTCCCAACTCCTTATAGCTAGAAAACATGTAAAGCAAGACTCAAATGTAAATGAAGAATGGAAAAGCATGTTTGGGTCTCTGGAACCACCCAGCATCTCCCAGCCAATACCCAAAGGACACGGGCAAACTGCTGATCTGGAAGCTATCCAGGCTGGGAAACCACTTCGTTCAGAGTCCTCAGCTGGCATTTGCACCACTTTGTCATCCTCCCCACAGGTACTGCTGAAGAACACTGTCTTTGCATAGAATCATTTGAGTTGGGAGAGACCTCTAAAAGCCATCTAGTCTAACTCCTGTGAATGAACAGGGACATCTATAGCTACATCAGGTTGCTCAGAGCCCAGTCCGTGCTCTTATATGAATACTTTTGCATGTTGTAATTGTTTCCAAAGAGATGTTTTTGATTGAATTTTTGTCATGATGGCTCTAAAATACAAAGTTAATTGTCCCTAGTATTGTTGCCTTTGTATATTTGATTAAAACTAATCACTTCTGCAAGCCTTTACCTTTGTAATATGTAAGGCATGTATTTGTAAGTGCTCATCTTCTTACAGGCAACTGATGGAACAGTTGTTCAACCCAGGAAACCAGCGGTCCAGGTACTGAGCAGCACAGTTTCTCCATCTGCATACCAGTTACGCATCACCACCTGCAAAACTGAACTGCAGCAGCTGATTCAGCAAAAGCGAGAGCAGTGTAATGCAGAAAGAATTGCCAAACAGATGATGGAGAATGCTGAGTGGGAGAGCAAGCCTCCACCTCCAGGTAAATCACAGGCCACCAGGGCCAATAGACAGATGCACAGAAGAAAAATGTTTTGAGTTAAAACTTAATTATCTTGAGGAAAAAATGCAAAGCGTTAGGAAAACAGGAGATTTTAGGAAATGTGTGCTCTTTGTCCACAGCACTTACTTAGAAAAATATCTGCCTGCCTATGAAAGAGGATCTGGAACCTAGATCTTTATCTTTCTGGTCATGGACCCAAGTGACTAGTCTCAAGCTCAGCATGTGCTCTCTGCTCCAGTGAGGTTTCTGAAGCAGGATGTTTACAATAGAGTCTGTGGCAGATTATCTGCCTGATTACAGGTGATCTTTGCACTAGCTTCTCTACAATGTCCATGTGTTTTAAAGGGCTCTTTGTAATTTCACTGAATGCACATGGAACTAATCTAAAAGAAAATACTTAACTGGTTCTGCCAATAAGGCTTAGTGTAGAGTTGAGCAAATAGCCTTTCTAAAAATGCATCACCTGTACCCAATCCCTGAAGACACTCAAGGTCAGGCTGGACAGGGCTCTGAGCACCCTGATGTAGCTGTAGGTGCCCTATTCATTGGAGGAGTTGGACTAGATGGCCTTTAAAGGTCCTTTCCAACTCAAACGATTCTGTGATTCTATGTTTTCAGTGCCTTCTATGCTTTGAAGCTATAATGGCTATTTCCCAATACGCCTGTTGGTGGGTGAGATCAGGGGAATCTTCATCTTCCCATTAGGTTTCGAAATCAATGCCAGGCTTTGTGATTTGGTTTTTCCCTGTAGGGTGGCGTCCCAAAGGATTGTTGGTAGCTCACCTTCATGAACACAAATCTGCAGTGAACCGCATTCGGGTCTCTGATGAACATTCCATTTTTGCCACTTGCTCTAACGATGGCACAGTGAAAATCTGGAACAGCCAAAAAATGGAAGGAAAAACCACTACAACCAGGTAGCTTTAAAACTCACGGAGCTGCTATTTTAGTCTGTTTTTTACCATAGAGCTTGGAGAAAACTGAATCATTTGTGGCTATGTTGGAGATTTGCATACTGATATAGACTGGTGTTTCTCTTGGCATACAAACACAAGATAGTAGAAATAGACAGTATTTGCAAGCAAATCTTGTTCTTTCCTTAACTAATTGAAACAGCAAAAGGATTGCTTCAGATTAGTAATTACAGGCTTTTTGATTTCATTTCTGTAAGTAACATTCTGGTGCTATTGCTTAAAGCTGAGTTTTCTTGGAACAGATTAGCTTTCTGATTAACTGTCTCATGCACTGATAGTTGATGAGGAAAGCTGTGTTGTTGGTTGAAACACAGATGGGTGGTTTGGGGCTGACAGTCTCTGTGAGAATTATTTTTGGGAGAAGAGGATGTATCTCAAAATACAGATGCAGTGAACTGTAGTGTCAGTTAAATAACAGTAACTACAGTATGCTGCTTTGATAGAGATATGTGGTAGACTGATGTTCTCTTTGTCTGGTAGACAGATGTGTTCTTTTGCACCTGGAGACTGTCACAACCCATAGGCTCAAAAATAGATGATTAAACTTGCAGAAACAACTCAGGCTTTGCTTTCTAATTTTGAAACTCTTAAAAAGCATTGTTTTCAGAGGTCTCTTGAGCCATTGGTTTTAAATAGGTGTCTGAGAGAAGTCATTCTTATTTAAATTGCCACAAAATACATTTCTTCTTTTTCTGCCCCCTCTCCTTTTACCATTCAGGTCAATTCTGACCTACTCTCGGATTGGAGGACATGTCAAGACTCTTACATTCTGCCAGGGCTCACATTACTTGGCCATAGCTTCAGACAACGGTGCTATCCAGCTTCTTAGTATTGAAGCTTCAAAGCTCCCTAAATCTCCTAAGATTCAACCAATTCAAAGCAGGTATGTACTTACAGCAGTTAAATCTCCCTGCAGAACTCAAGCTGCTAGCGTATGCCTTGCTCAGAGTGTGTTTGCTCCAAGCTCCTGCTGGCTGATCCCAGGCTGTACAGAAGGCTATAGTCCTATCCTGCTTCATAAAGAAGTGCTGAAAGGCAACAGCCCAGGATTGAGGATTTAGAGCTCTTGGTTATCACTATCTGCTGTGTCACTGGACTCATTATGAGTTTGAAACCGTCAGTAAATCTAAATATTTCTAAATTCTTTTATTTATGTGCTGGGTTTGCTCATTTCTTACCTCCCCTATTACCATGTTAATCTCCAAAATAACTTGATTAATACTCTATTAAATAGAAGTCACTGATGGACATTCACAAACATACAATGCATAGTTTGGCTTCAGGCCTGCAAATTGGTCTCCCAGGCTCCTAATACGAGTAATGTGGCAAAGATACGAGGGATGGAATACTATTTAGAGGAATGTTTGGATGTTTTAATGTTTTTTTGTTTTGTTTTGTTTTTAGCCTTCCCATATAAGCAGTTTTGAATATTCGGCACCAATTCAATTGCTTAGTCTTCCAGTTTGAATGAGGGACACATCCAACAGCTCTCTCAGAAACATTTTTCAGCTCTAAATAAAAGTAACCTTTTGTTTTAAACATCCTCTCCTGTTTGAGATTAAGTTCATATATGAAGTAAGCTTAATCTAAGGGAGGTGGAAACTACAAACCAGAGATGTGTTTTCCTTCTGGCATATACTCAGTCACACACAATAAGTGACTGAGCACAGTTCTCTCAGTACAGCAACAGAGAGGAAAAAAGAGATTGTGTGTCCGTGCCAGTAGGCTCTGATAGGTGAATATCTGAGAAACACAGAACACGAGTCTGAGGGAGATACATGATACAGAGACACAGAGCATTGCAAAGAGCTGTTAACAGAAGGCCTGCAGGTGCTATAGACAGAGGTTGATAGAGTGTAAGCATGTGTTGGACTAAGACTGGAGAATTGTTTCTAGCCCTTGAGTAGTAACATGAAGACAATGCTGTTAGTTATTAGCTATTGAAAGGAGTCTTAAACTTGAAAGTACTGTCTGTTTCTAAATCAGTGTATTCTTTTAACCCAGATCCTTGGATTTGAAGGATGATGGCTGTGTGGTAGATATGCATCACTTCAATTCAGGAGCCCAGTCAGTGCTGGCTTATGCTACGGTTAATGGATCTCTGGTTGGATGGGATTTGCGATCTAACAGCAATGCTTGGACACTGAAACATGATTTGAAGTTAGGCCTCATAACTTCCTTTGCTGTGGACATACACCAATGCTGGCTGTGTATTGGTAAGTGTGTATTTCTTATTAGCTGTTTTTTGTTTCCCCACTTTGATTTTTTCCTTTACAATAACTACAGCTCAAGCTTTTGCTCCATCTGATTGACTAGAATATGCCGTTTTTCAAATAAGGGGAGAAAATAACCTCCTGATATATTTGTGGGAAGCAGTCTGTCCTGTAATTACTTGAAGTCCCATCTCCTAGAAATAGAGCACCAGGATATGGACAAAGACCCTTGTAACTGTCCGTCTGACTGTGGACAGCTATCTCTCACCAGGCACAAGCAATGGCACCATGGCATGCTGGGACATGAGATTTCAGTTACCAATCTCCAGCCATTCTCATCCTTCCAAGGCCCGAATCAGACGTCTGCTCATGCATCCTGTCTATCAGTCTTGGGTTATTGCAGGTAAAATATCTTAAACGTACCTCACTGTTGTCAGAATCTGTGATTAAAGAAGCTTCTGTTTCAATTTTTGCTTCAAGCCCTGCTTTATGGTTGTTCTTTCTGTTTGTTTTCATTTATATTTTCTTCCATTGTAGTTTTTCTTGTGTTTTGCTTGGGGAAAGGAAAAAGGGAAAGCTCATGCTTGTATTCTACCACTGTGCCCTTCTTAGCTTTCTAAATGTAAAAAAGGAAAGAGGTAAAAAAAAAAATCTGGTAATGAGCCACTATGAAAACGACAGCTTTTGCAGTTCTTATTTTCTGGAGCATCACCCTCATGATTGTCCCTCCCTGTGTGCTAGCATATCAATTTTTGTAGACAAAATGTTATATAAGACAAAACCCAGAATTATGACGTACATTGAAGTTGATGGGAATTCTGCCACTGCATTCAGTGCCCTTGTAGAGCAGAGACTAAAAGGCTGTTCCATGTCCAGTCCCCACTTAATTGCGACCCAGCTGCTCCTTGGGTTAGAGTTTTCAAAAATCCTACAAGAGTCCTCATCTGGTGTGCTCACAGCTGCTTCATTCTCACTGCACATACCACTGTCATATGCTGTGCTCATACTGGAAAGTACTTCTATGTGTTCACATCAGGAAGATATTCTAAAAAAGACAAGTAGTATAAATTAATACTGCGATAATTAGGTTGATAAAGTTGCTATAAAATGAATTCATAAATAAGATTCCTATTTTACCTAAACTTGCTTCTTAGGTTTGACTAATTCTTTCAGCAATGAACCACGCTGGGACCAAATCAAATTTATTTAAAAGCCATGCAAATAAATGAATGTTCTCTGTGCTTCTTAGTTTTTCTTCCCTGATAAAGAATAAATTGGTGACAAAACTCATTATTTTAAAATCGTATTGAAAAATCCTTGCCTACAAGGTTGATGCCAAACATGTAAACATTCTCTTTAACAGAATTCTTTGCCCATCTACCTTAAATATGGGTGTGAAATGTCATTGTAGCTACTGAATTTGACAACTTTGGATTTGCTATCTTAGTTGCCTATGAATAATCTCTAAAGTCACTGATGACAGTGCCAAACAGGCAGACCATCCATTGCACCTAAAGAAGCATGAGAAGTTATCAAGGGAGAAAATTATGAGGTTTTAATCCTTTTTAAAGAGGGTGGAAGATTAAAGCAGGATTCTGAATTCTCACGAGTGAGGTACTTTACTGAAGCTGCTATCAAGGGATAAAAACAGCAAAACACATGCATGGCTGATAAAGCAAGACTAACAGCTGCTTTGGAGAGCAAGTAAAGAGTGTCTCTATGTCATACCCTCTGTGCCATGTCATTAGAGTGACAAGTGAGAACCAATGCCGCACGTTTTATTTATATGCACTGGCATTATCTTTCCTGTAGCTGTTCAAGGCAATAATGAAGTCTCCATGTGGGATATGGAAACTGGTGATCGACGCTTCACTTTGTGGGCCAGCAGCGCGCCGCCTCTTTCAGAACTGCAGGTCTGGTCTTTTTCTCTTCCTGCTTCTGTTCTGTAGCTGGTCCAGAACAATCTCAGCCTCCATGCTGTGAATCAGTAGTTACATGTCTCTGTGGCCTTGCCAGTTTGCCACCAGGAACATACTCTGGTATTTATTTTGGCACTGTAATTGTTTTGCTGTCAAAACTGAATTCCTTCGGTAAAAAAGTAGCGTAACGTCAATCTTGACTGGTATCTTCCACTGCATGTGGAATGTATCCAGTCATATTCTCACAAGACCTGTCAACCAGGCAAGCCTGAAAGGTCTTAATGAAGCTAAAATTCATGGTATGGCATCTTGTACGTACTTTTACTTGCAGCGTCTGGGAATGTGGGTACTCCATAAGCATCTGTTCTTTCACACATTCCTTTTATAATACAATGCCATTGCTACACTTAACTGTTAGCTTAAAGAATGGAACTCCACTCCCAGGAGTTACTTGGAAAGGAGCAATCTGGGATGTAATAGCAGATAGCTGCATCTTCTATAAATTTTGCAAATGCAGATGTGGAATCTACCTGAACATGAATTTGTATGTGCTACAAGTTTGTCAGGTTCACTTTATTTGATCACTTTGCAAAGTCGAATAGGAAACTTTGTGATTTGTTTTCTGCTGTGTGTGCCTTCCTTAATGCCTTCATGCCATAAAAGTTTGAGAGTTCATGTGCTTCTCAACCAATTTCACCTGCTTGATTCTCTGATGAATAAACTCTCTTATTTGCCATCATTGAGAACTGTTTGGGATCTTGGAGGGTTTAATCTGTAGTGTTGTTCTGTGAGCCACAAGAGACAAAAGGAAGTACTTTACCTTAACATTCTTAGATGTGGCCTATTAATAAAGTAACTAAAACCAAGTTACAAGCATTTGGAAATGGCATGTATAAACGTGATTAAGAATGCACTCCCTTCGTCAAGCACCGCAACAACTTGTGACAGTACTTCTTAATAAATACCTCTTTTTCCTACTAGCCTTCTCCTAACAGCATCCATGGAATATACTGCAGTCCAGCATCTGGTAACCCCATATTACTGACAGCAGGCTCAGACATGAAAATAAGGTAATAAATCCAACAACATTGTTTGATGATCTCCCTTCTAGCCTTGTCTGTGCATTCAGTTTTGCCAACCATTGCAAGAGTAAGCTCTAAGAAGTCTAAACAATAATACTGAAGATGTGTTCACTAGAAAGCGTCAGCGAGCAGAAAGAATTGTTCTCACCAAAATTAGTGCAAACTTCTGCTTTTCTGAAATGCGACATGTACTGTTTTGTACAGTTCTTGATAGGCAGCATAGCAGAAATAAACCCACAAAAATGACTTGTGTAAGCTTGCTATGAATATTGACTTCTCTGCTCCTTTCATCCACTAAGTACACACAGCATGTAGTAATTGTACTCATTTTCACCACAAGAGCAAGACAGGCTTTAAGCAGCCATGTTCAGCTGATTTAAAGAAAAAAAAAAAAAGAGCAATAGTTTTATTGTGTTTCTTTGTGTTTAGGTTTTGGGATCTAGCCTACCCTGAGAGATCTTACATTGTTGCTGGAAGTTCTAATTGCCCGTCTGTGTCATACTACAGGAAGATAATTGAGGGCACAGAGGTGGTTCAGGTACTTTGCTTTGTTTGATAACCTGTTTAGCTTGCTTTTATGATGGCCCTGTGGGCTACATTAACTGCACAACAGCTTTCTTTGCAACTATCTCACTTCTTACAGATGGTATCAGCACAGTGTTTTGACATAGCTAGAAAGAAGTCACTTTAAAAGAAAAAATGTTAGTTATTTTTGACGGAATTAGACTTACCAGATAATACCTGATGCAGAAGCCACGGCTTTGAACCAGTTTTTATAAAACCCTTGGAATGTTAAGATGTGTGTTACTGTAGCTTCTTTTTCCTTATAGGAATGTTAAATTGTACTAGTTTGTATGTCATTAAAATAAATATGGGGAACAATGGTGATTTTCCTAATCAGCTGTTAAGTCAGTTCAAAGCAAGAAAGAGGTTTTGTGTGATGAAAAGAAATGAACCAAGAAATAATTATAAGCCATCCATCAAAGGGTGGGAGTTTTTGTTTGTCTGAAGATAACTTTTTTTTTGGTCTTCACAACTTGGAAAACTGTCATGGGGGACAGTGCTCACCTTTCTGTCAATATTTTCTTTTCACTTTTTTCTCTTTTTTTTTTTTTCTTTTTGTTTTGCATAGGAAATTCAGAACAAGCAAAAAATGGGGCCCACTGATGAGACCCCTCGGAAGGGTCCGGAGTCTCTCCCAGTTGGACATCACGATATTATCACAGATATTGCAACTTTCCAGACCACTCAAGGGTTTATAGTAACTGCATCAAGGGATGGAATTGTTAAAGTATGGAAATAAAAGTTGCACTAATATATAGAATGTAAATATTTGTAATAAATAAATGATGCTATAATGAAGTTTTCAAGGACTGTTTCCAGATCATGGAATAGAATGGACTTTAAAAACTATAAAGGGGGTGATAAAATCAGTTATCAGTGTCCTACACCACCCTGTTAAAAGCACTTCTTAATCACTTCTTTTGTTAAAGATGTTTGGTATTAATGGCATTTCCTTGAAAGGCCAAGCAGTTTATGAAGAAATTGTTTAGCTCGGCCTATCCTCCATTATTCTCAAGGATCTTTCAGAAGTTGATGGAAGGAATTCCCACCTTACACGTTGTTCTTGTATAAAAAGGAGAGGGCTGCTACAAGTATGTCAACGTCTGACTGCTGCTGCATTGAATCTGAGAAATGAAATATGAACCAGTGCACTAATGTCCCTGCATATTCTAATAACTGTAATAAAGTCCACTTGAGCTTCCCTGTTTGGTACCTGAGTCTGTTCACTTCCATTTTTCTAATAAGAATGTGTCCTCAGGATTTATTTTTTTCTCTTCAAGATCAACTATGAAAATCCATGGTTGATGGAAATCCAAAATATATGCATTTGTCTAACTTTTAGTGACAAGGGAAAGAACACTTGCTTACATATAAGCAGGCACACTATGAGAATATGCTCCCATCTGTTTCAAGAACTATTGGCAGAACAGAAATATTTGAAAGAGAATGATTTTATTCACATATTGAAATATTTGTAAGGGGAGTGACTATAGTAGAAAAACCTTCACATGAAAGTGAAGTTCTAGTAAGTCTATGACCCTTGAGAGCTGAATGCTTTTTCTTTCTCTTATACATAAGACAAATGCAAGTAATGAATCAATATTCTGACATTACTATTTCATATCTAAGATCATTTCATGAAAATGTTTAAGGGGTTATTTTACTTTAGTACATTTTTAAAATGTGCACTTCAGTGTCTTTGGAAGAAAATCGTTTCAATGCTTTTATCCCTTTTAAATAACACGGCGTTAGCTAATAAACTTTTCTCACTTTTCAAAATCTTAGATCATCTGAGCAGTAGTTTTAGTTTTCACTATTAAGAATAATAGATAATAACATCACTAACAAGTATTTCTTTGAGCTGGGATCTGGGAGGTGAGATGCTGTGTGAGATTTTCCATCTCTTCTGCCCATCATCTTGATAGTATAACAAAGGACAAAGTAGTTTAAGTGTCTCTGCACTAGAAAGACTTTATACACAAGAATCCACATTCTTCTTGTGTTTCAAATCTGTTTTTGTTCCCTCCACAGCCCCCATACCAGAACTGACCACACATTTTCTGCTCTTTGTTGTAGTACCACTTCAGAACGTAATTCTGACATTCTCCACTATCTTGAGCCTGGGCACACGCATCTGGAAAAGGCAAATAAGAGAGAGAGATATAATGAAAAATCCATCATTCTTAGCATTAGAATTTTAAGGGAAGTAACATTCAGTATAAATGAGCAATTATGAAAGCTAGGCACTGTTCAGTGTCTTAAAAAGATTCATCAAGTATCCACACATAAACAAAAGGCATCAGAGTGGCCAGAGGATAAAACAATAGATCAGTACAAGCCACATCTCTCAGTAGGCAAATTCTCAAATTGTGCTATATATTTTTAGAAGTTAAATTGTTGGCTTGCCAATTATGAGTGCAACTACAACTGGGAACTGCAGTTCACACCTCTCCTGTAAGTAAATGTTTTATGTCACTGCTCACATGAGTATAATCATCCTGTTTGCATCTTCACAGGAAACATTTACTTGCAAAGAGTAAACAGTAACATATCTTCATGGTTAATGGAAAATGTACACATAATTAGGCCATTAGACCGTTCTGTCCGTGCAGAGTACATCAGTTATGCACTGTGGATGTCTAGGATTCCAGATTTACATTTGCTCTTAAAGTTCAATGTTTGAACAGTTTTGCAGCATTGGCTCTCTCATCTGGAAAGGGGCTAGCAGACATCCAGTAGAATCCTTTTCGACTGGAAAGAGGGATGGAAGATGTAGCAGTGAGCAACAGCATGTGAAGTCATGCAGACGCTATTGCATTTTTGCAAAGAAATTATCACAGAATCAGAATTACAGGATCACAGGTTGGAAGGGACCTCTGGAAATCATCCAGTCCTGGATGAACCTGACCTGCTAAAGCAGGTTCCCTAGAGCAGGTTGCAGTCAAAAGTTATCTCCAATTGCAGTCCACACAATAGAAACACTCAATTCTTTAAAAGGGATGATGGTGAGAAATCTGATGTCACAATGAGATTAAGACACCTATATCAAAAGGCAAATCCGGAAAGAAATGTGTAAGCAGGAGGCAAAGTAAAAAACATGAATAACACATGTCTTGACAGGATATCTCTGCTGGAGAATCCTGTTCTTCCCAGGAACAGATTGTAACACACATTTAGTTTTTCCATGCTGAGCTAAGTTAGGAGCAGGAATAACTCAGTAATTATAGTGCAACATGAGGAGTTAATGTGATTAGCTGTTTTAGTAAAGAGGATAACAATCTATATTATTATTGTTATTTTAGAAAGTTATAAATCAAAACTAAAGTCTAAATGACACCAGCAGTTCGTCCTGTAATTACAAACTCGTACAGATTTGGACTGTATTCAGGAATATGGCGAAAAAAAGTTTTGGAAAATATAATGAATGGAAATGATTCACAAAGAGCAAGTATTCAACTAATTCCTTCACAATTTAGAGCTTTTCTACTGAATTCAGAGAAATTTTCATACTCTAAAATCGTACCATAATCACTATTGTCAGGTCCAGTTTCTACTATCGTTGCTAGACTTTCCTTTTTCCCCTGAGCTTCTCCATACTCTTGTGGCTTTTCTCCAGTTGTGTCTTCCTCTGTGAAGTACTCATTCTCCTCCAAACCATATCCCATTCCTGGCATTGCGTATACAGGTCCTGTGGTAGTCAATTTAACGTTTTCCAGGGCTCTATTTTCAGCTGTTTCAATGTCTTTCAAATCACCACTGTAACCAATTTCATCAGTTCCAGGTAAAGGCATCCTTCAAAGGAGACGGGGAAAAAAAGTATTTAAGTACCAGGATGGCCTTTTCATTCCTTCTGAATACCGTGAAAAAACATTGTTGATCCTGATCATGCTTCTGCCAAAGCTAATCTGAATATATAGTGACTAATCTAAAGGGAAAAATCTTATGTTTGGAGGAAACTGTAAATATACAGTTTTATCCCTTACATGCCCATGTGTGTAAGATTTAAGTTCCAAACCTTTCAGTCACAGACACCTGATCTCGTGTGTCACCCCGATCTAAGTTCTCACACTCTTCTTGAAGTTCAGGAGAAGGATAACTGTTCATTTCTCCTGTGGAGAAAGCAAACATACCACGAATGAGTTTTAAATTCCTCCAGAACTCAACACGTTTAACAAAAAGCAGAAAAAGATTTATTTTCTTTTCCACTGAGTTTGTGTCTTTTACTATCTAGAAAGATGTCCAGAAAAATGAAAACAACAGATCATCTAGAGGAGATCAACTCTTGAAAAAATGCCTTAGACTTTTGTCTTCCTCTGTAATACACTACAGCAAATTTGTTTTGCCTAAACACATTTCTGATGGGAATTTCAACTCAGTGACTTCCTTCTTGACATCCTCTTGAATAAATTTCAAAGCACCTAAAAGCTGTTAATCTACAATAATGGGTCTTGAAAACTACAGAAGTTCTTTCTCTGACCTACAGAGGCAGAAAAACTTCAGAGGTTAAGGCTAGATCTGCTGTTGTTTAAACTTCTATCTTCCCAAAAGCCAAAATAAGCATTAACAGCTCAGTAAATCTGGGCCTCCCAAGGGTCGGAAAAGAAATGTAGGTGCCAGTGGCCAGAGAAGAAATGTAGGCCTAAATCAGGAGAACAACTGTTTTTTTGTGTCTGAAAAATAGTCTTTCCTTCATAAAAGTGAAGTCAGCGTAGCCATATATTGAATACAAACTTAATGAGAAAAAAACTTCAAGATTTTGGTCTAAGGCAACATTAGAATGTAATATTGTTTTGTATTTACTGGCAATTCCATTAGTGTCCAACATCTGCTACAAACTATAGATGAAATACCAAGTAGTTATATTATGTCTAGAAACTGAGAAGTAGTACATCTACTGACTGCCTTTTCCTACAGAGCATTTCTCATTCTTTCCATAACTTAAGTGAATGGCATTGCATGCTACTTACGTTGTAGCAGGTTTAGAAATGTCCGGGCAAATCTCTGAGCATACACCATCTCAGACATTGAAATCCTACCCAGTGTCAATAAGTGCTGATCTGTGGGGGAGCTTGATAGTTCTATCAGCTCGCTGTCACTCAGGTCATTGCCAAGTGCAAGAGTGAATACAGTAAATCCTTGGCACTTGACTCCAAGTGAAATCTCTCTTAGCTTCTCTCTGTCTTGTACGCTTGTTTTGCTTCCAACTATTGCAAATATGACCCTGTGCTTTCTTTGTCTGGGAGCTTTAAAAAATACATTTTCAACTGTCCACTGCAATGCAGAAGCAATGGCTGATGGCCCTTCCAGTTGGCGAACAGACTCTTGGATATGTTTCTTCATCAAATCTTTATTGTTGTATGTTTCTAGATCAAATTCCAAGGCCACAGGAGTTTTGTTTCTGTCAGGTAGGAAGCCCCTGGGAGCCTGCTGTACCAGTGCCACTCTGGTGCCTCCAGAAGATTCACTTGGCTGTTCAGCAATGACAAACTGGTCTAGCATGTTGCTCACAAAATCCTTGGCTCTCTGAAAATCTTCACCACTGATGCTGCGAGAGCTGTCCAAGACGTAAGTAATATCCATATCCATCAGAAGAGGTGGAGAAACGGGCACTTCACAGATGGTACTGGGCTGGCATTTATCTAGAGACAAAGAGCCAATAAACAGAAAACTATTTAGCAAAACAACAAAACAATGGTTTGAGGGGAAAAAAAAAAATGAGAGTCCTACTTATTTATTTTTTCTTAAATGTGATTTAAAACTTTCAATTTAGTGACAAGAGATCTTATTATTTCTTACAAGCAACAAGGGATGAATCCTGGTGAACAAGGTTTTGAGATTTATGGGAAATTTGGGTATGAGATCAAAAACTGGTGTGTTATGTTTTACCTTACGAACAGAATTCCCTTTAGAATTTTTCTTCTATCAAAATCTAAACACAGCAAAGGACACTGAAGCAAGCTCTGTTGTTTTTTTTTCCCCTCAGACCACTATTAAGCATTCTGAAACACTTATCATTTAGCAGTTTTTCTCTACCTCAAAATACAAAGTTCATAATAAATGAGCATGATATCCCAGAAACATGGTATTAGAGTTAGCTTCTGTTACAAAATAAATGCCAAATAGAAAAAGTTGTTTCACACAGCTGAGACAGGAATTAAATAGCTTTTGTGTTTTTAAAACTCTAATTCTTACTATCCCTTTTACCTAATATAATTACTTTATTGAAAAATGTAAGATTGGTGCTGAAAGAATAAGAGGAGTAATACAACAGCTGAAATAAGTAAAATGCCTCACCAAAGCAAAGTGTACAATGTATGATGCTCTCCAAATTTTCATCCTGTTGCCTTTCCCAGACAAATAATCGAAATCTTCCAGTATCATCAATCTAGGTTTTAAAGCAAACAGAAAAGTAACCTTAAAGCAAAATGTAGATCATGTTTATTCTTCGTTCTTAATACCATTACTGAAACTAGGTGTTGTCCCTAACTTCGTGATTTAATTTCTATTGTAATATTGAACAAGTATAGGGAAGGCTTTTTTAGTTGCCATCAGGAGCATCCTATCTGCCCTTGTGCATTACAAGATCACTATTTTTTTCTAACTCTACGCTATACAGAGATTGTTAAGCTAGCACAACTAATAACAATTGGTATTAGCAGCTTACTAGTCAATTTAAGATAGTCATAATATATTGCTCAAAGCTATAATAGATCATCCAAACCTAGCCCAAGCATTTCTGAATGATGCTGATCTTGAGACCTGTGTGCATGCTTATTTCATCTTTCAGCTCTTTGTAGAATCTAGATCAGAGAAACAGCACGGGTAACCAAGTGAAATTAACACAGTGCTATTGAAATTTTATGATTTGCCCTAAAACCACGGTTCAGAAATAATTTCTGTGCAATAAGAGCTCAAACGGTGACCATTATAGTGAAGAGAATCAGTGTTTCTTTGTTAAAATAGCAACCTTTAACATAACACTTTTTAACAGGAGATTGGACATCTCCTGATAGCAAAATAGGTGTATAGGGGATCGTTCTTTACTCAAATAATAGTAGCTACTGAGCAAATGGACAACTGATTCAATTCTTCATAGTCTACTTACTGAGAAGGCACGTCTGACATTTGGCAATTCAGTGAAGGCAATAACCACTGGAGTGATATCCCAGGCACTCAACTCAAGTACAGCTGTGCTGATGACCACATCCTCCTGAGATGGACCATTGGCAAAAAATACGGCAACTTTTCTTGTGAGGATGCCCTGACGAACCCGTTTGAAGACATTTCTTGCAACAAATCTCATTGCTGCCCCAATACTACGTTTTCCAGTAGATCTTTCCAGTGGTATGCTCTGAACTGCCTGTAGAAGCAAGTTGTGTTTTTGGAATTCTGAGAAACGAATGAGATAGCGTGTGTTGGTATTGAAAGAAACGATGGAAACACGAGCGCCTGTTGGGCAATTGCTTTCACTGATCTTAATGGCCTTCAGCAATGACATAACAATGTTTCTCATTCGTTCAAACGCAGCTGGAGTAACACCTTCAGACATATCAAGGGCAAACACCACCTCCGTCGGATAAACTGGACATGTGTCTGCATTTTGAAACAAAACATCTCTGTGAGAACATTTCAGCAATTTAAACACTTCTTTTTCTTCAAGTCTATGAAGAACGGGCATGCAGACACCTGATGGGCTTATGGGCTTACCTGATGAACAAGCTGGAATGAAGAAATGGAAAGGAAACAGATTATTTTGGATTCATATTCATAAAAAGAGACATGTTCACTCATGTGCATTAAGGAGCCTGACTCAAAGTTCATACAAGCATCAGAAATGGTCACAAGAAACAACACTCATTTTCTACAACCGAATAATCTAAACAGTGAAATTTGGATGAGATTTAAAGAAATAACTGTAGATTCTGCTGAGCAGAGAAAGCTGAGAAATAACAAACACTCCAAAGCTAGAGAATAAGTGATATATCAATATTCTTTGAGAATTCCCTAAAGGGGGATTGACACAATGCCAAATAATTAAATTAATTTTAAATGAGAACAAGAGAAGTGTGCTACAGTTTTTGTAAGTAACGGATAGAAAATATGAGCAGAAAGACTAAGCCTGTTTTTCACACCTGCTGAAAAACTTTCACAGTTACAGTCTACAGTCAACATCAACCTGAACCTTGATGTAAACTATCAGTCGATGGGGTTTCCAATGGAGGATTATTCTTTGAAGGATTCCAGGCTGGATGTGGTCTGGGCAGCCTGGTCTAATGGTTGGCCAACCTGCCTGTGGCAGAGGGGTTGAATTAAAATGATCATTCTGGTTCTTTTCAACCCAGGCCATTCTATGATTCTATGAGGGATGACTATGTGGATTCTAAGGTAAAAGATGATGCTCCCTACTTACGGCAGTTTTTTCGTGTAAAATTCACAAGTTCACAAGGCTGCAGAAGAAAAATTAAAAAGCAATTAACAATAAATCACAGACCACCTCAGACTGTGAATCTTTCTATTGGTTTGAGTTGAACATCAGATCTAAGCTACTGAACATTCACAAATTCCAGTTCATCTCTATTTCAACTTGACAGTGTTTCTGCCCCTTATGCAGAAGCAGAGTTATTTCAGACAAGCTCTATTGGCATTTTGCCATGCCCTGGAATACAAATCAACTATTTAGCCACTCTTTTTTTTTCTCTTTTTTTTTTTTTTGTAATAATCTTACCTAGGATGTCACTGTGCAATGCCACTTCCAGACAAGATTGGGAATTTCAGAACCAATTCACATAGCAAGAGGGAGCTCTGAAAAGTAAGACTAGACACCTTCTACAGAATATAGAACATACCTACAGTATCACCCTCAGGTATTGCCTGTGGGTACAATCTATGCAAGATCTAGATGAAGCCTTTAAGAATGTTAGCCATCTATCTATCTATCTATATAGCCATATATATATACAGATATATATATATAGCCTTACACATGTAATCCTATAGGGTTGAGATTCTGAAGAAATCCTGCCCTAATATTCACAATGAAAATAGCTACTGCTGAGGAAGTGTCTTCTTTTGCAAGGAGGTCAGACATAACCCTGAAGAGTATCTCATGTTTAAATTGATTGAATGAGATAACAAGTAAAGGAATATTAATGTTTGTAGATTGTACATAGTGTAATATCATCTTTCCTCATTTCTTGATTACTTGCCAAACAGAATGACCCAGCATCAGAATACAGTGAATAAATATTTGAAAAGGATACTGTTTTCTAACAATTAAACGTCTTAATGTGTTAAGTGATTATAAACAGATGATGGCTAAAACAGTCCCAAGTAGCATGCAGCTAGATGTGAGCTAGTTACTTACTTCCATTAAAACAGTGCCTCTTGGTCCCTTGGCACCCTGAAACAAATTAAATACAGATCCAGAACATTACAGACATGACTCTGATAATGTATTTTCATCTACGACTCTATAGTCCAAACAAAATGTAGGCATGCAGTGTTACCCTGACAACTGCTTGCAAATTTAAGATATGAGGAGATAACACTGCTCAGTATAGATTTTTCTGATCCTGAAGGACTTGCAGACTACTAGTCCATCCTGTTTCAAGGTATGTTTCTCTCTTTGTTCTTATAAATTCTCACTACCTATCGCTCTTGAGGACCAGTATCTATCTGAATTGGCTCTCTAAACAGCAACCTCTGTTTGTTGAAAAACTGTTGCGGTGCAGTTATCTGCAATTCGTATCCTTTTCAACTCTGAAGTGCAACATGCTTGCTCCCTCTTGCAGGGCAAATCCCAGCAGTTCAACCTCGAGAGATTCTGCAGACCATGCATGCATCATGATTGCTCAGCCAGTCTAGCTATCTTTGGCTACTCAGCAGCCTTCTCTCTGAGAGCTGAGGGCAAATATGAGGATTCCAAACAACCTTTTTCAAAATCTTGAATTAATTGTTCAATTTTCATCATAGGAATAAAACACAGAGAAAATGTGGGTTTTTTTTTGTTTTCTTTTTTTACCCCCTCAAAGGCAGCTTGAGAGCTTTTGTCATATGTGAAATTTAAATATATAGCAAGGTTAGTGAACTTAAGGCACTTAAGTCAGAAGGTGCAATAGTGAGGTAAACCAGAAAAATTTGAACTCCATACACCATAACCTTTGCTCTAGACTCTCTATTTCACGACATTATAGTTTACCAAAATCATGTACCTCCTTGCATCCCCAGATAAGAATCCCATCTCATTTGTTACTTTCTCCTCAAATTAACCTTCCATTCTTCCATCTCTTCTCTGAGCTACTTCCCTCATCCCACCTTAGTTTTCCTGCTGCTAGTATAATCACAGATATTCCACGTATTTATCTTCAGCTCAGCTGTACAAACTTGACCAAAGAGATAACCCCACCAACAAGATAAGAAAGATGGGAAAACAGCCCTTTTTTGGATGGCTCTACCTACTACTTGTATCCATTCTGCAACCCCCTCTCTTCCACTTGCTGCAAAATTTCCCACTTATTTCATTCATGCACTGCTACCACAATAATCCCACCAAACCCATACATTCTGTACTCCCTTCTCACTCAAGAGATCTTGAACTTGTAATCTGAAGATTTCTTGGACAAAAGATTGGCAAGGCCAACAACTATATAGCTCATTAGATCATAAAGTCTGTCCATAACATAGACATTGCAGATGACAGCCAAACAGCATAGAACATAGTGATCTAGATATATTCATTGGCCAGAACAATGCAATGACCAAAAATTATGTTTCTAATTTGCATGTATCCTGTAGGCCATATCAAACAGAAAAATAGTGTTATCAAAAGTTACATTTTAAAACTAAAAATGTACTTTAAAAAATGTTTTAAAAGAAAAAATGAATGCCTACAATGTTAGTCTTAGTCACTACTGACATTCATTATCCTTTCACCTGCTTTGATAAAGAACATAACCTTTTCTTGTATAAAATACAGATAAAAGCACTAGAAAATACAGCAATTCATCTAGTTGTATACAAGGAGTAACAGGGTATGGTCAGCTTAAGCTTTAAATGGGTGCCTGTAATTGCAAATCTAATTTCATATGGCTTTTCTTCTTAAATGAAAACGCACTTCAGATTTCAGCAGAACAACCTTGTTCTACATTTTAATTTTTCTCATCTTTTTAGATTAAATTTATTTAACCACTGGAGAGACAACATCAAAGATTGTGGAAGAAAATCTGCCCTGCATTGTATCATTGTAATTTCATTTCCAACAGCAGGTGCTCATGTGAACAGATCCACATGCAAGATGCAGTTCCATATGGCTGGCAGATTGATTAAGTACTGTATATGTTAAGAAACACTGGTGAATATTCTATTAATCTAATAGAAATTCAAGAGATATCTAGGAAGATCTTTTAAAAATACATTACCATAGGTCCTGATGGTCCTTGATCCCCTGGATCTCCCAGGGAACCTGGTGTGCCAGCATTACCCTAAAAATACAAATACAAGTTTTATTCTTTATAATTGCACACACAAGCAGAATTTCAGCAGAGCAAAAACCTTTATAACTACATTGTGAGCCAGTTCCTGCATTTGAACAGCGATAGACTACTACCCCTAAGAATTACTAGCAACAATCAATTCTAAAGATTTTGGTGTTCATTCTCTCCAAGACCTCTTGCCCAGGTTATGAGGTTATTGCAATAAAAGATTGGAGTAGGAATTGTTTGTTTGTTGTGAGGAAACACTAGAGATCTTTGGGGCTTTGCTTACTGAATCCTCCATGGAGTTAAAAGAATTATCATTCTTACCCTTCTACCCCTAATTCCTTTTGGTCCTTTAGCTCCTGAAACACCTGGGTCTCCATCTTCTCCCTGAAAATTAATGAAATCCAGAACTTTGTAGGAAAGATGAATACAAAGATACATAACATCCCCTTCCAAACAAGAACAGTGCAAAAACAATAAATAATGAAAAGAAACATGCTCATTTAATTATACCTCTGGACCAGGATAGCCTATGAATCCAGATTCCCCCTGCCAAAAGAAAGAAAAAGGATTTCATAAGAATCTAGAAGTTTCTGACCTCCTTAAGTATTTGGTATCTTTAAATCAAAAGAAATTTCAAAATTATTCTTGGCATGTCAGGCCACTCAAGTAACAGCGAGTTTGAAATGAGCCCGTAGGCCTGGGCCTGCCATTTTAGTAGGCAAATCACTCCAAGTGCAATTAGGAAGTTATCCCTTTCTTAGCTTTTTTTTTTCTTCTTTTTTTTTCCTTTTCTTGTCTTTTTGTTTGTTTGTTGTTTAGTTGGTTGGTTTTTTTCCTGTGCTGGCTGTTTTTATTATTTAGTTTCTCAAGACTTACATAAAAGAGACAAAATACATTGAATCTCATTCTGAAACTGAAATATTCTTCCAGGACTGACAGTAAATTGCTTTTGATGTGCAGTTACACTTATCCAGCATTTTATAGATGTTATTTCTCAGTCTGACTTACCATAACCAATCCATTTGTCAATGCTTTCACAAAAAGAATCCATATACCTTTGCCTGGCTTTCAGAGTCTGCATTTCTTTTCCAGATTTAGTAGCAGTGAGGATTAGGAGAAATATCACTGTAATTTTATGTTTTATATGTTAATACTAAATAAAACAATGTGGGATTTCTCTCCCCAGCAACACTCATTACAAAACCTAGCTTTTTTTTTTTTTTTAAATATGCTTTATATATTAATTTTAAATCAACAGCAACAATGATGTAAAAAACCCTTCAAACTATGACACAAACTCCATTTTATTTAAATTCTGTTTCCCAAGACCAAAATTAGTAATCAGTGTTTTGACAGAAGGTGTAAATAGACAAATGATCAATCATCAACCTACTATGGATTACTTACTACCTCATTTAAGTCATGTATCCATGGAGGTACAATTATTTTGATCTCATTCTTTTCTGTATACTTTTTATTTTAGCCAGATTCTTGTATGTTTTTAAAGAAGTAGACATTTCATCGCTGCTAGCTCATCAAGCCTTGCAACAGGAGTGGCTAGTTAGGCATATTGGAGTGCACTTTGTCCTGCAAAAAGTACAACTTACAAATCCATATCCAAAAGCACACATATACACTAATGAAAGAGTGTGGTTCTCAAAAGAGTAGCTCCCTCCCAGTCATTCTCATGTGTTATCATACGTCACCATTTGTTCAAAATGGAAGCATAATTCTCAGTCCAGTTTTCAATATCAGCAGAGACAAAGAACTACGTTTACATCAAACTGCATTCTTAAGCTTTCATGAAAGAGAACTAGAGATCACAGCTGCATGAGTTTCATTGCAGAACCTCTTACAAGCTGTGGGAAGGCTGAACCTCTTGCTGAACACAAGGAACATGCTGTGGCCACATCTTACATTTCTCTTAAATCAATATTGACTGTCCCATTAACACTGACTTTGCGTAATGGAGGCTGAGAAACATTCTTACCTTTGCTCCTTTGTTTCCTTCAGGACCATAGATGTCTCTGCCATCCGTGCCCTGCACAGGTTGAGTATACCATCAGTTAGCTTTTAATAGAAGATAAGATTTATTTCTATTTCTATTTTGGAAAAGAGACCTCCCCCAATTATGGTAATTATACCACCTCATCCAGGCTTTTGATACTGATAAGGCAGGGCAATCTATCATGACACAGTCTAAAAGCAGTAGCAAACGGTAGAAAAAGCTGCAGAAAGTAAACAGTAATTAAGGCCACAGCACCTCTCCACTGTGTGACCTAATTCCAATACAGTCTCTCTTAGCAGATACAGAGAATATTAAAGAAAAGATTACCTCTAGCCCACAGGGAACCTGGTTTCCATAAAAGCTGAGAACCAAATCTGAAATCATTTTATTTGTACCAAGTAGTGAAAATAGACAAAGGGAATTAACTGTACTGATTCAGTTGAATGAGCGTTTAACTACAGGGGCCCTGAACTAGGGCAGAAAGACTCACTGGTATGCCTCTCGGTCCAGGTGGTCCCACAGGGCCTTTCTCTCCAGGGTCACCAGGTTCACCCTGTCATAATTGAAATATAACAACTATTAGTTTGACTCATTCATGAGAACACTTATTTTGGAAATACAGATTTGTCTGCTAGACTGAAAATTGCTTATACTTCTTTACAGAATACGTGATGCATGTGAAAAGCACTGCATTACTGATTGTGTTTGAGAGAATATTCATTGAAGCAGAACCGGAAAGTACTGTGCAAAATAGTGAACATTCATGCAGCTAAACACCACAGGCCTTCTTTCATCAAAAATACTCCCATTTTTGTATAGAATTTCCAGTGGCAAGGGTATTTTTTGGGAGAAGCTGTGTTAAGACAAGCAGGACATAACTAGGAGTTCTACCAGCATGAAGCATCTGTTGATAGCAGAGGACATTTCTCAGTCAAGCAGTCTAGCTTGCATTCTTAGTACTTCTGCAAGTTTTCTTTTCTTTGGTTTAAACTCTATTAAAGAAACTTTTTTTCTATCAAGAATCCCAATATAAACAGCAAAGACTGAGTGCATGGATTGTATGACAGAGTACTTCACATATTCTGACTGATAAATCCTGTAATTTCTGACAAAATTCTGACTGATGATCCTGTAAGTAAAGCAGAAATTTATATGGTGGAATCTTTTGAACAGAAAGGTTGAAATGAATAACACCACCTCATTAACCAAAACTTATTTTCAATGCATAGGAATCAAAAGACTTGACACCACTGCCATATTCCTACTGCACTTCATGAAAAACCAGGTCCCATTGAAGGCTACGATGACAACAATCAAAAGAGCAGCCATAGTGACTAATAATTTCATAGCATAGCTCTGACACCTGTGTGTGACTTCGCATCCATCATTTGCATTACCATGTAATCAAAAATTCATATAAAATGCATCAACCTTCACATGTTCCACAAGAACAACACAATATTAGTTCATGGCTCTTCAGTCAGATTCTTGAATGATGCTGAATGATTGCTGCGATCATGTACATCAAAAATGTTTACCTTTGCTCCTCTTGCACCAAGCTTTCCAATTGAGCCAGGTGGACCTGGGGGACCCAGACTAGCCTATAATCAGAAATATCAGTAAAGAAGTGAATAGTGAAGAACTCAAGGATTCACTGCCACTTGAAGTTACTGTACAATCAGTATAGACATATTAGCACAGAAACAGATTTCACCAAAGCTCTTCAAGGACCACAGTAGGTTATGTATCACACTGTCATTCAAGTTATTTCCTGTTGTTGGTGTGACTACAGTAAAATTCTCAAAATGTTATTTAGTGTGAAATAAATATTTTCTACCTACATACATATTTAAGTATGACAAAAATGCACAAAGTGAATATATATACACACATATATACACTGGATCAGTGTTTAATCATGAGCATCCTTACATGACTAAAGCAGATGCCCAAGGCTGATAGAGTCAGATATTCCAATTTGGAGTCATACCAGTGTAATTCCAGAATAAGAATCCTGAAGCCAACAGCATTATGCTCAAGTGAGAAGATCAGTGGTCAGGGCTCAATAGTTATAACTTAGTATTAGATATGTTCTGGTTTCAGCTTAGATGGAGCTGATTTTTTTTCCTTCATGCCATCTGGTATGATGCTGCTGTTTGACTTTAAGAGAAAAACAATGTTGACAACACATTGATGCTCTAGTTGTTGCAGAACAGTGCTATATGAGCCAAGGACACTATAGCTTCTCAGCTTCTTGTACTGTCCTTCCAGTGAGGGGAGCTGAGGGGGCATAAGGAGCAAGGAGGGGACAGAACCAGAACAGCTGATCTAAACTGGCTGAAGGGATGTATTGTGTGACATGTGAGGAAGAAAACTTGAACAACAGTGGGGAGCTGGCCAGGCAGCTTGCTGCTGCTTGAAGACTGGCTGGGTCTCCGTTGGCAAGTGACAAGAAATTGTTAGTGTATCACTTGTTTTGTTCTGCTTTTAAATGCTTTTCTCAAAACAATTACCCATAGAAAATACAAACTTATCCCTCTGAATTCTCTAATTGCAAACAGCAACAAGATTTTACTGTGGGAGTAGAATGATTTGGATTCCCCCCCCCCCCCCCCCGAATACTAAGGCCAGTAATAAAAAAAGCAGCTATAACTACACCCCAATAATTTAACTTCTCTACCACCAATGACAAGCTGATTACTTAACTTCGTCTTCAACTGCTCCACTGTATATAGCTCCTATATGTGCTGCAAGCCATAGTGCTACTCCTGATTCTGTGGAACTGAGAGATTAATATAGAACTAAGCCTTTACATTGCAACCATGCAAAAGACTGACAATACTTTAGCTCACTTCTTATTCACCCATCCAAACTTATTTTCAGGGCTGTGATTTCAGTATAATCAAAATCAAAATTTGCAGCCTCATTCAACCATCAGTTTCCTTAACAACTATACTGGAAATTGTTCAGTTTCTTCTTTCTGTAAGTCTTTAAAAACCTCACTATAAAAATAATACCACCTCTGAGAAATCAAAAGCTCTAAGCTGTGAAGCAAGGATTATTTAAAGCTAACCTGAGAGCCTGGCATGCCTTGTGGTCCTGGAGGTCCTCTGATCCCTTGTGGTCCTCTTGGGCCCTGGCACACAAAAAAAGAAAAGTCAGTTCAGTAATGATAGATTTTCAATGAAGATTAGATTGTTCTGCAAGCCTTAATGCACAGATGAAACTTCCAGCCCTTTGACTATAAGAGTTAACCTCTGTGAAGCACCTGAGATGTTCATCGCCTGAAGGCCGCATTCAGAGAGCCACTGTGGTGTCTATGACACCCATGAGACGTTAAGCAACACTCTGCTGGGCGTACTTTCTCCAGATGTCTATATAGTGAGTGGATGGAACATGTTAAACCTGAAAGCTATTATAAGCCTTCTACCACCATAATTCTCTTCAAAGTAACTTCATCAAGCACATTTTAAAATCACAAAACATTTCTCTTTGGTTTGGTCAATTAGCATATAGTTTTCACAATGTCATAATAACCTGGAAATACAATACATTCAAAATTCAACAGGTTGTACTTATTACTAGCAATTTCTAATGAATACATTTGAAAATATTCTGTAAACTAGAAATGCATTGATTAGATTTCTTACTTTCCTCTTGATTTCACTGCAAGCTGCACATGCATAAACGTAAAGAGAAACTTCATACATTCAGTTCCTCAGGGTCACAGAAGATATTTGCCAAGGAATTTCCCTCATAATATTCATTAGTTGAAGTAAACAAAGCATTCCAAAATAAAAAAGATTAAGACTGACAACTAATTTCTCCACTGCTAACATAAATCAAATCCAAAGTACTTTTAGCTACCTGTGGGCCTGGGAGACCAGGGTCTCCTGGGTAACCCATTTCCCCGAGTTCTCCTTGCTCACCCTGCCAGAACAAAAGAAAACACATGTAAATAAAAGATTTGATAAGAAAATATGCATATCAACAGATAATCACTTTGTGTTTGCATAGAGTATTAGCTGAAAGAATGTTTATTTCAGTTCATCCAAGTAACTTTCAAGCAGCTTCAACTTCCTGCTGAAGAAAACTCAATTAAAAAGCAAAAAAAATTAAGTAGCTTTTTTTTAATTGGTATACAATATGTGATGAACGCATAAGGTACAGAGCAAGAGGTCAGTTTTATTTTCCTTTTACACCATGGTCTCAGCAATACTCCTGCATTACCTTTCTCTTATGAACTGACAAAGACAGGGCCACAAGAACAGAGCACCTCCACCACCTACAGAGTAGAATCATGACTTCACAATTCATCCTACAATTAAATGTTATCTACCTCACTTTTCACACTGTTCACTCAGTGAGATAAGTCCAGTCTTTCCTGAAGATGAAAAAAAAACAAATTGCTTCCTTCTCACATCTACATAAAGTTGCCATTTAAAGCTGTCAGTTTAGCTGCCATCCATAATAAATATTTTCTGTCTCTGCTGGATTGAATAAAACTGCGATATTTGCATCAAAATGTTACAAGCTTACAGAAAATCTCCTTTCACTAGGGAGAGGATAACAGCACTCTGAAGATTCTTGGGAAACAGGTAATTACGGATAGAATTTCCAGAGGAAAAGTATATTGAAAAGGCCTCTTTCAATATATTGTAATATAGGTAATACTCTTACCTTCCACAGAAATAGAATAAAAAATATCAATAGAAAGAAATAACCAATAAGTTTATTCATAGCTAGAGTAAAAACATTGACACCCAGAACATTAGTTACAGACTGATGCTAGGCTTATGACATCTGCAAAACAAATAAATAAAATAGAAATAGATTTCCACCAAAATCAGCTATAACAAATAACACTGACTACAGTGAAAATGGATAAGTAGAAGAAAATTTTTCTTAGGCACACCACATAAGAATACAAGGCCAACAGAACGTTTCTAGATAATTTGAATCAGTTTCAGAAGACAACCTTTGGTGCTTCTCCCCCTTATGTCATCCTCTACTTTACCTCTCCCTTCTTTACTGTTTGGTTTTGTTTTGAGAGCAAAGCACAAAAACTGCAGTGCTATTCATGTCTGTGACAAGCACGTCCCTAAGGCTATACTGCCACTTCTGTTCCTTCTGCCTGCTGACTACTTGTCTTCAGAACAGCTAGCTCTGCTTCTTTAGGAACTATTTATTTCTTATTCTTACTGAAAGTATTCTTTCAATCCTCCTTTTTTTACTACAAAAAAGCAACAGATTAATGCATCTGTAAGACCTGGAAAACTGCCCTTTTCAGGATATGGTGAAAAGTTTACAAGTTTGTTGATGGAGCATTAGTTCAGTGTATTTTACTAACAAACAAAAATAATCTGAGTCATTATGCAGTAACTGGGATTCTTCTGGCTGATTCTCTCTACATGATAATTTGGCCCTGAGCATGTTACTAGATGGCATAGCAAAAGACCACCAGTATCTATCTTCATCTGAAAGATGGGTTGATTTGTACTCCAGCATAAAACCTTCCTTTTCTAGAAGGACAGTCCATACCATATTTCCTTATACAGTCATATCCTGCTGCTCAAAGGAAGATAATTCTTTGCTACATTAAATCATTCTCTACAGGAGTGAGCTTTAGAGTGTGTGGAAGTACCATGCAGACATGTACGCCTGTAGCAAAGGAAGAGAAAACTATTAGCCATTTACTGCAGCATCTCCACTCATTTCTGTCATGTTTAGCAATTCTCTATTTATGTTCCCAAATTTATATTAAAATATATAGTAATATATTATTATGTATTAATTATAAAAAAAATAATAATTAATAATAAAATTGCCCTTTTATTTCAGTGAAAGCTGTCCATCTTCTTTCTAGTTCTAAATCCTTCAAATCAGGAATGCCTCTTGTATATCATCCACACAAGGCTGACTTAATTGCTGAAAACTTGTGTCTTAGATCACACGGAAATTTCTATGTTAAGTGGAACAAAAGCTCAGGCTGGACCCATAGATGCATGTAGATAAACAGCAGCAGTGTTAGCCACTCACCTTTACACCTGGAGGGCCTCTTCGACCTTCTGCACCCTAGAAAGGAGCAGGATGAGAGATTACATCCAAAACACTGAGAAATACATGAAATAACTTATTATTAAATATATTCAACTTATATAAAACAGAGATCATTTACAAACAATAAAAAAAATCCATTTGTTTAAGGTAAAATTGAGAAAAGAATGGACTTGGGTCAAAAAACCCTACACAAGTATTACATTTACCAGGGAAAAGGCCTTTAGTGAAGGAGAGGGAAGACATCCCAACAGAATTCTGTAAAATACTTTCCCAGTCAACTGCTCCTTGGCCAAAATAGGAGTCCACTGCTCTCCTAAGGCAAAGGGCCTACAGCACTTTCCAGTGCACACTGCTCAGCCGCACCAGTGAATATTATCAAACTTCACATCACTAGAGGACTTCAGAATGTTCTGCACTTCTAAGAAGTGACAGTGATTCCATGCATTATCATTAGGGACCATTCTGACAAACTAGAAGGGGTGCCTTCATAGGTTCCAGTTCCCAGCGGATTAAAAAGAGCTGCAGATGTGGAATTTACAGTCCCAGGAAGGAAGAAGGGATAAAGGGATAAATTCATTTGTGATGAAGTAACAAAACAATTAAGCTACATAGAAAAGGCTGCACTGAATTTAAGGCTTATAATTTCACATTAATAAGACCTGAAATTAGTTTTATAGCAAATTTTATTTAATTTAAAAAAACAAAACAAAACAAAAAAACATTAGCTACTAAATTTGAAGCAAAGTATGCTTCACTGTTAGAATTATAGATTTGTTTTGTTCCTTTTTACTGCAGGAATTTTTTAATCCCACAAAGAAAACAAGATTTGTTCATCCTCTCAGTGGGAACACCACTGTATCTTGGATCAATTATTTCTACTCTGTATTGATCGCTATCCTTACATCAGGACCAGCATGGCCCTGCTCTCCTTGGAGTCCATGTGGTCCTGGGTCTCCCTGCAAAACAAAACAATAAGACCTTTAAATACAGTTTCTTCTAGTTGTAATTACACTTTCTTCTCTTTATGATCCTCCTTAGATTCTTCTCCTAAGCAATTTTATTCCAACCAGTTACATTATGCTAAAAGCTGAGTCATCATCTGCAAATCACTTGTAGTAAGGAACTACAAAGTACAGTGATCATACTTGCTTTGAATTTCCAATTGAGCAGTTACTAATTGTTGACATTTTGTCAAAGCTTTTATGAAACCATTTTTATGGACTATGGTCTTTCAGCTGTACTTCTTAAGATGAGAAGGGAGTAAGGTTTGCTACCAAAAAAGTCATCAAAACACAGTTATTCTCTGAGGAGTGACCTTCATCGTTCTTCTACTACTTTCAGCAAATTTTGCAAAGACATGCATACATACACAGCTACTTGTTTAAGTAGAAACAAACTTTTAAAAACAGTGGATTTTTCTTGCATGCTGCTAGAAAGTTTTAGTGGCTTTTTTTAATCAACATCAAACTCATTTTAAAACTTTGTGTTGCAGATATGCACTGAAGGTAAATTTAAAAGAGCTGCTTAGTCACTAGATAGGAAGTACAGCTAAGCAATTATCCAAATCCTCATTCTTCTTTAATACAGATTTACTTGCTTACCTGCCATGCTGGGTTTCCTTTTTCTCCCTTAGGACCAGCAATATTATTGTCAATCCCAGGATCTCCCTGGAAAAGTTCAGTAGAAAACTAAACATTTTCAGTGATCACACCTTTATTACTCTACCTATAGATGCAGAACATGGAAATAGGATTAACGAGATTAATCATCGTGGCCAAAAAGAAATGCATAAAGGCTATTTGAAAAATATATGCTTGCAAGAACACTTTATAGGCACTTCTGCAAAAAGGTGAAAATATGTATCACCAATGGGAAACAAATCAAATCCTTAAAACGTGAAGTTGTTCTGGTTGTCTGAGTAAATTGAGCTAAGATCGTGCCTAATTAACGATTCTCAGATGAAGTTGTATTAGAATAGTTATATTTAGCCATCTGAAGCTACATATACATGAAATCCTGACTCCTCAAAGAAGGCCAGTTACCATGACATCTGATATCTTTCATAAGCTTTAGAAGACAGGAGTCATCACTTTATACTTAACTCTTGAGAAAAACAAAGATCTTTGAAATATGGATGAGAAGACAAAGTTGTGATACAATAAATACAATGTCGCCAGTGAAATTTTAGTCACTTATATAGGGAGCTCTGGAGTACAACAAAGAAGATATGGTGGCACAAAGAAGTGAATTACCTTTGCATCATTATAAATTTCTAACCAAGAGTCAGTTACAAGGGATTTTAAATGATTGAGAAATTCCTCTTATAATGAAAACCACAAGGGAGGAATAAATACCTCCAAAAGGAGCTATGTTGTTCATAGTAGAAACAGAAATAATTAAACATTCCTTGCAGAAATGCAAGGGACAACCAGAAGACCTAAGGCTTAAACATCTGCTTCTAAGCAACTTATTAAAACAGATCAGTTCATCAGCAACTAAAGAGTACAGAACTCCTGAATCGTACCATACTTTTTGGACAGTACTGCAACATCTAGAAATGTGAAAAACTCTTCAAATCATGTATCACATCGTATCTCAGGTAGCTCCATCATGAAAACCAGGCACAAAATTGGTTCAGCAGAACAAAAATGAAGAAATATACTTACATGATCTCCTCTTAGACCAGGTTCTCCTCGTTCACCTGGTTCTCCTCTGGGGCCTTTTCTGCCCTGAAGTCATAAAAGAAATATAAGAAATTCTGGTATAGGTAGAGACAGTACCCATGGTAGTGGAAGGCCAGATAATAGATCTAAGTGGAGCTACACAGATTTGCAACAGGAGCCATCATAGAGAATGGGTAGCTATACGTACTAGACACTGTAACATATTAGAGAACAAGTCAGGGGCATTACAGAGAGCGCTACACTTCAGACAGCTGTTTTCATAAAATCTCATTCTTATAAAGGATATTTTACCCGTTTTCCAGGGCTGCCTTTCTTTCCAGGAAATCCAGGAGATCCATGTTCTCCCTAAACTCACAAAGAAGAAAGAAAGAGGAAATGAAAAAAATAACAGATGTTCTTTCCAATAAACATGCTTCTCAAATTCTGCCTGGCAGGATCCAACCTCTAGTAGGCATGCAACTCCAAACAACTAAGTTTCTCCCTAAACAACTGAATTTCTGTTCAGCTTTAAAACCCATTCAAAGGCAAAGAAACCTGTACTTTTAAACTCTGAAATAGGTTTCTCTAATTGCACTTCATGATTACCTGTTCTCCATCGATGCCATCAAATCCACTCTCACCATGCTCACCCTACAACAATAAACAAAACCCCATCATATTAGCACCAATTCACTTGTGTCTTTTATCAGGGAAGAAGTGATGACTCTGCTTTGGGAAACTTGGAAAAAAAAAATGGTGTGTAGTAGTAATGGCTAGCAAGAACAGTTTAAAATACTGATTACAACATAGAACTAATAATTAAGAACTTTTAAAGAATTATTAGCTTTCAAAAGAATTAATATTTAAGAACAGTTAATGAGAATTGATAAAATTATAGATCTTTTCCAGGATTTAAGTTGTATTTTGTTATACAGTTTTGCACAAATTCAGTACCTCCAAAATCTAGGTATATTCCAAAATAGAACTAGCTTACAGATTCGCATTTTGGGTTTTCCATTATAAATAAAACTGGCCAGGTGTAAATCTTTTAAGAACAGTGATTTAGTTTAGGACAGAAGTAAGAGGAATGAGGAAAAAGCAGTCATTTCAGATCATGTAGGGAGCCTGGGTCTAATCTACACCCATTGTATGATGCTCTCCATGAAGTTTTCACTCTGACTTCAGGCTGGATATTAGGAAAAATCTCTTCTCAGAAAGAGAAGTAAGGCATTGCAGCAGGCTGCCTAGGGAAATGGTAAGTCACCGACCCTGGAGATGCCCGAGAAACACATACAGGCACTGAGGGAGATGGTCAGTGGGTATGGTGGGGATGGATCGATGGTTGGACCAAGCAGTCTTAGAGGGCTTTTCCAACCTTGATGATTCTATGATTACTGGATATAAAGAAAAAAATAGATTTCATTTATTGTTAAAAATAGAACAGTTAACTGAGACCACAGTCATTTTACTACCCTGGAAGACAAAACAGCTCACACTTAAATTCTTATACAAACATATTAATGGCACTTTAAATACTTTGATGCTTTTAACCTGTTCCTTTCTATTTTTTATCTTATAAGGTAGCATGAATTAAAACGAAGCAGAACATTATTCTCCTAAAAAAAAAATTGATTACACATGGAAACACATACCTGACTTCCCTGATAACCCCTGGATCCCTAAAAATGAAAAGAAACATCAATTGAATTTGGTGACAATCTTCAGAAGCATGATAAACCAGCCTGATGTGAAAGGGCACTCTGGGCTCAGTATTTGTAACACTTTTTGGAAAGTGACCTACCGCCACTTTGGGGATTGACCCCTTTCCTTTATGAAGAGGTACAGTCTTCATTATTACTTCCATCCTATAATGATCTGTATTTTTACCTCAGACCAATCTGGAGCTGGTGATGGAAAAGCTGCTGGCAATAACTGAGTCAGCAAACTCCCTTGATTCATTTTGCTTACAAAGTGCCTCCCAAAAGGAGAGCAAAAATTGTACACTTTTACAACTGGAGGTCTTGCTCTCCCCATCCATGTTTCAGGAAAGCAGCAGCACAGAACAGTTTTGCAGAAAACAAGATTAAGAAACACTTCAGTGACATACTTGCCTTACGGCCTCTGGCACCTGCACATCCCCTATCTCCTCGAGTCCCATTGAAACCAACTGTACCCCTGTCTCCCTAAGAAGCAAAAAAGTGATGTTAAAACTCATCCTTATAAAGATGTTTATTGGTTAAATAATTAAGATTAAAGCAAAAGAGAATAATAACATCACCAGCAGGTGTGCTGATAAAGCACATGGAGATGAGTGTGGACAGAAGCAGGCCAGCTGACCTAATCTGGGTATAATCCCTACCATACGACATCATGCAAAAAAGAAAAATCTGTGGAGAGAGCTGACTGGGGGCAGCACCACTGCTCAAGGGACTGGCTGAGCATCAGTAAGCTGGTGGTGAGCAATTGTGTTATGCACCAACTGTCCTGGGGAAAATATATATTATATATATTATATATATTATATATATTATATATATAGTCGTTACTATTTCTTTTTTTCTTCTTCTTAGTAAATAGTTTTCATTTCAAACCACAAGTTCTACTTTGATTTTTCCCAGTTCTCTTCCTCTTCCCATAGAGATGGGGAAGCTGTATGGTGCTTTATTGCTTGCCAGGTTAAACCACACAGTAGATAAAATTATAAAAAAAAAAAAAAAAAAAAAAAAAAAAACAAACCCAGACCAAACAAGAGCTCTGGTACTAACAGGTAAAAGAAATAACTTGGATATCCTGACATCAGAAAAACAGAGATGACTTTCTGCTTTCCTTACTCATTAAACTCATTTCTCTCTGGACTAGCAAAAGTGCACTGTGGATCACATTCTAACTTAAGTTAGATAGAGGTACCACAGAGTCACAATACAATATAAATAAAGTTTGAAACCTTTTTTTGGCCTGACTGTTGTCTGTGTGACACATTTTGACTAACATCTGAGCTGGATAATACACAATTATAATCCAAAACTGTCCAGCATTATCTCTGCAAACTCCCTGCTGTGTGGCATTTCCTATACGTAGCCTATTACCCACTTCCTGCTATGCATTTATTATATTCAAATGTTTTGGATACTTAAAATATTTATATTATGGCTGAAAAAAAAGTTTAGCCTTTACTAGGGAATTTCACATGGTAAATTTTCATTTGTGAACTTCACATGCAGAAAACAGACAGCTTCTGAGATCCTTCCATGGTACAGAAAAACAGAAAAAAAAGCATCAGGAAATTTAGAAGCAAGACTTACATAATTTAACTGCTCTATCAGATCACTCTACATTCTCAGAAGGTTTAAAAAAAAAAAAAAGTAGAATTTTAATTCTGTAAAATCACAGAATAATAGAAACTTTCTGGATGGAAGGGACCTTAAAGATCAGCTAGTTCCCAGCTCCCTCACAGGGATGGGATCACCTTCCACTAGATCAGTCTGCCAAAAACCCCATCCACTTTGGTCTTGAACACTTGCAGAGATGGGATATCCACAACTTCTCTGGGTAACCTGCATCAGTACCTTACATCCTCATGGTAAATAATTTATTCTTAATGTCTAACATAAATCTATTCTCTTTTGTGTTTTAAACTCCTTATCCTATTGTGCATCTGTTCACACACAAAGAAAAAAATTGTTCTGATCCCTTCACAACTTCAAGAGACAAGACATTGAATTTTTCAAATCAAAATACTGTGGCAAAAAAATAAAAATCAGGTATTTCCTATTTCAAAGTACTCAGAATATTTTCACTTTAAAAAAGAACCTCAGGGCTTCAATTTTAATTTTAATTCTGGAAATTGCTTATGTGGAATTTTATTCTATCATTAGAAAAATCAGGCTACGTGAAAAATAAATAAATAGACAGATAAATAAATAAATAAATGTGGATACTGCTCAAATAGCTACAACCAGTGATTTCTAAAGAAATCATTAAACCACCATCCTGATGCAGTTTCCTGATAATCCTAGAAGACAACTCTTCGTTTCCATCACCACTTTCAAGAGAGGGTTGGCTTCCTGCAGGCAGTCTAACCAAGGGCAAAATTTAGGCTGAGTAACCTACTGTGAAAATTGGAAGTCCACTGCAGACTTTACAGTTAAATACACAGAAAGAAATCCTTCTCTGGTTGTTGGTTTGCAGACTTCTCACTTGTAATTAGGAGTGATATTCAAGTTGTGTGCAGTACTGTAAACATAGTAGTTTGCTTTAAGCATAAGAAAATTGTCACTTACACTTAGCAAGATTTCTTTTGTTTCCAGACTGCAAAAGAAGCAATATTCCCAGGGGACTGAATTTTGGCATATGTACACTATGCAGAACTCTTTGACAGGAAGAGCACAATGCAAAGGATTCAGAAAGTCACCAAAACACTGCTGAATTTAACTTTGTTAGACAGTCATAAGATATTCAGCTATGCTAAGAAGGGATGGGATGGCCTTTTTTGCAATAATTATCTGCACAATCTGCCATGGAAAATAAGAATATGACTTACAATTATGCCACATAAGATCCTATTCTGTGATTCTGACTGACTCTGTTTCTACATTAGAAGCTATTACTTGTTATGGTGAAGTGCAGATGCACATAGAATCAAGTCCATGTAATTGTCTTCAGATGCTGCTTAAACACATTTTAGGTTAGGATTGATAAGACTGAGCGAATGAGTAAGTGCAGGCAGGTTCAGGCATCTATAAACACCATCTTAAAAAGAAAGAATGTTTACTTACAATCCCACCTTCCTCACCAGGGTGGCCAGGAGATCCTCTGTAACCTGTACTTCCCTGAAAGACAGGAGCAAAAGAGAACACTCTTCTCCAAGCACACTGAGTTTATTTGCATCAAGTTACTCTGCCCATGTGGACAGAAAAATTTTCTTGAAAAATCAGATCCAGTTAAGCTAGGGAGAGCAGGTTCCACCTGCTGTGCTAATGCAACCACTCTGCACAGAGTTCTGCATACTTGACACTGTTGTGGAAGAAAAAAATTGGTAAAATAACGTTCAATATAAGGTTCAAAACATTATTTCAGGAATTAACAAACCTAACAGATTAACAAAGCTTAGTGGGTTATTTGGTCAAATTAAGTATCAATCTTTATGATTTTGAGGAGGAAACCATAAGGAAATTCTAAGGTGAAATGAAAAATATAAGGAGGCAAAAAATTGGATAGGACAAAGATTTTGCAATAGATTAAGACAACTTTGTGAATACTAAAACTTTGTATTTCAACTGACTCAAACCTCATAGCCTCAGGTTAAGTATGTGTAAATCTATTTAGTATGCATATATACACATCTATTGCACAGGAAATAGTACAGAGTTTCTAGAAATTGTGACAAATTTGTGCTGCAAAAAATGTTTTTAAGACTGTAAGCTGTACAACCCAACACATCATGTCCATCCACCTGCAGTACAACTACATCTACCTTCTGAACACTGTTTCATCTGAGCATTATAGTTCAGATGAATAAAGCAGGTGGAAGAATACCAACAAGAGTAATGGAAGAAATCAGCGTTACAATACTACACCTTTGCTAAGAGATAAGTAAAAATGGATTTATCTCCAACCAGACAACTGAAGAGTGTAAAATACAATTACAAACTATTTAGAGTGTTCCCAAAACAAGAAGAAATAATGGAATTAATGTAATATATAGTCTCTATTTGTATATTATACTAAAAACCTTAATAATGAGGTCCATTAGCATGCTGTAGAAGTGATGAAGTCTGCTATATTTGAAACAGATAATAAAAGAGATAATAAAAAAACCTGAAATGTTGTAAATTAGTGCTGTATTGATCAGGCACAAAAGTCTCACATCTTGTGAAGAGGGGTTTTTATTTCCTACTCTCAGCTTGGCAGTTGCCCATTTCTTATTCACAGTTAGCTAAAAGTGCTGAATCATCTTATCAGAAATCATTTTGAAATCCCTCTCTATTTACTGCTGAATTCTGTGAAGAAGAGCACTTAACTATAATTATGGAGGTACTTCCATTACAAAAATACCTTTGTAATAGCAACATGGATAAGAGAAACGATTACATTACATCTTTTGTCTCCATCTGTCCTAATGACAAAGGTTATGGGCATCTGAATGCATGCTTTGTATTACTACAAAATACAAAGAGACATTGAAAAAATAAAGCAATTTTTTTGTTGACCACAGCTCTCCTACCTTCCTCCCAGGATTTCCCCAGCCTCCATGATCACCAATTTCTCCAAGGCATTTACAAACAACATTACAGCATTTTCTTTCTGCAACAGTATCCTGAAAAAAAAAAACAGAAAACAAAAAACGAAACAAAAAAAAACAAATAGCATAACATTTCTGTACAATAAATTACAAAACACAGACTTCTTCCCTTTTGTTTATGTCACAAAAGCACTTACAAGGTTTCTCTGCAAGATGCTTGCAATCTCTGGAAATCCAACACTCAGAGGTTCATTGTATTCAAAACCTCTGCCAAACTCTATTTCACGAAGTGTAGTCAGGTTCTGACTATTATCCAAGCCAACTAAAAGAAGGGCATCAAGACCTTCAAAATAAGTGTAAATAAAAGTTTGTGAATGCCTGAACTAAATTATTTAATCAGCAACATGATTGTGAATAATAGCAGTTCTCTAAAACCTAAATTTTACACTGCGTTAAATGAAATAGAGCCATTGAGAACAACATATGAGACAAAAATTATGACTAGTGATTTTCCAATTAAATTCCCTTCTTCAGAAGGAACTGCTTCTAAAGAATACAACTAAAGATGAAAAACCCTGAATGCCCTGGAACATACAATTATTCTGAACGTCATGAACATGGATGGTTCACACGGGGAAGCACACACTCTCCCAGTCAGTTCTTCATAACTCTGAGTGCAATAATCACAGAATCACAGAATCATAGAATCACCCGGGTTGGAAAGGACCCCAAGGATCATGTAGTTCCAACCCCCCTGCCTAGCAGGGCCACCAAACATACACATTCAGATCAGGTTGCCCAGGACCCCGTCCAACCTGGCCTTAAACACGTCCAAGGACGGGGCATCCACAACCTCCCTGGGCAGCCCGTTCCAGGGCCTAACCACTCTCCTAGTAAAGAACTTCCCCCTAACATCCAACCTAAATCTTCCCTCCTTCAACTTAAAACCATTTCCCCTAGTCCTGCTGTTATCAGCCCTTTTGAAGAGTTTACTCCCCTCCTGGGTGTAGGTTCCCTTCAGGTATTGATAGGCTGCAATGAGGTCACCCCGCAGCCTTCTCTTCTCCAGGCTGAACAAGCCCAACTCCCTCAGCCTGTCCTCATAGGGGAGGTGCTCCAGCCCCCTGATCATCTTAGTCGCCCTCCTCTGGACCCTTTCCAAAATCTCAATGTCTTTCTTGTACTGAGGGCTCCACACCTGGACACAGTACTCCAGATGGGGCCTCACAAGAGCCGAGTAGAGAGGGACAATCACCTCCCTGTCCCTGCTGGCCACCCCTCTCCTGATGGAGCCCAGGATCCCATTTGCCTTTCGAATAAGTCATATTATTTAGAAAATGTATAGTATCAGAGAAATACATTGGGCTTCAGGGCAGTAGGAGGCCACAGCATCAAGGCAGTGCTGTAATACCTTTGAGTCGAAAGGCAGTGGCTGCTTTTCTGAGATCTTCCAGTGAATCATCCAACCCATCTGAAAATACTAACAGAACCTGTCAGTAAAGAGAGTAACACTGAATCACTTGAAAAGAAATATTAAAAGCTATGTCACCATAAAAAAAAAAAAAAAAAAAAAAAAAAAAAAAAAGTAGTTCACATTGAAAACTAAACTTGAAAAGTTTAAATTCCACTACATTGTACAGACCTGGAACATACATGATAGCAAGAGAGCAAGAATACAAAACCCTCTCTTACCTGAAAACATTCCTACTTGAAAGATGCGTCCTGCCTGTCAGTTCTTAGCATTGCTATTAATTGTATTATATCTACCATATAGTATGCTAACCTGAAGATCAGTTCTGCTGTGTCTTATCTCCTGAAGAGCTTTGCTTGTGAAAGGTGTTCACCTGTACGTGAATGTGAAAAATAACTCCGAAGAAGCAAAAATTTTCTCTTTCTGCAAGACCATCTTCAGCTGGATGCCATTTGAGCTGCACCGAGTGCATCTCCAGGTGCCCTCCTGCCTTTCCATAGATGCTTATGTCCCTTCACTCTTTCCCACATAAACACCATACCACCCAGCTTGACTCTCTCCCTAATAAGACTTAAGATGTGGTTTAACTCACATAAGGATGAAAATTCTAGCCCTTACTATTGGATATATTCTCATCTTTTCAAGCCAAAGAATTATTATCAAGCCTCTTTCAGGGCTTAGGAAAGAAGAACTTCTTACAGTTCCCCCAGAGCTACCAGTCTTTTCCTATTTCTCTCCTCATCTTTCCCCTCCAAATCAAAAGAAATCTTCTCAGGCCTAACTCATCCAGTGGATTTCGTTTCCCAGAAAGAGGCTGGTACACTGGTTTACACTAGTAAACCATTTCTTGCTCCCAATAGTAATGACTCCAAGTCCTCCCTCCTAAACTCTGATCAACATTTTATGTTTCCTACATTTGCTTTACTGCAGACTCTAGAGAACTACTTTGGTGAAGGGAAATTTTCCTTATTAAAAATAAAGGCAGTGATCCTGAAACACTGCACTGTGTTCTTTCACTTAATTGAAACTAATCCTTTCATTTCAAAAGAGATTAAGTCAAGCCTTCAACTTCACCAATTCCTGATTCACCGATTTTTGAGCTCCCTTTTGTTTCCACGGAATAATCAGCACCAGAGTCAGCAAATGTTAAACCATGTGTTTTTTCAAGTGTATATATTCACACCATTAAGTTACCTTCACTTTAGCAGAGGTTGCACTAAAAAACTTCTCCTGAACTGCCTGTAAGAAGTCTACGTTCAGGTAAGTATCCACCACTGTTTGTGCATCTAAGAACTTCTGTATGATCTCTTCATTATAGTCCTCAAAATCCGAGTTGAAGAGGAATTCCTTGGTCTGTGACAATACTTGGAATTTGAACCTAACGTTGATTGGAAATCCAGCACTACAGCTGATATTTGGAAGAGATTTCATCTGGAATAAAAGCCTGGGGAGGAATGTTTGCAGTTTCTGTTTCAGAAGCAGTGAAGATGCAGACTGCATAGGTCTTGAAATATCAACTGCTATAGCAAGGTCTATATTGCAATAATCTGTGAAGAAATTAGAAGAAACAGGAGACTGTAAGCATACACTATTTATGTTATTTGTCTTTCATCATAGTACTGTGGCCATTTGCTCACTCCTCCCCTTCCCAGTGAATGGGGGAGAGAATCAGAAATTAAAAAAAAAAAAAAGTAGAACTCATGCATTGAGATAAAATCTAAGATAAAGAAAAGGAAAAGCAAAAAAAAAAGAAAGGATAATAGTTATCACTATATGTATAGTATGTGATGCACAAGCAGTTTCTAACCACACACTGACCAACGTCCAGCTAGTTCCCAAGCACCAGCAGGCCATCATACTCCTCCTTTTACAACTCACCTTCTGCATGATGTCAGATAGTACAGAATACCTCTTTGGCCAGTTTCGATCAGCTGTCCTAATCTAAACTTGCCCCCTCCCAGCTCTAATTTCTACTAGAAACATTGGTGTGTTGCCAACACTGTTTTTCTACTAAAACCAAAACATAGCATTATACCACACACTATGAAGAAAAACTGTCCCAGCAGAAGCTAAGACACAGAATCATGGGAGTGGAACAAAATTCAACATGGTAGATCTAAAACCAGAAGTCAGAATCAGTGAGATGGTATTTCATATTTTCAGAAAACCTAATAGTCTATCAGTTTCACTGGGGCTACATGAACTAGCAGCTACAAAGGACTGATCTTATTCACTAGATGCACATACGCATTCAAATGCAAAACAGCTCACTGTTCTCACTGTTATTCTTCTGCTGCCAAATGGCTTAGATGGCTTAAAGGGCTTAGACTTATAAATATTTCCACAAGCTTTGCTATCAACTGAGAATATGTAACACATATTCCAATTGCAATGTGAAGCTTGATAGCTGACTGCGATTTATCATTTTGTCACAAGATCAGATAGCACATACAAATACAGAACAGTAGATCAAAAAAACAAAAGCAATAGTGGGAGAATCCCTGAAGTGTATCATATGATATCCACCGTGCTGTAAGGTGAGGGCTATCTCCATTACAGAATTGATTGTAGAGCTTGTGACAACAACAGTAAGTATTGCAATGTGATTAATTCCTCCACCACAACCTACCAAGCCAGCCAAAGTACTCACCTTATTTCTCCTGTACATTGATTCTCGATTTGTCATACTGGATTTCATTCTGTGGCCCTACATGCACTGTCACCTGTCATCGAACAACTGCAAGGAAGTCTGAGGCGCGTAATTTTATGTGGAAAACAGTACATTCCTTAATTTTGCTCCCTTTTCACCCACTAGCTCTTTAGCATTTAACAAATACAAGGTTGTTTTTCATATTTGCTAGTTTGGGCTAATTATTATGGATAAATTTGCCATATAAATTTCATTGTAGTTTTATTATTTATAGCTCTACTTGTAGGGGAAGTCAAAGGTATGTAATAAAAGAACACAATGCAGACAATAAACATACAGAGCTCACAACTGAAATGAAGATTAAAATTTGGTTAGGTCACTACAGAAACAGGGAGAGAAGCCCCAGGAAAGATGAATGTGTTTCAGCAGTTTAACCAAATAAATCCAGAAACAATTTCACCTCAGAACACAAATTGTTATGTTTCAGTTTTTGCAGTACAAATCTGCCATTTGAAGGGTATGATTAACTTCTAAGCAGTGCCAAAACCTTTCAACATGCAAGGTCACAGACAATGCACTATTACAGCCACAAAATCTGACTGACTTTTAGGTCTCAGAGTAGTGTTTCTGCTTAGTCCATAGCAAGAAAGTATTTCTCTTAAACAGTTTTATCTATCTATCTATCTATCTATCTATATATATACACACACATACACACAGTTTTATATATATATATTTATATATATAAAATATAAAAACTGTTATATATATATATTAAACTGTTATATATATATATAAACAGTTTTTATATTTTATATATATGAAAATATTAAAACTGTTTATATATATATATATGTGTATGTATATATGTTTTACATATATATATACATATACATATAAAATAAAACAGTTGTCCATTAGCCAGAGCTTGTGAGGTTGCCCATCTGATTTCAAGATTCAGAGAACAGCAGGGTTATAAAGGTGATCAACATTTCAGGAAAGAATGATTTTTTCTAGTTGTGCATGGATTTTACCCTTAAAACCTCTCCACAGGACCTCTGTAGGACTTAATTTTTGTCAACAGTTGCTATTGACAGTTCCACTGGAACAGGATGACCATATTTAGCTATAGACAGCATAGGTTTTTGGAAAGGCTCTTTTTCAATTATCAATGAATTGTCCTTTTTCTCTCTTGTAATTAGGATATCAGAGGCACATTTTCCCTGTCTCCTTTCAAACAACAAGGAATGATGAATGTGAATGCTAGATTTGAAGCACTATCTCACCCCAGAAACCAGTCACCATTGCTAAAAGAATAATGGTTCTTGTCTGAAAAAAGGTGCAAGTGTAGAAATTTACAAAACTAAGTAACCTTCGCAGAACTATTTGGTAAAACAGTTGCTCTGCTTCCCAGCATAGTTAGGTACTTTTGCTAGGGATTACACGTAGCCATGTGGATATTCTCCATTTCATATCCAACAACAGATTTATGCTGCTTACCCTGGTTAGTCGAGTCTTCAGGCTCACAGATCTCACTGGTAATAGTGCTCCTGATTGTTTTCAGCGCATCAAAGTTCTCCACTGTGAACACTCTCCTTGCATCACCAGCTATTCGGAGCAGCTCAAAAGAGTTTACAATCCCTACGCCAACTGCAAAGACGTGTATCCCATTGCTTCTCAAAGCCATGGCTGCATCATCCACTCTGTCAGCAGAATATCCATCTGTAATCACAACAAGGTTCTGCGAAACTCCTTGGTACTTGCGGCCTCCATTGGCAGGCTCAAAAAGTCTCTGGGCAAACTTCAGTCCTTTGCCAGTGAATGTAGAAGATTTCAGTTGCTCGATTCTGTTTATCTGTTCCTTTATAACGGTGTCACTATAGAACTCATTAAGATAAAATTCCTTCTGGGGTTCTTGACTATATTGGACTACTCCAACATGTACTTTGTCCCTAGAAATAACAAAATTGTCCACAACATCCTCCATGAAGGTCTTCATGATGGAAAAGCTGTTTTCTGATATACTTTCTGATCCATCTATCAAAAATATCAGGTCTGCCACATGATTGCTGCAAACTTAGGGAAAAAGCAAGGACAGGACACAACACAACAACAACAAAACAATTAGTGAGGAACAATTTTGGCATTGTTTAACTTTTTACTTAGTCTCTTCAGTGTAAGCCACTAGTCAGAAAAGCTGTTCACAGAGAGGCTGTGCAAGGACAATCTACCTGTCATCTATCCAACATCAATCTTGAAATCTTCCTTGCATGGATAAAATTCATCCTTTCCTAGAATTAACTTGCAGAATAAATCATAGTTCTTTACATATCAGCTAAAAGACTGTTTGAGGACAGCAATAAGAAAAGAGAACTTGTAAACAAAGCCAGATTTTACCTACCAATGAAGTGAAGTCAGAATAACTGCCACAAACACTCACCCTCTTTGTACTTGAAAGGCCACTGTGAGGAGAAAACTCTTGAACTACATGACTGCTATGGAGAAAGACAGATTCTGCCTGGAGAAAATTCTTGCCTGCCATTTTCATTTCCTAAGTAGAGTTCTTTCACATGGTTATGGGCAGTTTCTATCCAGGGTATCAGAGGTGCAATTCACTGGATCTAATTTTTGGTAGAAAGAGCCTGATTCTGGATGTTGTGCAGTAAGAAAAAACGGTGGTCAAGAAGCCAATGCAAAATGAGTCACTGAATAAAAGTCTTTCTACAGGTATCATGTGTGCTTTGATAAATGGAATCTCCTAACACTGGGTCCTTCTCTAAGCACAAAGCATACTTTGAGAAGGGATGTACTAGGAACTGATGAGCTGTTGTGTACAGGGTAGATGGAATCAGCCACCACATACATTTGTGAGCAAGGGCCACACTTACACTAAGTGCAGGTTCACTGGATTTTTAGCAAAAATTGTATCTATATTTGTTATACTCCTCTCATTCTTACCCCAGTTTCACACATATGATGGCATTTGAACTACCCAAGTACACTGGGTACAATATGGTGATATATTTGTTATTTGTTTTAACACACCTGAACCTCTATATCTTTAAAATTTAATACTCTTCTTTGGGATGAGCTTTGTATAGTGGGGCAGAATTCCTAAGTCTAAAGTTCTAGCATGTGTGAATAAAAAATAGTTTCTAGGAGTTAAAAGACATCTGCCTCCATCAGTGTAAGCAACCCCTTGGAAACAACTGATGGAAGACCATTCGCAGAAAGTAACCTTCATGACTGAATCTTCATGTGCACTGTATTTTAAGCATAGAACTCTTTCCAGACTTTTCCACTCATCCTCCTATTACATCCATAGAAAATATTTAACACCGATCTTCCCTTTGCAGCTCTGCAGTTGCAGAAAAAGACCAAGTGGATCTGTTCAAAAGTCTTCTTTACCTGGCTTAGATTTCTCACACACTATCTGAGTCAGGTTTTCGTGTATGTTTTCTAGTGCATCATAGTTTTGTGCAAAGAATAATCTTCCCTGATCTTCAGTAATCTCTTCAAGCTCTTCTCTGCTTGCTTTGCTCACTCCAACAGTAATTAAGATGATTTTATCTTCCTTCAAAGCCCTTATGGCCATTGGAAGGTTGTCTCTATCTGATGGCACTGTCGGTTCATCAGTAATGAGAACAAGGATCCTAGTGACAGCAAGAGATGATGCACGTCCACCATAGTTCACATCAAATCTCTGCCTGGCAAAGCTCAAAGCTCTTGCTGTGAAGGGCTGGCCTGACAGAGGCTTCAAGCTGAATACTGCTTCTCTTATCTGAGACTTGGAAGCATACGAATTCAGTGAGAATTGCACCTCTGGCTTGGAGCTATAGACCAAAACACCAAACTGAACTTTGTCCTTCCCAACCACTGAGTTGTTAACTACTGCTTCTACAAGCCGAAGCATGCTTTTGAACTGCAGGTCTGTAACACCAGATGATCCATGCACTACAAACATGATATCAGCAGCTTCTGCTCTCTTGCACGCTGTCAGTGGAAAAAGAAGAAAAAGAAATAAGGTTATAATTCTGTCTCTATCACTCCTCAATGTTCTTCAAAACTTTGTACAGAGATTTCTGTTCCCATGTTCCAGCTGTAACCACAAAGTGCAGAGTATTTTACAGAAGAGGAGAAATACTTATTTACTTGCTTATGAGGAAAAGAATGAGATTAAAGCCTGCAAAAAGAACAAGTTCTTTTGGTAAAAGAACATAGGTTCTTATACCACATTTCACTCCAGTGACACTGCATCATATGGGGGTGACAGATGTAAAATCCACTATGAACACATAAAACAAAATCTTCCTTTATAAAGAGTTAACAGGAAAAAAAAAGAAAAAAGTACCTGAAGAGAGTAAACAGAGAGGGTTATCATCACTACTTACACTTCTGTAGATTACAAATTTCAAAGAGAATCTGCTTTTCTGAGAAGTTCATTTCACTCTCAAAGAACACTTTGTCTTGGGTGCCAGTGATCTCCACAAGTTGTGAATTGTTCGCCTGGAGCAAGTCAATAGCGTATATAGTGATACCTTTGTCTCGGATGGCTCTGGCTGGGCTTTTTACTGAATCTTGGGCTTCTCCACCAGTAATCACTATCAGGTACTGTTTTAATTCAGGACGCCCTCCTCTAGGAGGATCAAAGTAAGAGGCAGCAAAGGTCAGTGCTTTCCCAGTCAGTGTTCCCGATTTTATCTGCTGTATTTCTTGAATGGCTCTCCGCACATCAGCTACAGTGCTGTATCTGTCCAGCTGGAACTCTCCCCTTATTTCAGAGCTGAACTGAATCAAGCCAATTCGAACATTATCAAGCCCAACATCTACCTTGATGACAAATGACTGCATGAAATCCTTTATCTTCTGAAACTCAGCTGGTCGAATACTGTTTGAGCTGTCCACAAGGAAAACAATATCAGCTCTCACATTTTTACAGACTAAGAAATAAAGGAAGAAAAAAAAAAAAAAAAAAAAAAAAAAAAAAGGAATAGGTTAAAATCACAGATTTCACCTGCACTTTTAACACCTTCACTGCGTCAAACCCCCCAAAAAATCTGTAAATGACGGACTGAGAAGACAGATGTCCTTCGCAGGCGAGGACAGATGAGAGCGAACAGGAGATTTAATGGCTAACAAGTAAAAGAAGGCTGGAGAGCCTTTCTTCATCTCCCAGTTTTAAGAGAAAGAATTCTGCGATTTGATATGGTTGGCTTCCTCTAAGATAGTATGTTGTACAGTATGATCTGTTCATCCTGGGTAAGAGTATTCTGCACGTGTCAGAAAAACACCTCGACTTGCGTGTTGAATAACATGAATTTATCTCTTCATAAAAGTCAGCATTGTGCAATGCTCAGACTGTTCACCTGTTCAGAACAGCAAGTATCCTGATATTAGACTGCAGGTAATTATCACTGGGTTCTGTGTCTGTTCTCATGAAATATGCCAATACGCAAATACTTAGCACATGCCAATACGCAAATACTTAGGGTTTTACTCTAGGACACTTCATTACTTCTTGGATTTTGACTTCTGGTATTTAGCCTCATTTTACTTTGCTTGGTGACTGGTACAGTTGGTATCTTGAGATGTTATTTAGTCTTGACATGGCAAAGTCTGAGATCACCCACATACAAATCTCTATTTCTGGCACGCAGCAATATCATTTTCAGAATAATCCAAACTGTATGAACACAACCTAACACTAACTGCTTGGAAGAGATTAGGCATAAGAGATCCTCTTACCATTTGTTGAACAGATTTCTTGCACAATTTCACGTTTAATATGTTTCAGAGAATCAAAGTCATTCACAAAAAACATTCTATTTTTTGTCTCCACTATTTCCTCCAACTCTTGTTGAACAGCATCCTTGATGCCAATGGCATAGATAATGATTCCTTGTTGTCTCAAATCTCTTGCTGCCTGATTCACTCCATCTTCAGATTTACCATCTGTAATCACTATCAGAATCTGTGGAACATTTTCCCTATAAGCCATTTTTAACAGAGTTTTCATAGACTTTAAGGCATTTCCAGTTCTGGTACCTCCACCGATTTGATCAATATTGTCAATTGCCTCTGTTAACCTCATCATTTGGTTGTGCTGGCCAATTATGATTTCTGTCTTTGACTCAGATGCATACTGAACCACACCAAAGCGAACATTGTTAGCTCCAAGTTGAAACATTCTGATAACCTCATTCATGAATGTTTTCATGTCCTTGAAGTCGGATGGATATATGCTTCCAGAACCATCAATCAAGAAATAAATGTCAGCTTCCTCTGTGTCCACACAACCTAACAAACAATAAGAAAAAGATTACAAAAGTTTTGACACTTCCAGGTGTAAGAAAATCACTTTACTGTAACACAATCTCAAGAAGTAGGTAGCTAAATGCTACTAATAATTTTATTTGGAAAGTCCTTCAGTGTAAAACCTTATAAAATCTTGAGTGTTGAATAAATTGAATAAGAAATTACCAGACTTCTCTGCACCAATGAAATGCGTCAAAGCAATATAATAGAATAACAAAAGCCACTTTTGTTACTGGCACTCAGTAATAAAAAGGACAGTAAGCATGATGGGATAGAAGTTAAGACTGGAACAGCTATTAGAGTAAGAAAAATAGAAGACAGACACAGTGGGGTACAATAATAGTGTGGCAGCCTGCAAAGACAAAAGAATGAAGAAGCACAGCTAGAACTAAAGCTAATTTGAAACAGAATGGTAAGAGAAACTTTTTTGTGACAGACTGGGTAGAATTTAGGTATGAAGATAAAAATATTACCAGGGTTTGTATTGTGAGAGACTAGCTTCTTGAATTCATAGTAACAGCATGGCCTAGTTACTTAGCCTAGCTATTATATGGAGGTGAGAGACAACATTTTACTTCAGTGTCACAATTCAGAATCATTGAACACCTACAAGTGATTTTAACAGTTGGAGCTCTTATATAAGCTGGATTCACATAACAGAGAATTGACTCAATCTATTTGTAGATATTGTTAAGCTGTGCAAACTATAACAGACAATTAACCTGAAGAATCCTGAGAAGAATCACTTTCACTTGAGCATGAGGAAGATTTGAAATTTGCTCAAGGGGAAGCAGCAAAAGCTTCCTGTCACATACTTCCCCAGAAGGGCAGGAATATATAGGGGAGGGTTCTAAGCAGGACAGATCTTGGCTGGAGGATATTTGGGTCCACAATCACCAGATCTTTATAAACATCTCAAATATATTTCTGAATTTTAATTTCCCCTTGCATTAAGTGCAGATTCTGTACACATCAGATCGGCAGCATGGAAATGACAGTTTTATGAATACTTCTTACCTTTCTTCAGACCTTGTGATTGTAACGGGACTACAAATGTTTTTGCCACAATCTCATTACAAAGTTGTTTCTTTATTTTCCATGCAATATTCGACAGTTGTAGAAAAAACTTCAGGGCGGTAACATGAGTCCTTGGGGGATACGTTGCAATTTTATCAAGTTTGCTACCCTCTGGGATATTCTTGATGCCCACAGCATAGACTGTAACACTCTCACGTCTTAGTTTTGATGCTGGTTCAGCGTAGTCATCCGAGGATTGTCCATCAGTGATAACCACAGCAATCTGTTGCACTCCTTGTTTTTTTCTGCTGCCTGCCTCTTGAGTGAAAACCTTATTCCTCAGGAATTCAATCGCTATTCCAGTATATGCTTGCCCACCTCGATATGGTAAATTCTTCAGGTAGTTCAGTATTTCCAGTTTATCCTCGAATGTGTCAAGAGTGAACTCTAGTCTTGGTTCATTACTGTACAACACTAGCCCAACTCTTACATTGCTTGGAGCAATATCTAGGGCATTAACAATTTTTAACAGAAAAGCCCTAATCAGCTGGAAGTTTTTTGACCCAATTTTGCTGGATTCATCCACAAGAAACACAATATCTGCCACTGTTGCACTAGAACACACTAAAAGCAAAGTAAATAAAAGGAAGATAATATTACTGTAGGTCACACTGTGGAACTATGGTTACATATAAAATCCCTTATGGCCATTTCCTAGAAACAAAATCCAAGCAAATTGCCCCTTCATTCAGAACAGGCATTTTCACTGCAGCCAACCCCTCAAGGCCACTGTCCTGTTCCCCCTAGTTAATACAGATTTATAACATGCACAGGCAAACATTGCAACTGCGTGACTAAAGGTGGTGAATATATATTTTTTCAATAGAACATCTCTGTAAAGGTGAAGCTATCAGGCATTTGCACTGTTTTTCCCTCCCAGCCACCTGAGAAGTTGCTCTGGACTACCAGTGAGTTAGCTACTCAGCCTGCCAGTTTTGCTCTTTTGATACACCATACCTGCTGGCACACTTGAATCAAGGTCATAAAGCTTTTGAAGTGAAGTTTCGATGTTACTGACAATGTTTTGTTGCACAAGGTCAATGCTCTCCACTTCATAAATCTGATCAGCCTTGCTAGAGAGTTCTCTCACTGCTTCTATCATGTCAAAGTATTCAGCATCAACTGAGGTAACTTTCACCCCCATCTCCTCTAACATCCAGGCTTCCTCCATGATACTGTTTCTGGATCCAGAAGATGTGAAGATCACAACAACCTGTGGAGTGCCTTCACTGAGCCGACTTCCAGCACCGTTCATTAAAAAGGTTTTCTTCAAAAAGCCCATGACGCTTTCATTCTGCAATGAGCCTCCAGTGAACGCAATGCTGCGCTGAATGTGGTCAAGCAGCTCTTCTTTGTTTTCATATGTGTTCAGTAAGAACTCCACCTTTCCTATGCCATTAAACTGGGCTAGGCCAACCCTATGCTTGTTAAGCCCAACATCTAGCTGCCTGACTACTTGGGAGATGAACTGTTTTACCCTTTCAGACGTTGAAGGCTTCATGTTCTCAGTGGAATCAATAAGGAAAATGACATCAGCATATTGTTTTGCAAATGCTGCAGAGAGGAAAAAAACAGAATGAAAGAGCTGCTGAGACACTTGTATCCAGACTTGGTTTGGAATATAAGCTAAAGAAGAATTGCAACATTGTCATTGATGGTCACGATTTTAAGTTTGGACATGAGCTTTAAGTCTACAACATACCATTTAAACATGCTACATGATAGCTGTAATATTATCTTTTGGCAAGATAAGCAAAGAATTCTAATGAAAACAGCCTTATTTTAAAAAGTATTAAAAACATCTTGAGAATCTTCGGTATCTGACAGTATTTATACAGAAAAAGTTTCACCTTCCTCCCACCAAATATTCTACTTATGACTTTGGGGGTGAGATTGCATGCTTTATTTAATTACAGTAATATTCCACTTATAAAGGTCTTCTACATCCCTGCTACAATCTAGGTTGCATTTAAGAACTGGACCCATCTGAACACTTCAGAATAAACTCATCTTAATAACAATCCCATGAGGACTTGCTCCTAAAGGCAGAAAGTCCTTCAAATATCAGAGGAAGCCCCAGAACATAAACAAAGTTATCCTAAATCCACTTAAAGTTAATGGAAAGAGATGCACATTCCAGGAGGGGAAGGCAGATGCAAGAAATATGAAACAAATGAAGACTTAAGTGTGTCTTTCAGTTAACAGTTTATGATGGAAAAGGAGGTTAGACAGTTGCCTAAGTATCAACATTAGTGTCTAATCCCTAACTTTTTCTCAACAAGTAATAACGTTATCCTTACTGACCTCTACAAAACAGCATAATATAGTTAAAATTTACAACTAATATTTTTAATATTTGTTACTGATTTAAACACCATTTTCTTCATTTTGATATTAGTTTTGCTACCATTGCTTTTTTTTTTTTTTTATCCCATCCTCTTTCATGGTTCAACAAAGACAAAATTTTTTTTTACAAAACAGAAAACTTTCTGTGAATTTTGTTGTTCAGAAAATATATTGAAAGGATTGGAAAATATGGCTTCTCTTCATTTTCCTCACTCCTAGAATGTTCACTCTGAACTGAGTTTTTAGGAGTAAAATGATTAATAAATAATTGATAAATAATTGATAAATAATCGATAAATAATTCTGTGAAGCTGTTCAATGACAAAAAATATTCTATTAATGGCTCTGCCAGTACCGATGAGGTTGAATTGAATGTATTTCATTAAATCAGCAAATCTGACCCTGATTTTCTTCGTAGTCCATTAAGGTTCTCCTTACAGAGAGTACTGTGCATAAACTTATCTTTGTTTTTAACAATTAAACCTCATTGAATTCAACATAGACACTGAAATGTGCTTAAAAGAACAGGAACATCACCCTGAAACTATGACTTAACTCAGATTTAGCCCCATTATTTTCAATGGAGCTACATTACAGCAACAGTTGTATAAAATAGCATCAAAATCAAGACCACATTTCTACATTCTGTTTTCACAATTACATGGAATGGACAACTGAAATGGCACAAGAATAAGGACAGTTCCTTACCTTGTATCTGGTTTTCAATTGCAGTACAAAAGTTTTGCAAAACTCTTGTGGAGAGATCTGGAAGGTCATCGAAACTACCAATGCTATACAGGTATTTATGGAAGGGTTTGCTGGCTATTTGCTGAAGCTCAGTTGTATTCTGGATACCAATTCCAACAACATAAATGGAAATGCCTCTGTATCTCAGTTTCTTGGCAGGCTGTTCTACTTCATCCCTGGATTCTCCACTGGTGATAAGAATGGCTAACTGAGGGACATAACCCTTTGCTCTACTACCAGCAGATTCCATGAAATACTTTGTGCTGATGAAATCCAGAGCTCTCCCTGTGTATGTTTCTCCACCTCTGTACGGCAAATTCCCAATCTGCTCCAAAACATCATTTTTCAATAAATACTGATTCAGTAAGAATACTTGGTAAGCTTTGTCACTGTATTGGACCAGTCCAACTCGGACCACATCAAGGCCAATGTCAAAACTTGAGACCAAGGAGGAAAGGAAGTTCTTCACTTTCTGAAAGTTCTCCTGGGTAATACTTGTTGAAGTATCCACTATAAAGACAACATCTGCCGTCGTGGCATTAATGCAAGCTGCTCGAGAAAGATGACATAGAAAAACAAACTATCATTTCTTTTCTAAAATCGTTCATGAATAAGGGATAACAAAAAGTACATTTTATTCATCATGAAAAATCATAATTGTTGTATGTTTCTGCCTTGTCTCCTCTCACCTTCTCCCACTCCCATTATTTTGAATATTATAAAGGTAGATTTCTACTCAAAATTGGCAACACTTAAGAGTAAATATTATTGACAACATATGAAAGAGGAAGAAAGCTATACTTTGGCAACACACTGCAATTATATAATTTATCTACAAACAGAAAAAGCATCAAAGCTGAGGAGAAATAGCTCTTTCAGGACATATCATGGGCAAACTGTGCAACCAGTCCAGTTACCTCTTCCACAAAACTTTTATAGAACATTGTGAGAGCATCACTACCAAGCAACAAAATCTTTCACTTTATAGACATGCTTATCTGATGGCTCACTCACTATTTCTTGAAGTTCAGGCAGAGCAAAATCTTTAATGCTTATAGCATATAGCACAATGCCTGCATCCTTGGCTGCTGTGGCTGAGTTTTGAGTATTATCTTCAGCTTGCCCATTTCAGAGCAGCAGTTTGAGGAACCTCTTTATTTATTTCTTTATTTTGCTGCTAGCACTTTCAATGAAGTGATTCTCTAACATAAACTAAAGGATACATTCAGTTTTGGTGCCTCCTCCCATGTAATGCAATTTCTCTATCTTCTGTGAGATACCATCCTTGTTATAGTAGAGGCTGAGCAAGAATGAAGCTTAATATACCAAGTGCATGGTATATTGAGCTTCTTTTTTTCCCCTTGTTCTTCACACTGGGGGTTTGATGCCACGTATTTCCATACCATTGTTAGGCAAAGAAGAGATGCTGAAATTCACACCAACACGACTTCCATACACAGCTTGCACACATGAAGTCATAAGCAGAGAATGCATATGGTAATTGCTGTACTCTTTTCTGCGTATGAACCACAATAACAAGAATGCACAGACTTGCTGTCAAATGAGCTACAAGGAAAAATTACTTATACACTTTGAACTCCAGACTGCAAGCATGCATTACTAACAAGTGACACTGACTTAAAGAGGACTAAACAGATCTACTTGTAGGAAATATGGAACTCATGCATTTCCATGCTTTTCAGAGCATGAATGAAGTTGTAACAACTTCTTTAAACCAAGATACACTAGGAAGATGTTCAGCAACTGAATGGTATGCTTCCTCAAGCAGTAGTCAGTTATTCTGGAAGATTTAAGGTAATAATGCTAATAATAATTTCGCTAATTGCACGAATGCAAATACGTATCTGGGCTGCAAAGTTTTTAGCTAGGACACAACGCAATCTCCACCATAAAACTTCTTCCTTACTTTTGAAAATACATAACCTCAGCATGCACAATCAAAAATGAATTGTAATAAACTGTTGCACTTCATTTTACTATCTTTAGGAAAACCTGTACCCAAAGATCTAGGTTTGCAGGAAAGACACCACAGAGGCAGGATCTCCAGAAAGAGATCCTTCCCACGTGGCAGTCAGCCCCTAAATGTGGTCTAAGAGAGGTGCAGCCAGGCTTCACCCCTTCTGGTCCCACAGCTGAATCGCCTTCACCTGTGCTCCATGGCTGACTCATTGCTTGCTTCAGGTGATCCATCAGTGCTTCACGCCCTGACTCAACGGATGCCATACACTACTTAAACAAAAATTAAACTGTCACAAATCCATTGTCTCTCACTGGCACTGAATACATGTAGGAAAAGAAAAACTATTAGTTTGAAAATGAGATATTTCTTTAATGTATTACCAGTCTGTTGTGCATCTAGAGTGCCAAAGGTGGATACAAAGAGAAGTACAAGAAGTGATTTCCAATCATCCATTTTGAAAATCTCCCTAGAAAAACAAAGTAAGAAATACAGAGCATAATTTCTCAGGAGTTTGATAGCTGTGAGTGAAGCGGCTTTGTGTGCATTTTATTAACATCACAGAGGCTTTCTAGTTCTATACAGTTTAAAGTAGCATTTTAAATTCCAAGTTTCTTTCCTTATGCTTAACATACACATTTTGAACATAGAACTGTTAATGCCTGACTTCTGGTGGGTGTCTCTACATAAAATAGACATGGATAAGAACAAGCAATTATTTACAAGTTAAATATGCTAGTTAGTCAGTAATGAAGATACCATATGAAAGAGTTACAACTCAATGCTAGGGGAAATGGGAATGATAATCTCAACAACAAAGTACAAAATTAAGCTACGTTAAGCTTGAGCACACTAAACAGTGAAGAACAATACAGTTTTGAAAAACTTTCAGTTGTAGAACATAAATACACTAAATATTTTATAGAACACAAATACAATAAATAGTTTTAAGAATAAGTGGTAAGCCAGGTCATAATCATTGTCTTTGCTTCATTCCCTACTCCTTTTTTAATGATAGCTAGCAATTGCTTATATTTTTTGAATGCTCCTGAGCTGACAAGTTCATGGAAATACCCAACTTAATCCCCAGATTTTCTTTCTGGCAAGAGGCATTACATTCTGCCTGCCAACTGACATAACTCAGATATGCTCAACACAGAGTAACTGAAAAAATTCCATTGGGGTTACCCTGAGAATTTCGTACTTAATACACAGCTATTGATGGAGGTGTATTGGTCTGGAAGATGTATGGCTATTGAACTTTATCTTCTACCAGCTCCGTACAGCCAAAATTTTATACAAAGCATTGTTAAGCTACCAGAAGTGTGGAAAGAGCCAAATGTTGCTCTGTATCAGTTAACTGTTTGAACCTGTTGTTCATCCTGGCAGACACACAGATCAAAACAAAGAGGTAGGTTAACCCACTTATATTCCAGGCTCGTACAGAGTACAATTTCAGTAGAATCTACACTGTTACTTTATAAATAAACAAATAAATAAAATATTATTTCAGGGCTTCTGGAATTCTGATGAGCATAATTTATCTAGAATTCAGTTTTGGAGCTGACTTGCACAGAAATTTCCCAAGCATCTGTGCCTCTGACACTGCTTAATGCCTAATATTGTGCTGGCTTGAATATGGCCTAGACTTATTAGTAGCAGAGAGGAAAATGTATGTGAAGGGATATAAAAGCAAACAGACAGCAAGAGGAAACAAGCACTTCACCCTCCCAGCTCACTGGAATTCAAAATTCAAGCCACTCTGGCAATCAGGTGAAGTCCCTGGTGACTGCAAAAAAGGTAACATCATATTCATTTTTTAAAAGGGTAAAAAGGATGACCCCAGGAATTACCAACCAGTCAGTTCTACCTTTGTACTGGGGAAGATCATGGAACAGATCCTTCTGGAAGCTATGCTAAGGCACATGGAAGGCAGGGATATCATATGGGAGAACCAGCGTGGCTTCAGCAAGGGCAAATCCTGCTTGACCAATGTAAGTGGCCTTCTATGATGGTGTCACTGCATCAATGGACAAGGGATGAGCCACTGATGCCATCTATCTTGACTTCAGTAAGGCCTTTGACACAGTACCCCACACCATCCTTCTCTCCAAATTAGAAAGATATGGATTTGATGGTGGGCTGTTCAACAGATGAAGAACTAGTTGCAGGATCGAGTACAGAGATTGGTGGTCAGTGGCTCAATGCCTGGATGGAGACTGGTGACAAGTGGTGTCCCCCAGGGGTTGGTGCTGGGGCCAGTACTCTTCAACATCTTCATCAATGACAATGGCATTTTGATGACACAAAGCTGTGGGGTGCAGCCATTCAGAGGAACCTAGACAGGCATGAGCAGTGGACCCAGGTGAACCTCATGAGGTTCAACAAATCCAAATGCAAGAACTTGCACCTGCGTTGTGGCAACTTCCCTTACCAATACAAGCTGGGGGATGAAGGGATTGAGTGCAACCATGCCAAAATGACATGGGGGTACTGGTGGATGGGAAGCTGGATATAAGCCAGCAATGTCCCCTTGCAGCCTAGAAAGCCAACTGTATCCTGGGCTGCATCAAAAGAAGTGAGGCCTGCAGGGCAAGGGAAGTGATCCTGCCCCTCTGCTCTGTGCTGGTGAGACCTCACCTGGAGTACTGCGTCCAGATGTGGAGTCCTCAGTACAGGAGAGACATGGACCTGTTGGAACACATCCAGAGGAGGGCCACAAAAATGATCCATTAAATGGAACACATTTCTTATGAGGACAGGCTGAGAGGGCTAGGGCTGTTCAGCCTGGAAAAGAGAAGGCTGTGAGTTGACCTGAGAGTGGCCTTTCAGTACCTAAAGAAGAGCTACAGAAAATAAGGGGACAGCAAGGTCCATGGTAATAGAACAAGGGGAAACGGCTTCAAGCTCAAAGAGGGTAGCTTTAGGTTACACATAACTAAGTTACAGTGAGGGTGGTAAGGCACTGGAACAGGTTGCCCAGTGATGTGGTGGATGTCCTGTCCCTGGAGACATTCAAGGCGAGGATGAATAAGGCCCTGGGCAACCTGATCTGCCCGGGATGTCTCTGTTCATTGCAGGGGAGTTGGACTAGATGGCTTTCAGAGGTCCCTTCCAACTCTAAGGACTCTATGATTAGACTTTTCAGTATCTTCAGAGTACGTGCTGAAGGCAGGATATATTCACATACATGCATATTCTCTTTATTTCTATCACTTTTGTTTGATGAACACCTATGCCACCAGTGGACAAAAAAGTCCCAGTGATCAGAACAGAGATTCACCTTGCCCAATCCCTTGTCTTTGTCAATAGCTCTTACATTAAGGAAAGAACATAAAAAGAAAGTTAAGAAACGTAGGAATGCTCTACCTTCCTCATGGGCTGCTTTAAAGGTTTCTAACCTCTTTTGAAACCAGCTGTAGATTTATAACAAGATCACAAGCCAAACAGATTGTTTATCACATTCTAAACAACATTCATGTTCTACCAGAAAAGCAAGCCAATTATCTGTGAAAACAAAGTTAATGACCAAATGCTGCTGTTAGCACTTTGTTATACCGAGTTTTAAATTCTATCTTGGATCTGCAAATACCACTTAGTGGAAAGGCTGCAGCTGGTCTAACATCACAGCACAGGGTTAAGTTCCAACGTCCTATAGTAATGACATTTAATATTATCCTAGGTCTTGCAAATAACAAAAAGCAATGAATAAAAATCATCCATTCTATATCACATTCTACCCTCAAGCAACAACGAAATATCATTTCCAGGCATCACTACAGCAAGCTCTGTTCTAGCTCCTGAAGGGTTCTTTGGAATGTCTTTGGGGAGGAAAAAAACCAAGTCTGCTCTATTTCAAGAAACCTATACTTAGAGACACTACCTATTACGAATGCTGCAGTGACACAGAGATGCCAGAAGTACCTAATGTCCCTGTGCACCAGAAGGAATTCCAGGTACATTATGGTGGTTAAAAAGGAAAAGGGGCAAGAAACACTGGGTTGCTTTGTGGAAACCTTCTTCAATTCTTCTGTGTTTTTCAGTTCCCCTTAAAAAGCACTTCTAACACAAGCAAAAGCTTGATATGTCATATATGAAGCCATACAAAATAAAAAGTTTCCCAACATCTTAAATGACATCTTCACATTTCAATTATATTGACCATTAAATTTTCTGTATATAGCCCTGATAGCTAACGAATCTCTTCAGCATTCTGATTCCTTTGATAATTACCAATTCTCACTACTATGTCTCATTACAGCCTCTTTTTAGACTTCAATCAGCAAAAAGCTTACTCTGTGATACAGTTAAATATTATCCATCTATATATATAATATATATTTAAAACAACACCCAAAATAAAAATATAACTTTCATTAGTGTATGATGTGTAATATCAGTGTCAGAGGAACAGTAAGCATCTTGAACAGGATGATCTTGTGAGAGTGACAGAACACTGGAGCAGACTGCCCAGAAATACTGGGAGTCTCCTTCTCAAGACATACCTGGATGCCCACCCGAGTGACCTACTGTAGGGAACCTGCTTTAGCAGGGAGTTGGACTATACGATCTCCAAAGGTCCCTTCCTACCCCTACAATTCTGTGATCTTAATAAGTTCATGTACATCTCTCAGTGGAGATAGAAAAGTATGCATTCAAGGGCAGTAAACTAAAATGCTACCAGTGTTTTTCCTTGAGAAATTCCATCAAATTTACATCTTGCTGCCAGGTTTTATTTTGGTTCTAAGTCTTCTGAACTCATACACTTACTACATCTAAAATGAAAATACCTCCACTTATTTCTTCACTTGAGTCATCAACCTGTTTCTTTCTGATAAATAGATATAATATTCCCTGCAATGTACCATATCTCAAACATATTCTGACAAAGGGCAGAAGTCTTGATTAATGGATTTAAGAAAAGAGAAGGTAAAAGATGTGTTTCAGAAGATATTTATCTGACATTGTATGAAATGCTGGAAATGGTGTACAGAAAGATGGTCATACAGGACAGATGTATAGAAGGAAGACATCACTCCTTGGAATTTTTGAGAGAGTTAACTATTTAACATCATCTAAAGCAATATAAAAGCAGTGAGAGCATTTGCTCTCTGAAATATTTTCTTTCATAATCTTTACACAGGAAGCTTTAGCTATGTCAATATGGCAGTGCATCAATTCAGTTCAGCCAGATGCCTGATTATTAGTACAGGGAATCTTTCTAGCCAACCTGATAACTCTCCTAGATGCTCCCTGGAACACAAAGTAAAAGAAACAATGATTTCTCTCTCTTTTGGAGCAAACAGAACACAAACATCTTCTGCAAGAAAATGAGCTGTTCCAGAACCTACCAGTAATTTTCTGCCAATTTCATCATTTGGGCAGGTCAGCAACTTCAAAGACAATCTGTTGTAGGTTAGCCCCACTAAGCAGCACCATGCAGCTGCTCCATAGTGGGATAGCACAGAGTGAGTCAAAGTTACAAGGGGAGAACTCATGGGCTGAGATAAAGATGGTCTACTCAGTGAAGCAAAAGCCACATGTGCATACAAAGTGTTGCCCTGACAAATAGCATTAAACACCTCCCACTGCCACTAGAATAATTGGAGAATATTTATACTACTCTGCATCACCACGTGAAGATTTCAAAGAATAAAAGGCTCAGACAGGGTCCCGTGCATGAAGGTCTGAAGCAAAGGATTTCCTGAAGACTGAAATAAAAAAAGATTTGCAGATGTTATGCGCACAAACAATTCATGTTGAAGAAAGTCTTTCTGGCAGTAAGTCATAGAAACTTACAAAGGCTGGGGTTGGAAGGGATCTTAAAGATCATCTACTTACAACCTACCCTGCCATTAAATTCTGGCGAGTTTCACTTTCCCCTAACTATAATGGCAAAAATTTTCAGATCAGAACAGTACATTTGGTAAAAACCCAAGGGAGTTAGTGTGCTTCTGGGACTGCCTATAATACTACACACAGTCACTGTTTTAGCAAGGAACTTGATTTTCCTCTGTGGAGCAACCATTTCAGTTTTGTACCACGGTCTCTGTCCTACTGTTGCACTGAAAGATACACAATAGCCAGTGGCTGTTGAGCTACGTAACTATTTCCATGCTTCCTAATGGCTGTGGGATCTATTTTCTCCCTTCATCTTCTCCCAGTCTAAGGGTTCATGATGTTCTCTGTTCATAGGGTCAGATACCCCATGCCTAAAAAACTTCTTCCACTCTACCAAAACACTGACAGCAGGAGGGAACCAACTTCCCACTTGTTCTTTATTTTCCCCTCCATTAGCCCATAGTGACATTACACTTTGGGTGGATTTTTGAAATGCAGAGACACTGCAATTTTGAAACACATACAGATTAATTTCCCTACTTGCACCATTTATTTTTCTTAATTTCCATGAAACCACATGAACTTCCAGTCATACATTGCTTACAGTATTAACAGAAGCACTTTATGCCTCCTATAAGCATTCTTCAACATTTGCTAAACAAGTAAAGTAGTATTAAAGCTCAGATACGACAGATCCTAGGTTACTCAGATACAGTGTCATGGAGCATTATCTGTTCTGCATATTAAGCTAGCAACGTTAATATGGAAATTTAATTAATATAACAGTGCATATACGAAGTCCTTACAAGATACCTAATACACATATCAGTAATTAAGTACATAAACATATATACATAGATATAATCTATGTGAACGCTAAAACAGCAATTCCAAAGGAAAAAAAAAACACTTTTAATTTTATTTTATGCTGTTCTATGAAAATAAATTGAAAAATATTAAAGTTCTTAGAAATCACTATAAAAAATACACATACTTTGCAGCACATCTCACTGTCAGTACTTTTTTTTTCTTGTTTGTTCCCAGAGACCCACCATTATATATAAAAGAAATCTCAAATGAAGAAGCAGATCAATAGCACTCCTGAATTCTTTAAGTTCTTCATAGAGATCACTTGCAATTATATTTTGGCTTTCATTTTAATGAGCTACTGTCCCAGTTTTATGTACTTTAATGTTTTATGTACTAAAGGAAAGCCATTCAGTAGATGCTTGCTGCCAGACAGAAATCCAAAGTTAAAAGTCAATGCTTCTGAAGTGCATTATAAAAAGCATAGGTATTTTGACACAATGCCTGTTTTGCACTTATCTTTCATAACCGTGAGGCATGCAGAATTTCTCTTCACACCTTGGGGTGGAAACATTATCCTGCTTCTTTGTCCATATATTAAGAGAAGGAACACAATCTTTTTTTGTGGCAGCTTCAAATCCCATCTCTAACAGTGCAAAGTATGTGATCATGTAGCTTTTTCTTACCTAATGAAGTACCTCAGTTAGATTTCTTCAGCTTTTACATCCTGATTGCATTTCTTCTGAAGTCTTTTGAGAAAAAATAAAAGAAAAAATAGAAAAAGCCCACAAAACTGAGTCCTGGAGTACAGCAAACAGAAATGCTCGCCTCACATGCCCTAGTTAGTTACTCTTTCCTCCCCATTCCTTTTCTCTCTCTAAGGAGAATTTAAAGCCTAGATTCCATCTGTGCAGGTTCCCAGTTTCACCAAACAGTAAAACTAGAATAAACCCATTCCACCCCCGCACAAAACTACCATCCTCATATGTTCAGACACTGAACTTTCACCACTGAGATAGCAGTGCCAAAAAAAAGATAAATGTGGCTGTAGAAGTTATGCAAAATATTTACTGTGAGCTGACATTTGGAAAACATAGAAGTCCTTCTATCAATCATCTCCTCTCTACAGACTTTTTATTTTTCCCTTCAATTAGCACATTGTCTTTTGGTTATCACTGAAATGTCTCAGGAAGAAAGCTGCAGCTTCACCTTCTTCAGATGACTGCAGGTATAATCACACAGCTAGACACTGAATCAAGCAAGGACACCCTTGGTGACTTACCTGACTTTGGAGGTCAGTATGATGAACATTATATTCCAGATGTTCCAAAGGGTGCCTTCATTCCAGAATGGAATGGGACTTAAAAGCCTCATCTGCAAAGAGCATGGCTAAAAGGATAGGAACACCTCCCACGTATGCACACACACCACCATATTAGGTGTCTACACACAGTCTTCACTGAAAAACTGACTGAAATTAAAAGTAATGTTCATTTATTGTCAGAACTTTTGTCTGCCTGTCTGTCAGCTAGTGGAATGAATTTTTACCTGCTGACCCGATTCCAAGAAATGGAGAGGGTCATGATTTTCCATGTCAGTATTTGATGCACCTCCTGTAAGCTTATTGTCCATTTTTCTGTTTCAGAACAGAGCTTGATAATTAGTAAGTTATTATTAAGTATTAAACATTCATTATCATTGATACCTATATGCCTCCTGCTGGTTTCAACAGTACCAATTGTATATAATTAAAGCTATGAACTTTCGTATCCTAGCAGCTCAAACTGTTTTAACATACCATGAAAAGAAAAGCTAAATTACAGTTTGGCTATCTTCAATCAAGAGGATCTTGAGCCAAGCCAAAGCATCTATCAGAAAGTCCAGCTGGTTACAATATCCCCATATCTGATGCAATCACATTCATACAGTCCTTTCTGAAATCAATGTTTTGAATGTATTAATTGCACCAATTCTCTCATGACCAGGTTGTATCTCCCTGCCACCCACTGGCTCAGCATGATCTGCCTGCACTTCCCACAGTGCAATTGCAGCCTCTCCTCTTCGAGGAAAAGATGAAGCAGGTAGAGAAGCAGAGCTGTTCATTATTGCTGCATGCCAGATCTGAGGAATTAAAAATTACGTAAGATTTATATTTTAAGAATTTTGAAATTATTCCACTGTCCTCCTGCTCCCACCCCCACTGTTTTGCTTTTGAGATACATCGTATGTATTTCACAGTAAGGTGTGGATTTGCATTCTATCAAGGGATTTGTTAAAAGGGAGTATAGGAGGTCTGAAGAACTCCTTATCATGAGGAGCACTTCTCACTTATTTTGGAAAGACCTGAGGGATCAGGGAACACATTTGTTATCGTGTTTCGTTTTTCTTCTCACCTTATCCTGGCTTTAGACCTACTTTTCATAAGATACACAGTAACATGGTAATACCAAGAGTCAAACTTTCTTGCCAGGAATAATATAAAGGTGACTGATAAAAAAGCAGTAAAGCAGAAAAAAAACCCATTTGACAGGTATCGCATGATGGAGCAGCTAAACTCTGAGGATGAAACAAATAACTTGTAATATCCTCACCAGTTCCTTTGAGTGGAAATCAGACAAAAGTGAACAGCATAAATGCTGAAAATATCAACTTTTTTTTTTTTTAAACCAGCACATGCTTCGCTGACTCATTTAGTAAAGGATGTTAAGCAAACTAAGCACAAACATTTCATTCATGAAAGCAGCTTTTCAATGCCAAGCGCGCTGAAGAGAACTAGCAGATGTGATTCTCCTGTTCCTAGGAATACTGAGTGGGAAAGCATCTTGTACACAGAACTAAGGATTCAAATCAGTTGAAATCAAACAACAAATCTACTGTTTTAAAAATATCTTTCTTCAGAACAGCAGCAGTGCAAGTCACCTCACACTGAGCTATCACAAAGTGGGAAGTTCACTAGCTCAGTTTGCAACTAACAGTACAGAAGACTTTGAACCCCTAGTATATTATCTGCTGGCTTACCTACCTTTGAAGTAGGGCTCTAGCAATCAGAACTTCCTAGTGGTGGCAAGATGAAGGTTTTCATTTTCATTCATTAAAAACTTAAAGCAAGAAAATTATGACCTTGTAATACTCACACATGTAAAACTTCTGCTATGTCGCTCGGCTAAAATAACTTAATTATTCTTTGATTTCTAATGCAGTTTTACTGAACTGTTTGACTGGCTGATAACATATTTGAATTTGAACACCTAGAAGATCGTGATTGTATGCAGGCAAATCAGAGCTGAACAAGTTTTGTGGCCATCATTTTTACAGCTGCACTGGTCATAAAAGCAATGAAAATTAGGTAGCATGATGCATATATTGCAACATCTTGAGTAAGAAAAAAAGTAAATGCATGAAATGTGAAAACCTGACACTTTCTCAGGTGTCTAGAGAACTTATGCAGGTAATTAAAGAAATGCTTTTTATGACAATTACCATATCATACAATAGAACATAAGGTAACGCAGACATAAACGTTCACGAGTCGTTCTCAGAAACAGTGTCACTATCTATATTAGAGGTGTTAGGAAACAGGAGCTAAGGAGCTTTAACATGCAGCTTCAAACTGAACCAGAATAAGAATGGTAAGATTCATTTGAAAATAATTGGGTGCACTTTAAAAAAAAAAAAAAAAAGAAACACTCTCCACTGATATATATATACACACACACACTGTAATACAATGATTTAACTTATTACACTGATATGAGCTAAAAAAATCTAATTTTAAAGTGATAAAAATAGAACATTTCAACCTTCTCCCTAAAAAATCTTGTAAATTTAAAGTAAAAGAAATGAACATAATTTCTTGAAGTATTCTTATTTCAAAGGAAATAAAGTTCTGCCTAGCTTTCCCCACTCAGGTCTATTTACACTATCTCAGTACTAGATAGATACCTCTGATGTGTGCAGGCTCATCTCTAGGAGTAATATAACAAAGACAACATAGTATTAGATCATTCTTTCTTAAAAATAATACGGCGAGTCAAGGAAACCAAGAAAGCTCATTGCTGTCAAAGATGTAAAAGGGATGAGCCATTTTGCCTAGAAGTGAAAATCCTTAGGAAAGAGAATACCCCATCATTTTCTTCTGGAGATACAACCAACCTTTGCACTTCTCTCTGCATGAACTCACACAGACTCACAGCTGTCAAAGTTAAAAAATCAAAGAAAGAACAGATCCTGCCACACGCTTTATGAGTAAAGACACGCTCTATTCAAGTTTGTTCCATCAACATATGCTTGGCAGGCTCTGTACCATAGGATCCGACCCCAAAAGCTTGTAAACAAGGAGGAAAAGTAGAGCAAGTCAAAGCCAAGAAGCTGCTGGTAGGCCTCAGGAGAAGGTCAGAGTCAGTAGAAGCCAGAGTGCAACTTACAGCAAAGATGCACACCACATTTGGATTCCCTGGAACTCCCTCTGCCTTCCTTTCAAAGCTCATCAGAGTTTTAAAACTGGCTTCCATGGAGCAGGAAAAGGCCTTTTCAGTGCTCAGGCAAACTCAGGCCTTCTGGCCTCAGTCTGCTGCGGTATGAGACTGACTTGGGAAATGGCCTCATGTTGTGCCAGGGAGGTTGAGAACGAACACCAGGAAAAACAACTTTATAGAAAGGGTGGTTAAGCACTGCAATAGGCTCCACAGGGAGGTGGTTGAGTCACCATCCCTGGATGTGACTAAAAACCATTTGGATGTGGTGCTCAGGGACATGACTGAGCCAAGGGTTGTTAGAGGTAGGGTAGTATGGTTAGGTTGTGGTTGGACTTGATGATCTTTAAGGCATTTTCCAACCTGAGCAACTCTATGATTCTGTGATTTCCATGACAGCATTTCCTTGATGATGCAGTACTCAGTTAATGATATGCGCTTAATTAGGGATTAGTTAAACAACACTCTTGCTATAGGCTTGCTATAAATGCAAATAAATAATACAGCACTAATGTGAGTTTTGTCATGGTTGGAAATTCCCACTGGCTGCCATAAATGTAAGGGTTTGAATAGCAAATTGTAAAATTATTCTAATGACTGAACACTACATAAGGAAGCTTACTTGAAGAAACACATTATGTGGCCTGATAGGGTAATTTATGTGCTGTTCTAATCTGTTGTAGCTTCACAGTGCCTGGTTACTTAACGTTGAAAACTTAATTCAGTATCTCTCCACTATTTTGTTTATAATCCAATGACCCTGTACTAAACATTTTCATTATAATATTTATGCTTCCATTTGACAGAGCTCTTCATTACTCTGGACCACCTAAAGAGCTCACATGCAATAGATCTCCTCATTTGCATGTTTCAAACTACATTCCAGAACCTTGAACACAGTTTTCATTGCAATGTAGTTCAGATGCAGACTCCTCTAAGGTCAAAGCCTTTGGACACGCAATTGCAAGACTGTCACAGAGTTCTGCTAACTCCAAACCATATGTCTAGATACTTTTGTTCTTGCCATGCTCAGGAAGGATTCTTCTACATGGCTAGAGCATTCATCACACTCTAAAATGTAACACGTACACAGCATTTGCTGGACTGTGTAATACTTTTTGCAGAGGTTATTACACAGAGGCCTATACAGGATGTCTCCTAGTTGGAAGGCAATAATATGGAAGGACAGATGCAAAATCTTTTCTTGCAAGTAATTTACAATACACATTTGAACTACTAACCAAAGACTGCATCATCTTATGCTGACAACAACTGAACATAGCAAAGTCCCAAACATTTGCCAAGGAATAAACATTTTCTTTGTGTCAGCCCCATTTTATTTCAATTGCCAAAAAAAAAATTCGTTTTTTCAATAGTATTTTGCCATTGGTGTGAACATAAAGTGTCATTTAATGTGTATTTTCTGGGAATGGAAAGAACCTGCAGCAGTGCCTCTCAAAGGCAGTATTTACATTTACTCTGGAGATTGAATTCCTGGAAATTTGTCCCAAGACGTAAGCAATAGCTGTGAAACATTATATTTATTTTTTCCAAGGAAAGACAAAGTGTGCAATGCTAAGACTGTGAAATTATCCAGTTTGAAAAGTAGCAAATAAACACAACTCAAAGCCTACAACTTCATGGTCCTTACAGTCCTTCTCTTGGATAACACAGGCTTTTTTTCTTTTTTTAATTTAACCAGCTATCTGTAGTATATAGTTTCAAAGATTCATTCTGCAAATAATGCAGGTATAAGTGCCTTCTTGAATCATTAATTTGTAACAGGAGGCAATTACATAATTTCAACCTTCAGTCGGGAACAATGGAGCTGCTGTAAGGGTATTCACTTCTGTTCTAAGAACTCTTCACAGTTTAGGTTAGAGAATACTTACATGTAGGATAGAGAAGGACCATGGGTACAGAAGCCCTATGTGTGAGAGCAGATGAAAGCCTATTCAAAAATCTTTACATATATGTGTATGTATCTTCATATTCAAAAAGAGCCTTGAGCTTTTCAAAAATTTGAGCAAAGTTGTGTCTACTTAAACAAAATGATCAGATGAGGTTACTTCAGTTGACTATGGAGAGAAGTTATTAACCAGCATTTGTTATAGAATAATGCTCATAAAGAAGCATTTTCTCTTCACAGCACTTATTTAATTCAAGAAAGTCGCAGAGCTTATGCAGAATTGTCCAGCAAGAAATTTACATTTATGTATCATTTCCATCTATGCCAGATTTGAACCTTTCCTGTACAGTGCTTCCAAGTGTTTTCCTTTAAAACTGTACTAGGTATAAGGGATCACACCTACCACAGCAACACATCAATTTCCAGTAGGATTATCTGTAGGAAGTGATATCCTTTTTATTGAAGGAAGGCTGGCAGAAGAACAACAAACTATGCTAACGCAATCAGAACTGCAGCTAGATCACACAGTGGTGTCTCATATCTCCAAAGAGGTTGATTTGGCTAGAATTAATATTACATACATGTATGTGTTTGCATTGTAGGGAATAAGGGGGAGGAAGGGATTTGCATTCTGCAGTATTCAATAGTCAACAATGATGGTGTTTTCTCTGCATGTCTTCTTGCTTTCAGTCATTAGTGTCAGTAACAAAACTACCCAACATGAGCACATTTTTAATCCAATAGTTTTAATTACAAATTCATGGCAGTATAGAAAGTACCTGGAGGTGATCACATCTGTAGCCAGTTTCAAATGCATATCTAGGAAGCATTAAATAGATTAATCTCTTGTGCTCTCTCCTTCTCTCATTTACTCTCACCAACATCTTTAAAGAGCCAATTGGATAAAAGCTTGGGTGATAAACTTGCCAAGTACCTCTCCTACCATTGTTAGTTATTGCATTAGCAACATTCATAATTTTAGTATCTTCTGAAGTTTTGGGTTTCGATACAGTCCTTCAGAAATATCTTAATTCAATTGTGACATCAATTGGTGACAGAATTTCTTGTCAATAAATTTTAAGTTCCCCATTTCTGAACTTAACAGAATGTGCTGCTATATCACTGCTACAGGGCAGTAATTTCCATTATCACTACTTACCTTCCTCAGACAGCTTAGTTTCTAGATCTTTCATTGTCTCCCACCCTATTTGTTTCTTTTGACTCTCAGCATCCCTTCACTGAAAATTTCCCTTCATCTTCGCCAAACCTTTCCTGATGCTTTTATATTACTTAATGATTATATGCCAAAGAATCTACTAAAGCTTTTAATGAGAGCAAGACATATTTCTAGATAATGAAAAAGGAAAAGAGAATGGTCTAATCAAAGTAATGGTTACTGCTGAGCAAAGCAAAATAATTAGTTAAGTTGAGAAGGTAACAAAGGAACAGGAGAGTTGTAACTTTTAAATTGGATCAGACAGAATCTAATGAATACTTTAAGGAAGATGAGAGGAAATGGACTAAATGAAGGCCATGTCAGCTGTTCCATATCAGCAAAACTCTCTTGTAATGCACAGAAACTGGTTGCTGAAGTTATGTAAACACTGACTCACCTCTGCAGCATGATCAGGAGGTCACTACTTTAACATGATACAGGAAAATCACATCTACTGGAGGTAGAAACATTTACGTCAAAAATCACAGCCTATGATGTCAAGACTTCATTAGTTCTGCACTATATCGACTACTTGGTACCCGTCCTTTCCAGCACCACAGTTTTGACATGCACTAGTTTTCTCATGGAAAATACATGCTGCCATGATGGCGAAAACAGTGGAGATGGAGTGGAGAAGCCTCTCCTAGTTTCCTGTGCATGGACCTCTGCCTGAACTTGTGAAGTTAATTTGAGATAATCTCTTTAATGACTTCACTAATTCTGCAAGATCCTTATCTCACTGTGTACTTACAAAAGGCAAAGCCAAATTTTTCAGAAGTTTTTCAAAATTTTACCTTCATTCTCCAATCAGTGAGTGGCTTTAGGCCTTTTTCATCCAATAATAATTAAACACTGCCCAGAATACTACATTATTTACACTCCCACACGCTTTCCCATAGAAATGCTTTATAATGGCAATTCATTGCCATCATTCTACCTCACTTGCAGAATGGCTGGTTTTTGCTTCATTTTTCAGATAGAAGCCAAGGAACTAAGTTGCTGTAACCAGCAATACTTGATGATATGGTGCATCCAGTTTCAGATGTGACATTTCAGAACACCTAACCTCCAAAGCACAGCTCTTACTGATCTCAGTTACAAGAGGTCAGACTCCAACATAAGAAATTAAGTATGCAAAGAGGAAAAAACAAAAAGAGACACCTAGAACACAATTAATGACTACCTGTGAAATCTGTCATACGATTTGTCAGTCTTTCACAGAAATAACTTAGCAGACAGAATAATATTGCTTTAGTCTCTAAATTAGCATCCAAGATGCTGAACTCTGTTTTGCAGCCCTGTCTCTATGAGAAAATAAATGCAGCAAGAATGGGCACATAACCCCTTTTTGCTACATTTTTCTCTAAATCCACAAAGAAAAATGTTCATGCACAGTGAAATACCTATGTATGAAAAATACTTTGACATAGTGCACAATTAAACACTGTATTTGCAATTCATACTGCATATGCACAGGGAGTTAGTCAGGGAATTTGGCCTCCACAGCACCTAGTAAAGAACAAACTTTTTTTTCCTTAGGACCACACAAAAGAGGACAATAAATTCAGCATTACTATTTTTCCCCTGAGCACTATTAAGATTTTCTGGTAAATATTTCAGTTTAGGTTTACCATTTGCCTTTGTTTATTTACTAATTAGATCTCTTAAACTTTTAGCACCACCGTGAGCATGCTTTTTCCAGAGTCAAAGAAACCCTGGCTTGAAGCATTCATTCTAAGGAACAATCTGGGGAAAATCTGTTCCTTTTGCTCCTGGGTTAAGAGGAAGCAGTACTGGAAAGGCAGCAATGGAGAAACTGTCTCTATACCACCTCCCATTCATAAACATACACAGTACTTTTGAAAGTACTTACTGAAAGCAAAGAACAGCTAAATCTCATTGCAGTCCTTTCTTTCATATTCCCAGACTGCTCTGTACCATAAACCTAGAAATACAACAAGTTCACAGCTTTCATATTAGCTGAAGAAAACTCTTGCAAAGGGAATGTTCTCTGAACACTTTTCTACACTTTACAGTTCCAAGAACACAAAGAACACTTTGCACAGCTAAGGAACAATCCAATTGTTGTAGCTACGCTATTGCGTGTAACTTTCCTGAGCATTTAAGATTCCACTAACCCAAGATTAATCATAAGCCTGATTATCAGGGCCAAAGTTACACAAAGATTTGTGTTCACTCACTGTTCTCAGTCTCAGACCACCACGTCAGTATCCACTGGAACCCAGGTTCAAGCTCAGTATTGGAAACTGCAATGCTAGAATGATTCAGGAGTGAACTTTCAGCCTCAAATCTGCATTTCATAAGCTGTTAAAAAAAAAAAAAAAAAAAGAGTTTAATCTAACACTGTCACATATAATGATCTAGTAGATTTTTATGAATGGAATGCATTTTCTATTCCACTATGACACAGTGATATTATAATACAGTATGCAAATCTTCATACTATTTACTTGTAAAATAAATTGTCTTCAAAATACAGTGAAGATAACAAACATGCAATGCTAAGACAACCAAGACTTTCCATATATTTTTTCAGTGCAGTTCACCCTTGTGTTCTCCCTGGTACCTACGAAGATCAGCAAGACAAGGGACAGCTTTAACTTTCAGCTCTCTTGAAAGATTCACAGACTGACAGAATCATAGGGATTAGAAGGGATATCAACCTCTGTGCTAAAGCAGGTTTCCTAGAGCACGTTACAAAGGAAAGCATCCAGACAGGTTTCGGGTATCCAGAGGATACTCCACAACCTCTCTGGGTGGCCTGTAACATTCCAGAGGATTACAAATTGTACAAGATTATCAATGAAATCAGGCATTCAGGGAAGCATCGTTTCAAGAATATCAGATTTCCCTGGCCTCCGACTTCAGTGATGCTCTCATTTCAGCTAACTAAAAAGAGCAAGCTTTCCACAGTGCTCCACAGTACTGCCTGACCTTAGACTCATCAACTTTGACTTGAAAGGGTGGGAGTGCAGAGCTGTATCATAGTAGTCTTGCAATCAAAAGTCACCTGGTTTCTTTTCTTGAGCAAGTATTCTCAGCTTGATTTTTTCTTTAAGACAGTTCATCACTGGGCTGAAAAATGTATTTGTATCTGATAGGGACAACCTGCAAAACAAAAGCAGATTGTCAAAAGCAATCAGGCTTGGTGGAAAGAGGCTGCTTCAAACAGGATAAAGAGAAAATACATGATGCTAATAATGCACAGACCCTGGAGGGTAAAAAAAAAAAAAAAAAAAAAGAAAAAAAGAAAAAAGAAAAAGAAAGGAAGGAAGGAAAAGGAAAGGTCTGAAGGATGGAAGGAAGAGAAAAAGCAGCTTTCCACTATTTTATTGAGTAAAATAGCAAACAAGCTTCTGACAAAGGCTAGAACCAATATGAGGGAAAAAAAAAGAGACAGGAGCTTGTGGTCTGAATAGGAAAAAGGTACAGACAGAAGAGGGAGTAGGATATGCAGCAAGTGGTTGGGATTTTAACTGGAAGAGACAAAAAAAATCCTTAGAGATACCCCCATCTTTCATAGAAATAAATTTTCCTCCTTTGTCACTAGTTTTAGTACAAAAGAAAGGAAATTAGAACATCTGGAAGAATGACCTTTGTAACATTCCAAAGAACAGAGGATTTACTGAGCTTTCTTACATAAATAGAATACTTCCCACTCGATTGCCACATAATGATGAGATTAGACCAAGTTAATATAACATTCAGAATTGCATATCCTTACTGCTATTTTTTATTTCTGTTAGTGTTTCATAACCCATCTCAATCCCATTTATTGATTTATTTATAACTATTTCACATGATCAAATCCCCACATCTCCAGTGAAGTAGAGTCATTCAGGAGTACAGCAATAATTCAGCAGATTCATTCATTCATTCATGCACAGATCAAGGCTAACCAAAAGGAAGATTCAAAGTGACTGTTGAACTCACTGGTGAAAAGTTCATAAGGCTGTGAACAACTTACAGACAACGCATTGTCCGAAAAAGAATAGGAATTCAGTAAAACCAGATGCTGCAGTTTGGCAGCAACCAGAATGGATCAGTACCAGGTACTTAAGTTACAGAATACTTTGCACCATGATGTTGTGAATGCTAAAAGTTCAAACTGCCACAAAGGAAGAAAAAAAAGTAGAATGTATCAGAGGTCATTAAACACAGATGCCACCTTTTAGCTCTAGGAGTCCCTGGTTCTTGAGCTGTTGGAAAATGGGAAAAATCTGAAAGGGTTTTGCTACACTTCTCCTTTGTCCTCGTACTATTTATACAGCTGCATTTGTGCATTATCAGGCAACACAGTAGCTCAGAGGGACATTGGTCTGATCAACTGTTGCCATTCAGACTTCAGTGGCTAGCTAACCAAATGCTAAAAAGTGCCGCATAAATAAAAGCAAGCCATCCAGCTCTACAGATGAGATTGTGCACATTAAAGAGCAACTCTAACTTTTAACCAAACAGTGGTTATACTTGCCTAAGGACAAGAGCTCTTCTAGCAGCTTTTATCCCACACAGACTTCCAGGGATAGGGAAAAATAATTTTTAAAAGTTTTTGCTCAGCCAAGGGTCTGACAAATTTATCATCATACAGAACAGATGGAGTCCTCCTAAAACTCAGGCTGAAGAAGATTGTTACAAAGAGACTGAAGTTAAGCTCTCTCCAGCAGTAGGATCCACTTTAGAAAAGCACATGCGCACAGATCACTTACAAGAAGAGCAGAGAGAACGGGGGATTTTGTCCTAAACAGTTATAACTATGGTTCCAGCTCTAAATTGATCCTTTGTTTCTAAGCAGAAAGAACAGGCAAAGAAATGTTCATGTTCATCTACCAATACTGCTGGAGATTCCAGTTCTGGTTTTCAGTCAGTTTCACCCTCTTGCCCGCTGTGCAAAAAAACCCAAAGTTTAAGAATTGTCTTAACTTAGAAGGACATTTTCAGATCACTGTTTTGTTCATTCAGTCTTCCAAGGGAGACTTATTCCTCTGAAAATGAAGCAGATGTCCTGATGGGTTCAAACTTTAAAACACTCGATGCATAAAGGATGAGACCGTCATTTGCAAAGCTGCTTCCAGGTAGAAGGCTTGTAGGGTGATGACAGCCTGATTGGAAATAGCATTTCTGGGAAATACTTTTCTGTCACTGGCTCCTTCAGACAGTATTTGTCCATTTCACATTAAAGAAACAAAATATCCGTAACTCAAGAGTCACTATGAAAATTTTTTTTTGTTAAGTCATAGCAGATAACTTGTAATGACAAGATAAAACCCACTCCATACTAAATTCTACCTAGTGTTACTTTATCACACAGCTAAATACTGCACAATGGTCCCACAGGACTAAAGGGAGATTCTGGTTGCTTACTTCTGAGAAGAATAATAGCAAGCTTTTCATTTGAAGTAAGGATGGTGTTGGGTGGGTTTTTTCCATGCTTGTTTTAGTAATAGCTGGAAAATTAAGGGACTCAAACATAGCGCACAAATAATTTCTTTTGTTCCAGCTGTGTAAACAGTTATGCACATGAACAACTTTATCCTTGGAAACATCAGTGATAGGACTAGAGGGAATGGCCTCAAGTTGTGCCAGAGGAGATTCAGGTTGGATGTTAGGAAAAACTTCTTCGAAAGAGCAGTCAGGTGCTGGAATGGGCTGCCCACGGAGGTGATGGAGTCACTGTCCCTGGAGGCTGTCAAGAAACATGTAGATGTTGTACCGAGGGACGCAGCTCAGTGCAAAATATTGGTAACAGGTGGGTGGTTGCACTGGCCATCTTGGAGATCTTTTCCAACCTTGGGGATTCTATGATCATCAGGATCAAGCAAAAATGTAGTATACGCAACAAACATCTGCACCACAAGCAGCTGACTGTCCTTATCTTCTCTGCTGCAACCTTACACAGTGCAAGTGGCTTTTTAGGTCCATTTGCTGCATTTTTGTTAGCAAGTAGATAGACATTTGGCCTCATAAGAAATAATAATTACAAAAAAAATAATCATGTCACTTTCTGATACTGAAAAGCAGATTATCTATACAAAAAGTGGTTAGACCAAGCACAAGTGTTTTGTGCACAACAGTAATGACAGGGGAACTTGAAGATGAAGCTAAATGCTTACTTAGAATACTATGAAATGAGTTTTCTGTGTTGATTTATGAAGGCAAACTTTCTCAGTAGAGTGACATTTGCCAAGATCAATAAAATTGTCTTGGACAGTTACTCAGTGTGTTTCCACTACAGGTATTCTGAGCAGTTTCTTTCCTCGTTCCCTCACATACATTTGTTCTTCCCACTCAGATCTTATAGCATAAAGAAGTGAAAGCATTTTTACCCAAAAGGTATCTCCTAAATGAATAATCAAAGTCCAATGTGAAAAAGATCTCTGACTACACAAAGTCTTAATGGTCCCAAATACAGTAATAAAGAATACAGATGTTTGATGGGATCCTACAAAAATAGACATTGAAGAAGCACTCTTTCAATTAAATAGACATGTGCCTGTTAATGAGAAACATACCAAACACCAATCAGACTGTTTACAAGGGAAAGCTTATGGATAATCAGTAGTGACAGGAGGATAAATTACCCAACGCAATTGTCAGGCTAGCTTAATTGTGCAATACCAAGGAACATGCAAAAAAACAGTTTCTTCAGTCTATTGAGGCAATCTTTTCATTAAATCCAAAATGAAATTTCTTCAGGCATTCCACACCATAGGGCATTTCCATGCTTAAATGACAGATGAAGTTTAGCCCATTTTGATACATTTGTAATTGATTAGAAGCACTAACGATGCTACCAAATCACGCTAATCAAAGCTCAAGCACAAAGTGAGATTGGGTCTTTTACTAAGGGGGCACAATACTAGTCTTGCCACTGGATGTATATATGCACAACACTGTATTCCACCTGCCCAGATTTAGCTGCAACATTAGGAAGCACTGAGCAGTAATCAACACTTACCTGGGATGTAAGTGCTTTTCTGTGATCAACTAAAGATGCAGTTCAGAAATGGATGCTCGACAGAATTTCTTTGGACCACAGTACTTACAGAAGGCAGAAATTCTGAAACTATCTATGCCAGACGTTATAGTACACTGCACCCTGATCTCCTACTTAAAGAAAAAGCCTCAGATGTCATATTCTACAGGAAAGACTACTTTTGCCAAGACACTCTAGAAGTTTGGAAATGGTAAACTGAGATCAACTCTGATGAACCTAGCAAACAGCAAGACATGTGCCAGAAGAATCCAAGGAAAAGGGGTCAGAAAGATCTGCCATACATCTGAAGGACTTCCAGTTAACAGTATGATATGCAAACAAAATCGCTGTTTGGGAAGGTCTAGTGCAAACTCAGTTAGCAGCTGCCTCAACCACATTACATTCCCGAAGACAGTATACACAAAACTATTTTTCTTTCTCACTTATCTCACTATTTAGTACTGTAGAGCAAAAGCATTTACATGGTACTTGGAACAGAGCAGCAGATATTCATTAAGTTATACTCATTAAGATAAGATACTCATTACTCACATCACAGCTTCGCTGGTGAAAACGCGTTCGAACAGAAACACCCTCCCAACAGCAGAAGTCAACACCTGCAATATCAAAACCTTCACAGAAGAACAGGAGCACACCACCTCTATTGGAGGGACAAAGAACTGGAGGGATCCAGTGGTTCTAACATATGCCCTCTTGATAAACAACAGGTTTCAATTGGGTCTTCTACAAGGGCCATCTATATGCGATTCAGCAACATCAGGTTGTGCAGATTCTGCTGTGTAAACTCTTTCTTCAGCTATGGATTTATTTATTTAGTTTAATCTACAGACTTCACTTTGAGGTGTGGCTGTTGATAATAGCACAAGATAACCCCAGGCTAGGAACCTGATGTCCACATACCACGGTTACCCTCCAAGGAGAGGCTCATCTTCAGTCATGCCTTAAGTGCATAAGATATTCTGGGATACAAAATTCTGAGATTGCTTAGTTTGGAGAAAAGGAGGCTCAGGGGGGAACTTATCTCTCTCTACATCTACCTGAATGGAGGCTGTAGCGAGGCAGAGGTCAACTTCTTCTCCCACATAAGAGCAATAGGGTGAGAGGAAATGGCCTCAAGTAGCACCAAGGGAGGTTGGGTATTAGAAAACATTTCTCCTCTGAAAGAGTGGTGAGGCACTGGAAAAAGCTGCTCAGAGAGGTGGTGGAGCCACTGCCCCTGAAAGGTGTTTAAGGAAAGGGTGGATATAGTACTTAAGGACATGGTTAGTGGGCAGTCTTGGTGGTAGGTGCATGGTTGGACTAGATAATTTTAGAGGTCTTTTCCAACCTTAATTATTCTACGATTCAAAGAGCAACTAAACCAGTACAAACGACTACTACAGCACAAGTGTCTCTTATTCTTTAAAGAAAATTACAAAGGACTGATGCAGGTGATTGATTTATATACATGCAGAAACATCACACGTAGATCTTAATGCAATTCATTTGTGCCTTCCACTCTAATATTAATCTCATGTAAAGTTTTATTTTGTAAAATTTCCTTTCACTGTTAGGTCATTTTCCTAGTCAACACAGTCAGTAGGAAAAGTCTACAGATCAAAGGAATAGTCTACACTCAAAAGAAGTGCTCTTACAAAGGTGACCAACACTGTTTCTAACAAAACATTTTTCTATTTTCTTCCCTTATTCTACTGTTAAGACCACAATCCCCCTCATCACAACCATTTGCTTCCAAACAGGTGCCACAAATTACAATCTCTAATAAAGCCAAGAAGGTGCTTTAACTGTATAAAGAAGAATTCTTTACTTTGAGCACACTTTTTTCCTAATAAACTAATTTTAAAAGTTTTGGAGGATGCTGATAATTTCTGGTGAAACAGTGCTATTTAATCAAAAGTTACCTACAGAACGAGGGCAATGTGACTTTATAATTTATATTGCTATTTCTCTGTTCTTTGAAGGGTGGAGGGCAGGGACAGGGCAAACGCTAAAACTTCCAGCCAGTCTGGATACTGGATGTTTGATCATGGAAACCAAGTCTAAATCTCTTTAAGCCCAACAAAAATATCAAAATGAGCCAAAATAACACGCATCTGTATTCGTAAAATCTGTTACAGATGTGTCTTAAAGGTTTTTTTGGCTGCTTTTTTAACCATGCAAGAACATCTAACTCCAATCTAATAGTAGGTGGACATCTAGTGGTGCAATGTAGCTGATTTCTTTTATCAAATAGTTTTATGTATTCAAAGCTCTATCAATACTAATGATCCCCAGCAGTGCTTTCTAGCATACTAATAATTATAATATCATATGCTCACATAAAGAAATTGTGTTCAATTAGGTTTTACTTGGCTTCTTAATTTCATAAGGGTACCAGTAAGTAAAAATAGAGAGTTTAGGTTCTGATTCTGAAGCTTCCAATCAAGAAAAAATTTCCTTTTAAAGTGGAAAGAGTTTGGTGGAACAGGTAAGGCTTCAGCCCTTACAATACAGTACTCAGGCCTATGTTCCAGTAATTTGGTGGTTACTCACAATAAAAATAAGTCAACAGATAATCTACTTAGGATGACAATTTATACATACGAGAAATATAAACAAACTCCAACCAGTCCAATAAAAGCAAGCCCAAAAATAAAGATAAAACGAGTTGCTGCTACATAGCTGATGAAAATTATTGCCAAATCCATTTAACTATTGATTACACAGGTTCAACACCTTACTGTTGAAACAGGTATTCATCATTAAACAGTGTTCTGAACAAACAAAAAAACAAAAACAAAAAAAAGCAGGTAGCTGTCTGTCTAGGTCTTCCCTTCTCCAGGCTGAACAGTTCTAGGTGTCTCAGCCTCTCCTTGTACAGGAGACACCCCGGCCCTCAGTCATCTCCATGGGCCTCCACTGGACCCTCTCTAAAAGTTCTGTCTTTCTTCAACTGAGGAGCCCAGAACTGGACACAGTACACCAGATATGGCCTCACCAGGGCAGATTAGAAAGGTTTCTAATGCACCCTAGGATACCATGGGCCTTTTTGGCCTTTCAAGCACACTGAAGATCTTGAAGATTCTGAAAGCACCTTGTATAGTCTCTCCTCTCTCTCAAAACAGAAATTAGAAGGCAGTTCAGTACAAGGACACTTGAAAGTTCCCACACAGAGCCTTTCTTAAAAAAATAAAAGACGGAGAAAAATCATCAGCAAGACATATGGGATGCTGTTTCTCACAGTGGTAATAGGGGGTAGGTCTGTAGGGAACTTGGACATAGCATATCCAACTTCTGTTTTTAAACAAAGTGGTAAAATAAACCCCCCAAAATTATCTGGAAATGACAAGAAATAAGATGCTGAAGTACGCAACTGATATGAAAATATTCTGATTTGTCAAAGCCCACTACAGAAAGATGTACAAGGATTTCACATCACTGTGCATGTGAAATTCAATGTGTGTGAAACATCAGGAAGCCACACCACACTAAATACACAATGGCAGAATCAGGAAAGATGAGTCATTTGGAGAGTTCTTCAAGTTTCAGTCAATGCTCAGCAGTTGTTAAAAAAGGCAAGTACAGGATTTGCTGTGATTATGGAAGAAACAGAGAATAGTACAGAAAACAGCACTATATCAGGATACAAAAATCAGAGCTGCATTTACTACTTCAATATTGCACACCACTCTGCTCACACCATCTCAAGGAAAACATGGGAGAAATACAAAATCAAGTCCACAAAGATAAGTCAAAGATATTAAGAGAATTCTGTTCAAGCAGAGATTAAATGTATGTAGAAATATCAAAGAATACCAAGTTGGGTAACAGCCATCACCAACATGCAAATGTCTGTCCCTTCAGTGTATGCATGGAAGAAGAGGAAGAGGCAGAGAGACAAGAATTTAAATCAGGAGGTCAGAAGAAGAGCTGGGGGACAGCAAATCATAGCATTATGAAGATGAAAGAAAATAGGGATGAAAGCATCTCATGCAGCAAGGACAAATGAGAATTATCTGATTCTGTCTAACTAGCAGCAAAGGAGGATGAAAGAAAAAGTGACATCTTAATTCCTTCATGTGATGTTGCCTCTGCAAAAGGACAAGAGCCAGAGGGAATAAGATCAAGAAAATACATACAGGTATGATCTTCTCAGTGCACATAAATGGGGTAGGGGGGGGAGGGGGAAAAGACAGTAAGCAGAGATAAAGCATCAAAAAGGATACAGCAAGAAAGGTGCCAGGAGGCCTACAAAGGTGTTAGAGCAGCAATTGTAACAACAGGGAAATGGAATAAATGGCAGTTGTAGACACTATACTGCAGAAATGCAGTTTTGAGAAGAACTAGCAAGTTTAAATGCATACGAACTCAATGAAACACAGTGTTCCCCACTACTTGCACAGTAAACCTTGTTGAGTAACTGAACGCCTGAAGTAAAGGAGAGCAGTAAGCATCACTGGCAATTATCAGGCTTTCCTTCTTCAGAGGGTTGAACTTTGTGCAGTTGATGATTGCCCAGTACTTCAGTGTATCTAGATCCCTCTGCACAGCTCCTCATCCTTTCAGGGTGCCAGCAGCACCTCCCAGTTTAGTATGATTGGCAAATTTGCTGAGGATGCAAACCCACTCCTACATCCAGATCACTGATAAAAGTATCGAACAGGACTGGCCCTAGAACTGAGCCCTGGAGAACACTGCTTGTAATGCCACCAACTAGATGTAGCCCCACCTGCTCCAATCCTTTGAGCTCTACCATTAAGCTAGTATATCCACAATATGAAAGTGTTCGTCTCAGAGTTTCTATACATTTTGTTCAGAAATATTCTGTGAGGGATAATATCAAAGATCTCACCACTATTCAAAAAGATTACATCTGTCTACCCTCTAAGTGGGTGACTTTATCATAGAAGGTGATGAAAGCAGGGTTTTCCCTTCATGATCTCGTGTTGACTACATCTGACCACAGCTTTGTTCTTTTACTACCTTCTGCTACTCTCCAGGATAATTTTCACCACAATGTTTCGAGGGCTGTAGCTTAGACTTGCAGGTCTATAGCCCCACATGCCTTCTCTTATGCCCTTTTTGTAGATGAGTATAACACAGGCCAGCTTCCAGTCAGTGGGAATCTGCCAGACTGCCATTTTTGTGATTCTGACAAATTGTTGAGAAGGACTCAGTCATAACATCCACAGACTCCCTCAGTTCTCTGAGGTAAATCCCATCAGGCCCCATGGACTTGCATATGGTCAACTGATACAACAGTGACTGCTGCAAGAAAGGCACTAAGGCCTGGGAGTGTATCCAGAAAATGGTAATGAAGCTGTGAGGGGTCTGGAGCACAAGTCTGAGATTGTTCAGACTGAAGAAGAAGGAGCTCAGGGGAGACCTGATCACTCTCTACAGCTGCCTGAAAGGATGCTGTGGTGAGGTGCGGGTTGGCTTCTTCTCCCAGATAACAACAAAGGAATAGCCTCAAGTGCTCCAGGGAAGGTTCAGGTTGGAAATTTATTCTCAGGAAGAGAGTGAGGTGGTGGCATAGGCTGCCCAGGGAGGGGGTGCAGTCATTGCCCCTGGAGATATCCAAGAACCACACAGATGTGGCACTGAGGGATGTGATCAGTGGGCATGGTGGGGTGAGAGCTAGGACTAGGTGATCTTAGAGAACATACAATTAATAAATATACAGAGTGGTGTGATTAGACTGGTATTTACAAATTGTATAATTAGAAAGATTATCATAGCAGGAAGAAATAACCAAAAATAAATGAAAAATGCTCACCTCTGTCCCAGGCTCATAGGAAAACTCCAAAGGGAGCAACCTCTAGGGCAGTCAGCCCTTAAATGGGTCTAGGAGAGGTGCAGCCAGGCTCCAGCCCTTCCATCACACAGCTGAATCGCCTTCACCTGTGCTCCATGGCTGACTCAGTGCTCACCTCAGGTGATCAATCAGTGCTTCAGGCCCTGACTCAACAGATCCCACACAGAGGGCTTTTCCAACCTTAATCATTCTGTGATTCTGTGGCGAAAAGTCACCGCTACTTTGAGAGCTTCTCTTAAATAAAAACAAGACAAACAAAACCACGCCACTGCCTTAAAAGTAACAACGCTTTCGAGGCACAGCTCTCCTCAGCGCAGTCTGACGGCCCAACCAATCACCAGCGGAGCACTCCCCGCCCTGCGCGCGCCCCCTGCCGCCATAGGCAGTGCAGTCCAGTGCAATCCAGTCCAGTCCCGCCTCCTCACAGCCCTAAACTCAGCCCCTCCAAGCACGCGGGGTGCCCTTCCTCTATAAAGCAAAGTGAGCGCGCTCCCCCCCCTCGTCGCGCATGCGCAGCCCGCCCCCATGGCTGCGGGTGGGGTGCCGGTGGGCGGGGCCCTCGAGGATGGGGTGGAGTCGGGCGGGACCGGGACGGCAGGCGGGCTGGTGGCGCGCTGCTGGTGACGGGGGGTGGCAGGAGGGGATCCGTCATGGATGCCAGCGCGCTGGAGTTGGATGCGGTGAAGTTCGCGCAGTTGGCGGTGCAGCGGGACCAGAACGGGCGCTACCAGGAGGCCGTCTTCTATTACAAGGTGTGCAGCGGGGGAAGGCCCGGGGGCGGGCGTATACGGCGGGGAAGGCGGAAGGCCGCGCGGAAAGTTTGTCCGTCCCCGGAGAGAGCGGCGTAGCCCGGCGCTGTGAGGGTGGAGCCGGGCTGTGTGGCCGTCGTTGGCGTTCGTCGGCGTTTGCTGAGTGTTTCTGCGGAGCAGGCGGTGGCCGTGAGTGCAGCGAGGCGCTGGGCGGCGCGTCTCATGGCGGTGGCGGCGGGTCGGCTGTGCCGGTGCAGGTTGGTGTGAGGGCAGCGTGCGGGCTGCTGTTCACGACCGGCGAAAATGAGCGGCTGACAGCGCTGAACAACTGTGTTTTGTAGCTGAGAATTCGTTCTGTCGAGCAGCGCTGTTGTGCTCTTCGTATCAGTTGTCATTTTCATGGAGATAAATAGGAGGCATTGCTTTTGGAGTGACCTGTGTAAAAAGACCATACTTTTCTTGGGATTATGTGTGAGGGAATAGAATCATAGAACGGCTTGAATTGAAAGGGACCCCAAAGATGATGCATTTCCAACCCCCTGCCCTGGGCAGGGCTGCCTCCCACAGATCGGCTGTCCAGGGCCCATCCAATCTGGCCTTGAGCACCTCCAGGGATGGGGCACCACAGCTTCTCTGGGCAGCTGTGCCAGGGCCTCGCTGCCCTCTCTGTGGAAAAATCTCCTCCTGACATGTAATCCAAATTTCCCCTCCTTTGGGAGAGATTCCTACATAGGAAGAGGAATGCCTGCATTTAGCCTACACTGGTAGCTTAGAGCTAAGTTTACTATGGGAAGTGTGGGTATGTACAAAAGTTATAATAATTGGTAATGATGTTGATAAGCTCTGTGCCTCTCTGCAGCATGTGCATGGTATCTGTTGGCTGTGCACACACTGCTTTGTGACAGCACATTTCTGACACATCTGCAAGAACTTGTCAGCTGCTCCTCAGGAGAAAACTTTTTTTTTTTTGGTGCAAATAATCACTCTTCTGCTTTTCCATACAGCACACAGAAAATTCCTTTCTTGTGCTGCATTTAGGTGATACTTCTAATAGCAGAAAGGCACCCCTCGCACCTCAGGCTAAATGCACCAAGGAGAGTAAGGCAGAAAATGCCTTGTGCTTTGCACTGTGAAGGCATGGGGCAACATGAGTGTAGGCACTGCTCTGCACCAGGAAAGCTTCAGATCACAGCTCTGCAGGTACAGGTTTGGTGCTCAGACAGGAGGTTCCTCGCAACACAAGGTCAGGTATTGATTATTGTGTCAGGCGCTGTGTGAAGGTATCTTGTTTACCAGCTTTCTTATTATCTATTTGTGCTTTTAGTAAGCACGTGGGTGACAAATTGGATTCTGTGAGAACTTGACCTGAGCATGAAGCAAGGGAAATGTCACTTCTTGTTGCTGATAGACAACAAACCGAATGTCTGAATGGGTTTGCTGTGTCTGTTCATTTGTGATGGATCAGAAATACCAGCTCTGAACCACACCTACATCCTGTGACAGCTGGCGTGCTGGCATAGCTGCAGCTTACTGCATAAGGGTCTGTTTGCACCTTGAAACCAGGTAGAACAGTTGTGGTCCGAATCAGGGAAATACCAGTTATGCATGGATTTGGAGGCACTGGTTTGAAGATTTGTTTGTTTTTTACATCATGCTCACAATTGTAATACAGCATCTCTACTTCTGATGTGCCACGGATGTGTGTGCGCTCCTGGAGCGGATGTCTGTAATGTGTTTTTCTCAAAACTAGTTGTATGCTAGACCTTAATGGTACTTAATTGCTACATATAAATTAAATTTGACCCACCTTTGCCTTTCTGTCGCTGTGAGCACTTCATGTGGTGTAATACCTGAAAGGAGCTTACAAGCAGGAGGGGAGCTGACGTCGTGCAGGTTCATAGTGGTAGGACAAGGGGGAGTGGGTTTAAACTGAAAGAGGGGAGGTTTAGGTTAGATGCTAGGAAGAAAGTCTTCACTCAGAGGGCAGTGAGGCCCTGGCACAGCTGCCCAGAGAAGCTGTGGTGCCCCATCCCTGGAGGCATTCAAGGCCAGGCTGGATGGGGCCCTGGGCAGCCTGATCTGGTGGATGGCAGCCCTACCCATGGCTGGGGTTTGGGGCTGGGTGGGCTTTGAGTTCTCTTTCAACCCAAATCATTCTGTGATCCTGTGAATATGGCGATAGATGTTGACAGGTTGTATGCATGCTTGCTTCTGTGATGCTCGGCAGTAAAATATTTACCCTGATAAATAAAGATTGCGTTAGGATTGGTTCTAAGCTTGTGCAGACAAGGTGAGTGCATGTGGGAGTAAACTGACAGCTGTGGCAAAATCATAGCCACAAAGCAAGCGAGAGCCCCTCTGGCCCCAGCTCTGTGTTTGCTCTGCACAGAGCCGTCTTCCTGAAGACCATCGCTGGGGAGCAGCACTGACAGTTGTTGTTCTGCTACATACATGCCTGCTACGTGACTGCCTCCTTCCCTCACCCACTGCTGCTGGGAAGGAGAGCACTGCTGCACGAATGTGGGTTGTTGGGTTTTTTCCCCTGTGCCAATGAGGTCAGTGTAAGGTTTTTATCTTTGTTTTTAAGAGTGACAAAACTCGATTTTATTTTTTTTTCCGTATACTTCTGAGACTGTGTCAGCTCTGGCTGTTGATTTCAATCCTGCCAAATCTTAATGTGGCTTTTTTTTTTTAATTAAATAAATTTAGTGAGTGGATAGACAGCTGATTGCAACTGAAGGCATTGTTTTTCCTAATAGATTTGTGCATTATAGAAAAAGTCTTCATGTGGGTAACACACTGTGCTGCTGAGCTGGAGACCTTCTTATGCTCCCTCCTGGAAATGGATTTCAATCAATATCCAGTGTTTTCTGCACATAGAAACATTTAAAGACAAAAATCTGAGGAGCTGGGAAATCTTAATGCTGTAGAATTTCAAGATCTGATCACTTTTTCTATGCCTGTTATTCATACAAAACTCTGTAATTCTATGAATTTGTTTTTTAAAGGTTTTTTATGCTGGTTTTCTTGTCATTATTATCAGATGGAGTGCAAATAATTTGTGAGTGATGTGTTTATTATTTTTTTAAAAGGTTTTTATTTTCTTCCTCAACCACAAATTTGTACCTTTAAAAATAAAAGACAGTTTGTCCAGAGTTTTACTTAGCTGATGTCAGTGCATGACTGAATAAGGTCATTTAAAATTTCTGTTGTTGTGTGTGTGACTGCACACACTGACCTAAGATGCGGCCTTATGCCTCTACCCTGGAGGTGTTCAAGACCAGGTTGGATGGGGCCATGGGCAGCCTTGTCTAGTATAAAATGCGGAGGTTGGTGGCCCTGCCTGTGGTGGGGCGGGTTGGAGCTTCATGATCCTCGAGGTCCCTTCCAACCCTGGCTGTTCTGTGATTATAATAAATCTCCTGAGGTTCTGCAGTTTTGTAGGTTGTTCTGTGTGAAATTGAACTTAGGAAATTGGATTTCATTTGTGACTTCTCTCTGGCAGATTCTCTGTGTACCACTGAACCTTGATGTGGGTGTAGGAGCCAGCTTTCGTGCAGACTCGTTGCTGTAGCTTTCTGTTCATGGAAAGTAATTTTCCAGTCACCAACCATTAACTTTTGTTTCAAATTCGTTTCCCTGCAGGAAGCCGCGCAAGCCTTGATTTATGCTGGCATGGCAGGGTCAAGCTTGGAAAATATTCAAGAAAAAATAAATGAGTATTTGGAGAGAGTTCAAGCTCTCCATTCAGCAGGTGGGTGAGAAGCTTTCTAATCAAACCTCTGCATAAATTCAGTAGAAAGCCCAACAGTGCCGTGAAATATGTATCTGTGATGTTTGCTCTGCTTCTCATGTTTCTTATATTTTGTGAGTCTGTTTAGAATTCCTTAGTGAATCAGAAATGTAGCGCAGTGCAGACTTATTTCCTAAGGACTTGGGTGTGCATATTCTTCCACTTTAAATATTGTTAGGAACCACACCTGCATAATATGCAAGAGATCTTATGTACGTTACTTGACATGTGACATAACCTGAGAGCATGTCTCAGCCTTGGGGGAAGAGTGTTTCTTTTTCCTTGTAAAGATGTCTTCAGCAAAGTTTGCCAACTTTCTGTTTGCAGTCATAGAGTAGACATTTCTCATCTGATAGAACTACTAGTGTTTCAGTGCTATGAGGAGGATGCTTTTGCATGTCTGCTGCTGTAGAAAGCTGAACGCTTTCATTTTTCTTTTAGTTCAGTCTCAGAACACAGACCCTCTGAAGTCAAAACAGCAGCTGGACTTGGAGCGTGCTCACTTCCTAGTTACACAGGCTTTTGATGAAGATGACAAAGGCAATGCAGAAGAAGCTATAGAGTTGTACACGGAAGCAGTGGAGCTCTGTTTGAAAACAGTATGTTAAGCTACAAGTTAACTTGGTGGAATTACGTGATGGTAAGGAATTCTTCCACTTACACAAACAACTGACTCCTGAAGGCTGGCTTAAAAATGGAGTACCTGTATCTCTAAAAGCTGTTCTTGAATGTTTTTTTTTTCCATTAGTTGTTTCTGTAATGTTTCTTCCAGTTGTTACATTATTTAATGCTGTAAATTCATGGGGGCTGGTCATTTGTGTGTTTTCACTGAGCCAGATTATACTAAGAGATACAAATATGCTGAATATTTTGTCCTGTTAACTTTTACACTAGAATGAATGCAATATTAAAAGAGAAATCAAAAACTGTTAGAATTGAAGATGGCTTTCTAATGTGTCAGCTATTTTATTTTCTGACTATATTAAAGGAAATAATTGTTGGCAGTTTTTTGTGTAGCGTTTTCTGAAAGCATAACAGTCTCCTGCTGCCAAAACTGGTAAAAAATACTGTTTGATTACTTGGTAGCTAACATTAAAGATATGAGTGAATCCAATTCACGCTGCAGTTAATGGTAGAGTAAAATTGGCCCTTATGTGAATGATGACAAACATAATTACAGGTACTGCTTTTTTCTCTGAAGTCCAGTTGTCATAACTAACTCATTATAGGAAGAGTTCACCATCATAATGTAACTCCACCAAGTCTGTTTTTCTTTTTTCTCCTCTTTCCTTTTTGTAGTGTGAATATATATATGGGTTGTTGGGAGGGAAATATTACTATTGCTACATACTAAAGTAAAACCTTTGCTCGGAATTCTTCCAAACTGTTTTAGGTAGACTTAAAAACCCTAGTGATACAAGGTAACCAGATCAAGAGCTAGTAGAACTGCCCTAGTTTTTCTGCTTCAGCTGTTAAATCAAAACTGCTTTTGTCTATTACGTAAACCACTGCATCAGCACACTGCTTTTGACTCTGCTGTTTCTCCTTCTGTTGTGTTAGTACATGCACGTACTGCTTACATGTAATTCCAGAGTAATTTCCATTTCTCATTAACAGTTGCTGTTACCTGATCTTTTATTAGGTGCAGATACAGCTAACGTTTCTTTTAATATTGGCAACACATTGTTTTGTTAAAATGACTGTAGGCTTTATCCCTCAAGGGGATCAGAAATTCTTCTCCCCAGGATGAAAGATGGAATGAACTCTGTCTTGAATCACTACTTCTGCCTTGCTTTCTGCTTTCTATATTAGATGGGGAGATCAGCTTCTTTCTTACCTTTGAAGCAGTAAGAGAGCAGGTGTGTCTATTCCTCAGTGTCTCATCAGATAGGTCTTCTGGTGTATCACATCCACTGCTTCCCTTCATGCATCTTTCAAAGTCTTTTCCAACAAGGAACTCCTAAGTGTAACTTACTAAAAATTGTTAGGGTATTTCTGCTTTCTTAGGCTGAAAGTAGCTTGCCTTTTGTTTCCTCCATTTACGTAGATGACCCAGGAGAATCAGCCAAGGTACAAAGCTCAAACCTGAAACCTGCTATTGGTTGTGACAAGAGAAGCCACAGCTCATGTTGTGCTTCCTCCAGATTACCTGTTCACCTGTAAGGAAGGAAATATAAACTAGTTATATGAGTGAGCTGTCACAACGTACTTTCCAACTGGAAATAGAAGTTAGCACTCCTGATAATGGTTTTGGTGCCCATCGTAGATCATTTTATGCTTCACATGTGGCAAAACAAGAGTTTTAACTTGCAAGCAGGCTTCATCAATGAAAGTGAGCATTCAAATGTATCTTTTCCTAAGTTACCATTATTATTTTTGACGTACTTGTGAAAAAAAATAATTGGCATGCATCTTATTTCAATAGTGTACATAACATTTGTTGTTTTTTTTCTGTCCACAATTTTAATGGTTTTCTAAGTGGTTTTTTTTGTGTGTATGCATTTCAGTATTTCCCATGCTGAAAAATGCTGAATAATACTTTCATTCTATGAATGTTTACTAAAATATTAAAATAATATTCACTTAGTATCCTTTTTATATTGAGATTTAAAAACAAAATCCACCGCATACATATCTGCTCATTTCAAGGGAGGATTGGGGGAAAAAAAATAGGTGGGAACTGTAATTAAACAGCTTAACATCTGGACTTTCTTCGGGTGTGTAGCTTTTGTGTTGTTTATGTGTTTTGAATTGAAGGCTACAGAAACTTCAGAAGCAGGCCTGCAGGCAAAACTGAAACAACTGGCTCGGCAAGCACTAGATAGGTGAGTATTGCCACTGTTAGTACAGGTAATAGCTGCTGAGTGTCAGTACACTCTCTGAGTTGAATTCTCAATCTGTTATGTCTGTTCTGTACTGCAAAGCATAGAGATTCTGACCAGACCTAACTCAGTTAGAGTTTTCCTGGTAGATAGCTGCCAGCTGTTACACAGATAGATGAGGTAGCTCTTGTGCCAACCCTCTGGAAATGTCATGCAGAATTAGGGAAGGGCTATGTGTCTGTTAGTACCATGCACTGTTTCAGTATTCAGAGAGATAAATCAGAATGCTCTACTCCTGTTCTGGCTTTTATAAAAACACTGAATTGAGTTGAGTGCTAAGCCTGGGTGTCAGCATCTCTTCACTATGAAGACAGCTTAAAAACTGGGAAGTACTTGGTTTGAGGCAGCAATTTAATCATGTGGGTAAATCCAGTGGATGAGAATCTGTATCTAAAACAAGTTGCATGAGTGCAAGTCCAATGTAAGTCCTTTTTGAGTCAGCAGTATGACAGAGAATAATGAACTGTGTTGGGCTGCTTTAGTATTAGCAGATTTCCAGTGCTTTTCAGTCTGCGTTAAGAAAATCCCACCCTGATTTGCACGTGTGACTATCTCACAGTTTAATGCAGCAACAAAAAAAAAAAGATGGCTCCTGAATGTAGCCTTTAAGCAGCTGAAATGCTGGATTTTAAGAGCAGTTGGTTTTTTCCTGCTGTAGTAATTGCTAGTCAAATCCTGAAGTCTAAGAGAAAGCAAGGTGGTAGGTGATGCTGAAACCAACATTGATGAGTTACCACTGAGATCCTGCCTCATGGGGGAAGCAGTTAGGAAATTATGTCCTGTCAGTGAATCACTCTAAAAGGGATTTTCTCTCTCTGGGTTTGTGGTCTTTTTCTGAGGTTTCAGATAATGAATGCTTATGTAAATGTTGCTATTACTATAGTCTTAAAGGTGACAAAAACCTAATGAATTCTGCTGAAAATACCTTTGAATTGAATTGCAAATGCTATATTTTAATTGATAGTAGAACAGGAAAATAAAGAAATAGTGGCATCAGTACTGAATGATTTCTGATGCTTATCTTCTATTGATATCGTTTATGAATTTTTTCATAGGAAAAATGATATTGGTCAGCTTTAGCATTGTTCATCCCTTCTAACAAATGTGAAAGCATGAACAAGGCAATAAATGACTGACCCATAGCCATATTTTCATTACGATTGTACACAGAATGCATTTTTCTTTCCTTTAGAGCAGAAGCACTGAAAGTATCGATGTCAAAGTCATCTCAGAAGGAGAAGTCAACTGCTGCTAAACCAAACCAGCCCGTCAGAACATTCTTTCCACTGGGTCCTGATTTTTCTTTGAATGATAAACCACAGACAATCAGAGCAGTACAAGCTAGTGAGTCTCAAGGTCAGAGGTACACTGCAGAGGAGATTGAAGTACTCAGGTGAGCAGAGGCCAAGTTTTTACAAAGTTTTATCATTTGTGCACACATCCTTCGTGCATCTTGGACAGCAAATTGTTATACACCTAAGCTTGAGGTATATGAGCAGAGGCTTGGAAAACCACCACTTACAAACACATTTGTTGCCATTACCCACACTGGTATTCTCTCCAGTATTGTAATCAGTGGTTTTTATTCACAGAGCATGTTTAGAAGACAACTGGTAGTTGGCTGCCAGGAGTATTTTTCACAGCCATATTTTTGTATGTTTGTACCTGATGGAGTTCATGAAAGATCTCACTCACAGGTGCCCAGGTATAGGAATGGTTTTACGTATGATACAACTTCTGTTTCACAGGAAATAGAGGAAGCATGGTATGCTTCAGGATTATGCCTTCTGTTACATTCAGTTCCTTTTGTATTTTAACAAATCCATAAAACCTTCAGGTAAGGTTGTAATTTTGAAAACTATGAAGTATATGCAAAAAAAAAAAAAAAAGGCAGTGTCTGATAAGGACTACAACCTTCTTCCTTCTCACTCTGCAGTAAATAGGATTGTGACAGAGGTGATGTTCAATGCTGTCCAGGATTTGATCTTCTTCCACTTAATCTGTTTATTTACTATAGGCTCTTAAATGGACTAAAGGTATGGTCCTGAAGATAGAAATGTGAGTGAGTTTGAAAAGCTGCAGACTTTTCAGACTCAACCTTTGAAGGATGATAGATAAGTTTGTAACTGTGTCTTTCTCTTGCAACTTGCAGAAAGACTTCAAAAATTAATGGCATTGAATATGTCCCTTTCATGAGTGTTGATCTGAGAGAACGTTTTGCCTTCCCTATGCCATTTTCGTAAGTGCTTTTCAATTACTGATGTTTCTTTGCTGTTATTTTGAATTCTTTCCAATCATCAGTATTGTTGTGTTTTCTCTTGAAATTGTTTAAGCAGATTTTTAAGCATAATTTTGGCTGAGGTACTTAGATACTGCAACCTCATTTCTCCAGTCTGGTCTTGGAACTGTTTAACGTAAGCTGATCCTGCTCTGCAGTGCCTTTGCAGTTGTCCCTGCAAGCCTTGAAGAATTCCAATTGGGTTTTTTGAAGTATTGGGCTATGCTGGTAACTTGGCAACAGAGTCAGGAAATGGAGCCTACTGTTTTTAGTGCTCTCTGTCTCAGTTGTCCCACCTGCAAAATGAAGGTGGTAGCTGTCTCCTTGCAAAGGGCTATTCAGAAAAAGAGTGACAGAAAACTGTTAGATGTTTGTGCGTGAGCAGTGATACAGGCTCACCTTACATAGCCATAAAAGGCAAGTCATCTGGTTGGTGTTTTTTCTTCAGTTTTCTGCCAAAGGCACGACAATCAGATATACCTCAATATTTTCTGAACTGAAGAAGCCTTTTATTAGATCATCATGTTGAATTAAAGGCAAGAATTTGGGTTTCTGCTAGGGCAGTTGGCATCTGGAATTCCTTTCTTCTGTTCAGTCCTATGAAGGAGACTCTTGGGTTTTATTTCACATTTATAATATTTTCTGTTTTTCCCCACCAAATTGTCAACTTTGTTCTCTGAATTTCTTTTCCAGCTGTGTAATTGTTCTATGCACATTTTGCACCATCTGTCAGATATATGCATGACTTGGGATGTCATTAAAAGCTTTTCTATCTAACCTGTTATTTCTGCCTTTCTCTCCTAAATCTAGTGATAAATGTGGGAAGTTGCCATTATCCCCCAAACAGAAAGCAATGTTTGCCAGGTGGGTACGGCCAGATGACATAACAAATAACCCTACCATGATTTACACCGTATCAAGTTTCAGCATAAAGCAGGTAAGTTGGTCCCAAAGAGGAATGTTAGCTGCTATGAGACTTCCCAAAAAAGAAGATTACTTTTTCAAAAAGAAACCCCTAAATGTGAGAGAGCTTTTCATGGCTCTCTTGATGTTAATTTAATGACAGCACCACCTCAAATTCCATGTGTTTTTTTTAGCCATGAGAATGAACAAGTGCATTAACAGTGGAAACTGTGTGTTTTGGGAAGAAAGAGGTTAAATGTGAGTGAATGACAAGATAGCTGCATTTACCTCTCATTGCCTTCAATAAATCTTTTAACTTACAGAACAAGCAATGTTTCCTGCTTGCTTTTTTTTTTTTTTTTTCAGTAACTTGGCTTCTTTCCATTTAAATCCTTTCACTATGGAGGGGAATCACTAACTGACAATTTTCCCTTCTTTCCTGCTCAAGCCATTTTTCTTTAGTATCTAAATGTTAGTAAATATCCTCGTTGTCATCTTTTCTTTACAGACAATAGTGTCAGATTGTTCCTTTGTGGCATCCCTTGCTATCAGTGCTGCGTATGAAAGAAGATACAACAAAAAGTTGATTACAAGGTAAATAGCTGCTATTTTCTAAGATCATCAGGTTTAACACAGCTAAGCAGTATGTTCTGTTTAAATTGCTGTCTGTTAAGCTTATTCATGAGTAATATGTAAAAAATATTTAGATTAGTATGCTCTACTTTCATCAGTTTTAATTGAGGCTCTCTATCGTACATTTGGGTACAGTAAAAGCTAGTGTTTGTTTCACCTTTATCTCCCTTGGAATCTTGTGGCTTTACCTCTTCTGAAAGTGAAACTACTTTAAATGTGCTTTGAGAAGAGCAAATAGTCTGGAAGGCTTTGTTTTTAATAGCAGTTCTACTTAGAATGCCTTGTAGGTTTGTTTCTTTGTTACGTCAACTGCTGTACAACAAATAGTTGCTATTAAATCTTGCTGCAGAATGGTAACAACACTGTCTCAATCCAACTTAACAAGCATTCAGTGATAAATTTAGCATGCATTTGGCAGGCTGTCTGCCAGGAGCCCATTGCCAGACAAGTGTGTGAATGTTATTTCTAGAATTTTGTTTTAACCTATACTTGCTAGAAGGGAACGTGTAACCTTTGTGAGCAGAGAGTTCTGTATCACTGTAGTCTTGAAACCTTTGACTGTCATTCAGGCTAATACTGTATTTTATTGATATTGATACATTTAAAAGTAAGACATCTGCTTGTGTTTCAGTTAGAGAAATTACTGTATAACTCGGGTTTTCTTACTCCGATTAGGAGAGAACTGCATCAGGAATAAGGTCTGAAATATAAAATCTATTTAAACATCATTGCCACTTTTATTAAATTTGAGTGGCTTTTTCATGTAAAATTCCATATTTATCTCTTAGTATAGATTCTAGAAATCCCACTTTTCATGTTATCACTCTGTTGACAGCAGAGTCACTTATGTCACAATTTATGTGTTTTTTTTTAACAGTATAATTTACCCTCAGAATAAGAAAGGAGAACCAGAGTATAATCCATGTGGCAAATACATGGTGAAACTTCATATCAATGGTGTACCTAGAAAGGTAAATTTTTTGGGGGGAACTTAATACTCTTACTGTTAAAATCGTGTATTTTAAAAGCTGACAACCAAAGATTTTTTGTGAAGAGAGGAGATGCCTGAAGATAAATGGTAGAGCTTTATAAACTCACAAACATCGTTTTTTTTTGTGCAGTAAATAGTGGTATAAAATAAAATACTGTAGCAGTCTGTATTGCAGTTCATTTTGAATGATCACTGTTTGTGGGAGTTCAAAAATCCAGTGGTTGTGTTCATAGCTGAGGGGCTTGGGACAAGTCCTCAAATATTATCAAATGCTAAGATACAACCTCTAGCTTAGGAGGCCTGTTAGTAGCAAAATCCTGGAATCTAAATGACTGTTAGAGGGAAGGACCACCTCAGTGTTTCCCCCTGCTCTCCATGCTCTCCAGTATATCTCCCCATGGCTGCTTTTTGGTAGGGTGAGTGGCTGTGCTCTACAAAAAGGATTATCCATTCTTGCACAAATAGGATTTGACATGAAAATGTGCTTTCTCAGTAGTGTATTGGTAATAGACTGATGGTAGTGTGAAATATCTGTGCTGGGAAATTGTTTCAGACCACAATGAGTACTGCAGTAATAATCTATACTAATGGGAAGGATAGTCCACATAATTTAAACAAGAAATGTAGATGTTTTTGCAACTGCTCCTTTAATACTTCTTCCTTTCTAGAGAAAAGAAACATAAATTAGGAACTGGGGACTATGGAAGTGATGAGACATGCATTTTGGTCCTTTATAGATCAATGACTGCAATTCCTCCACTGCACACTGAGCACAATCTATGTTCTTTCTCCTAGTTAGGAGAGGGATGTTGTTAGGCCTTTCTCTACTTTTCCTAATATTGACAGTCACACTGAGCTTTCCAGCTGGTGTTAAATGCTTGACGAGCAAGTTGTGTCTTAACCTCCACTTCCTAAAGAGCAAACCAAGGCAGATGCTCACAGGTCACCCAGTGGTGGTGTGTGAGACAGCTAGCAACAGAACAAGTTGTTCACTGTAGGGCAAGCCTCTGATTGGTACAGGTGTCCTCATCTGAAAAAGTGGTCAGATCTGTGCCTTGGAAGCCTAAGTATGTGCCTATATATTCCTAAGAGTTAAGTTTTGTTGTTTTTTTTTTTAAATACTTGCAGGGTACTTCATTAGCTGTACGATAACTTCTTATTTATTTTGCACAGGTGATCATAGATGACCAGTTACCTGTTGATCATAATGGGGAACTTCTCTGCTCTTATTCTAACAATAAGAATGAACTGTGGGTATCGCTAATAGAAAAAGCTTACATGAAGGTCATGGGAGGATATGATTTTCCTGGATCAAATTCTGTAAGTACTAGATAATTTCTAATAAGAAAAAGAATAGATAATCTCTGTCAAGTTTCCTCATTTCTTGTAGTGAAATCAGAATGGAATGCTTGGGAAGTAAGCGTTGGATTTCTTCCTTTTTGTTCTAATTTTTCTTCCTATCACAGACGTGCTTAACTGTGCTCAAGTATGTCAGACTTGAAGGGCAGAGTTAAACTTGTACTAACTGTAGGACTGAGACTTAGGGTTAGAAAGTTATGCTTTATATTGACACTAGATGAAAGTTTGGAGCAAACTCATACATTTTTTTGCTTCTACCTGTACCAGTAATGCAGATTTTTTGTTTCTAACTGTCATTCTATAGACAGCATGATTCTCCCTTGTTAAGTTGAGCAGCCAGCTAAGAAAGGAGCAGGCTGAAATACTCCATGTTTATGGAGGGAACAAGTACTTTGATATAAGAAAGCTTATCTGATTGTTCCACTCATTTATATGAATATGTATCAGGTGCCTATAGTGTGGTTACTTAATAGGCTGTCATAATGCTGCAGCCAAGTTGTTGATGGGGAAACTATTCTTTCAGAGAGTCTGGACTATTCCAGCCCAAATAATCTTTATTCATTACCTAGAAAGGATTTCTGATTTTTCATTCAGACTTACTAAATTTAAGTGTGTTTTTATTCCATTCTAGTTGATGTCTTGATAATTGTATTCTTTGTGGATGTGATAGGCAGTTATCACCTTCAGAAATGTGATTATTGAGGCAAATGTGGCCTTGCACAAGGGCAGAATGTGCCATACATTTTTAGGTATGTTTATGTCAGTGGAGGGTGCTTTGTTCTGCGGAACAGTGCTGAAGAAACAGAATAGAACCACCACATAGAACCATGACACTGTTCTACTTGCATTGTCCTCCTCTAACTTGCTGTCTGGAAAAACAGCTTGACATTTGACATCTAATCTCCACCCCCTGTTCTCCACTACATCACAGCTTCATTTTCTAATCAGTCTATTGTCTGTTGTATTTGCAGTTTGCAAAGTTCCCACCCACCAGTGCTGTTCCTGGACTCTTCAAGCCTTTACAGTCTTTGCTTTTCCTTTGAGGAGTTCAAAGCAGGAGGAGAGGAAGCAATGTTTCAAGGAGATAAAATGAGGAGATTAAAGCCTTTTTTTACTGAAAAGCATGACAGTGTCAGCCTTACAAAAAATATATGTATATATTAAAAACCTCTGAAACCCTGAGCCTTAGAAGTAAAACATAAATAATTTAGAATGCATATATAATAGCAAGATTGCAAGTAGTTCTTCTGAGGCTGTAATTTAAAATTCTGTGAATCAAAGAAATAAATAGAACGCATCATAAAACTGATGGAACTCTTCTAATGCTTTCATAACTCAAGTTTCAGTTCTTCATCAGCTCAGTTTTATCAGATTTCATACTGTCTTACTCTTGAGTCTTCATATGTAGAGCTATTGTAATAAGTGTCTTTGGTTTCTTTCAAGGTGCTTTGATGGTTACCTGTTGTTTTCTCTGAACGCTTGTATTTCAGAACATCGATCTCCATGCGCTGACTGGTTGGATACCTGAAAGAATTGCTATGCACTCTGACAATCAGGCTTTTGATAGAGACAGCACTTTCAGAATGCTCTATCAGAGGTAGAAGTTTGTTCTTTCTTAACTAATCAAAATGCTTGCTCTGCAGTAATTGGATTACCAACTTACAGTCATCACAGATCCCTCAGCAGAATCTTGGTGCTACAAGTTGTGGTTTGTATGCTTTCTGGAAGAAGAAAAAGTGATGTATTGGTGACTTTAATAGGAGAGTAAGATACTATGGAATATTTTTCCTTCCTATTTGATAGGGAAGAAAAAAAAAAAAAAAAACAGCCAATTTCTTGATGAAGAAAATAAACTGTAGAGTCAGAGAAGAGCAGATGAGAACCATTGTACAACTGAAGTCTTTAAAAAGCAGAAGGAAATATAGGAGGAGTATCCCCCGGAACTTGACTTGCTGTCCCTAGCAAGCAGATCAGTATGGTATTCTTAATCATATCACAAAATCTTGATTATTATGCTCCAGTTGTAAAGGAGTTTCTGGAGGAGTGGCAGAAAACCTGTGTTGAAACTGTGATCCTCATCTTCATACTTGTTGCAACACAATTCTACTTAGGGTGAAAGATTCAGTGTAAAGTAAATGTCAGCTAGCAAGTACTTAAATTAATTTCTCAACTGTTCTGTGCAACCAGTTCCTCTTGTATCTCAAGGCAGTAGATGGAGGATATTCTGTTGACTGAAAGAGCCCCATTCATGATGGGAGAGTGGAATTATTTCCATAGTGCTTTTTCAGTAGTTTAGGAACTCGCACTTGATGGTCAGTTTTTCAGATAGATGTTCTGACATTGCAGTTTGTAGGTGTGGCTGCAATTTGTGAGATCTAGTCATCATAGCTTCACTGTTGTTGTTAATCTGTGCTACACTGACAATCTGTAGTCTGTGAACTGTGCAGGGTTACACAGTACCTTGAGAGCATACTTGGATTGTACCATGTTGTAGGAAACAGTAGCAGATCTTCCTAACAGTGATCACTGTGAACAACTGCAATTCAGAATAATTGCAGAACTCAGCTGCTGTTTGACAGTTCAAACCCTGTAGGAATGACACTGAGTGACACAAAGCTGGAATGTGGGCACGTGCAGGAATCTATGATTTATTGACTGATTTATTTACTTTCCAAGTTTGTGAAGCCCCATCAAAACCCTGGGGTCAATAGAGTTAACTCACTGTATGCAGTGATTTGAGTAAGTGTTGATGAAGCCATTTCTGTGTTCAGGTGAAGATCTGTGAGTATTTTTAATAGATGACACAGATTGAATTTTAGAATGACAAATGCTTATTTTTATGTTACAATGACAGTAGCTATTTATTTCACATGCAGCCTGTATTTAAATATTGGAAGAAAATAGTGCTGTTTTCTGAAGCATCTTCAAGTGTGATTTCTGCTTACAATAAACAACCTGTATTTCTATGAAGTAGGATCATACTAACAGTGTGCAAACATGCCATTACAGTATCTGTCAAATGTTAGTTTGCAGCTGTTAAAAATAGCTTAATTAAAATGTTCTCTCTTTTTTTTTTACTAGGTTTCATAAAGGAGATGTCCTGATCACAACAGCAACAGGCGTGATGTCTGAAGAGGAAGGAGAAAAATGGGGTTTAGTTCCAACCCATGCCTATGCAGTCTTGGATATAAGAGAACATAAGGTACCAAGTAAAAACTGAATGATTTTTTCAGATACCAGCTTGAAACCTTTGTCCAAGATGGATTGCTACTGATTTTTAGTTCATTTTGTCTTAAGCTTTCCAGGATTTCCCAGTAAAACTCAATGATGCTATTTCCTTAAGATGCTGGTCCCTATTCCATGTTCAGATAAATGAAAACATAACCTTGATAAGGTGAATCCAGCAGTTTTACTTTGTATTTCCTCAGGGGCTTAGATTCCTCCAGCTGAAAAATCCATGGAGCCACTTACGTTGGAAGGGACGATACAGTGAAAATGACACAAGAAGTTGGACCCCAGATCTACAAAAATACTTGAACTTTGATCCAAGAACAGCTCAGAAAATAGACAATGGTAATAAGGCATAAAAAATCACTGTATGCTCAAATAATGCAGACCTTGGTGGTTTATCCCTGCAGAAAGGTGGAAAGAAACACTTAAGCACAAGAAACAGGTGGAGTAACTGAGGAAACCCTTTTGTTTAATGCCACTTCATTATGACAACAGTATGCTTCCAAGTCCATTGGAGTTTAGCATTTCATTTGAACTTCATGCAGTGTGTAAGAATAGCAGTCCTGGCTTTTGGTAGTTAGGAGAGATTAGCTCATTACAGATCCATTCAGTAAGGAATTGGTGCATCTGTAGAGTCTAATAGTTAAAATTTATATGAAGTTACATTAACAGTTTTAAGGAAGTTATTTTTCTGACTGGATTTTCCTGCTGATTTTCTAAAAGTCTGAAGTCTAAATATGTAGCTGTTCTGACTGTATATCTTTCTAGTGCTGCAAGACCTGTGAGTGCCAGTATCAAAGACCTATTTGAGAGTTCATTTCATCAGGAATCTGTCAGTATGGAGGTGGTGGTGCTGGTTGGAGTTGCAATTAAATGAGCTGTAGAGCGTTAAAATTACACAAGAATTGTAAAGATGAAGCAGATGCGGGGTGCTAAAGCAAGTCCCATAAAGAAGTACCTTAGAAATACAATTCAGGGTATTCACATTAATTGAATAGTTCACTGTGTTGCTAAACTGGTTTGTTGAACTGGGATAACCTTTTTTTTTTTTTTCCAGAAACTTAGGAAAGCATAAGGCAGCTCAGTATCAATTAGTGATGTCTTTATTGGATAGCACAGAGGTTCTCTCATGCCCTCTGATTAATGCTTGAGAATGAAAATGTCTTGTCAGCTTCAGAAAGAACCCAGTGTTAAAGATAAGCAGAGATTCTAACTAACTTGTCTATCTTGGTTTAACTTGTTTGCTTTGTGAGTTAAGTTTAACTTTAGGAATGCAGGCAGTGCAGATGTTACTACTCTGTTTCATAGAAATGTGGGGTTTATATCAGCTGTACTTTTTGCCTGAAAAGAGACTTCTGAAAAATGAGTAAATTCAACATTTCTGGTAAGCAAACAATAACAGCAGTTTCTTTTTAGGGATTTTCTGGATTGCCTGGGAGGACTTGTGCCAGTACTACGATGTTATTTATTTGAGTTGGAACCCTGGTCTTTTTAAAGAATCTACATGTATTCACAGGTTGGTCCAAGAGAAAAACTTCCGTGTCAATATAATGCTGAATGTCTTGATGAGGTGTTTCCTTTCTTCCATTTGTTTTTCCTCACTGCTGCAGAGGTTGGGCTCAAGATCATGGTTAGAGTCCAGCTTTACTACTATAAATTCTGAGCTCAGGCTTTTGTTTTGAGGTTTTCCATAACACTGTTGAAACTCCTGTGATCTTTGTGACGATACTGTAGACCTAAGGTTGTATAAGTGGATGCTGACCTCAGTACCACATCTCTATATTAGAACAGAAATTAGGTTTGTGCACAGTCAGTGTTAGTTTACTTAGTCACTAGGCAGTGCTTCAGTGACCTAACTTTTATTTGGAATTCATTTTACTGGGCAGTTCCAAGCCGTTTGTGCAGTGCGTGTTGTCTTTTATAAGTGTATATACAAGGTGTATTTGCTCATGTCGTAGGAGTCAAAGTCCATTTCTCACCAGTTGTAGTTTTGTGTTGCCTTCTTTAGCCATCAGTTTATTTGAACATGATACTGGTTCTCCCTCTGGTATTCGTTTCATTCAGTCTTTTTCTAACCCAGTTAGAAGAGAAGTGCCTCTGTTTCTGGAAGTGAGGGTTTATTTGTTTCTCTGCTGCAGTATACCACGCTTCACCCCTGCTTCCCCATGGCTTCTGTATGCGTTAGCTCTGCACGAGCTCCATCATCAATAGCACAACTTCTCAATTTCTCTGTAAAGGCTCCTTCCACCTTTGTGTTCAGACTAATTCCAAGAAGTGCTGTCTTGGAGCAAGATGAGATGAATATTCACACTCAATCGTCTTCTACTCTGTATTTCCTTGTATTATTAATGATTGTCATACCTCTGCATAGGGCAGTGCCTAGCACAGTGACATCTGCCATAAATAGTGGCATAACAACAGAGATAAATTGAAGCTTAGTTAATAATGCAGCCATTCACAAACGCTGTTTGGTTCAAAGGGCTGAGAAGGGTCGATGACACAAATAGCTTTATCCATTTCTGTTCCCAGTGTGTCACACTCAGTGTTGTCATCAGCACTTTTTTTTTTTCCCCCGTTTTCCTTGTCTAGACAGTTCCTGAGGCAGGTTTTGTAATAGGGTACCTCGAGGTACCAGGCACCTTTCCAAACATTAAGCAGATTGTTATTCAGAAATTTACCTGAATATAGAAATCTGTAGGGGAGGGGGAAAAAGAAAAAGCAAGCGTTCGGACATAAAAGCTCATAAGAAGCATCGTGCAGTTAGAGAAGTCTAAATGTCTTTGTTTTCAAAACTGATCTGATGCAATGTCTGCATTGCTCCTAGTACTTGGGATGCAAAGCAAGGCCCAGTGAAGGATGCTTACAGCCTGGCCAACAACCCGCAGTACAAGCTGGAGGTGCAGTGCCCACAGGGTGGAGCTGTGGTCTGGGTGCTGCTGAGCAGACACATCACGGATAAGGTGGGAGTTCTCTTGCTTTCCACATTCTGAGCTCTGTAGTACCTGCTGTGATATTACTGCTCACATTTACATGTTCCAGGTATGGCTATATGTATAAACTTTAAATTCTGCTGTACGGATACCTGCTTTCAAGATGGTTGAGATAGACTCAGTGTAAAAATTGAGTGAGGTGATTACATTCCACCATTGGAGTTCCAAAGGAATTCTGACTCCTAAGGGCCTGAACTTCTTTCAGTTAATTAGTGGTAGCTGGTTTAATTCAGACATTTTAAAAAGATGAACGCAAATACTGGACCATAGCGTGTGGTGGTCAAAGGGATGGGAGAACGTGTGTTTGATTTACATTTAATGTTGGTTACGTTCCACAGAAGCTTGTAACTCCATTTGTGTTTTTTTTATAGGATGACTTTGCACATAACAGGGAATTTATTACTATGGTCGTATACAAGACTGATGGCAAAAAAGTTTACTATCCAGGTTAGTATACCTCAGCTGTCAAAAAAGATGGTGCTTAAGAATAAATGAACACTTGCAGAGAGTTCTCTGGGAAAGAGAGGCACAGTTTGTTTTCCTGCTGCAAAGCTCATTCTGTGAGGTCAGTCTTCTGATGTAGTCATTCAGCCCTTTGACCACCTTGACAGACTGATGGAAGGAATAAACCAAGCTGTATGCGCTTAAGATCTTAACCCTACTTGATTTTTGGAGCTTTATTGCAGCTGCAAAAAGGCCATGCATGTTTTATTCCAAGAAAGACAGTAGATCTGAGACACAGAAGTAAAGCTAATGCTCGTGTAACAGGTAATAGGAGCTTTTACAGTTCTTCTGAACAAAGAGTGGAACTTGGGTTGGTTGGTTGGTTTGTTTTTCTACTGGAATAGCTGATAATGGTTGTGGGGTTCATCTCTGGTCTTGCTCAGTGTACTCTGCCAACCAGTTTGCCTAGAATCCAAGCCAGCTTTCTGTAGAAAACATCCACTGAGGCCTTCCCAAAACATCAGGTTTTGCACGAGCTGGTCTTGCTAAAGAATTTGCTTGTCCTTACTGCCCAAGACATGCTTGTGATGCTGTTAGTTGTAACACTGCTTATTTTATGTGTGTTAGACTGAAAACATTCAGGTCAGCAACCAATGCACTTCTGTACACTGGAGGGAAAACTATTCTGCTGTGCTTGAAAAAGACAGTTTTCCAGCAGGACCATTAAGGAGAGCTGGATGACTTGTCTGTTTTTTCTTGATAACCAAACTCTTTCATAAACTTTTAAGCTCACGAGCTCAAACTCATTTGAAACCTTTTTCCATGGAAATAGATTTGTCAAGCTGCAGTATTATTTTTACCATCTGTTAAAATGAGATCAGAACTAAACAGGTTAATCCTTTGGCACAGAGACAGGGATTCCCCATTTCTAAGCTGCTTGTTGTTTTATTTTAATCCTTCTCCCATGTTGCTTTGTGGAAGAAAACAAAGGAACTGATCCTGGGTCTATTCAAGTAATTGGCTAGACTTGTCTCTGCTTGACTAAAATTGAAAGAATTCTGGAAATGACCAATTAGAGCCCAGATAACAAATTGCACTGTGTAATTGTGAAAGAAAAATGTTTGGGATGCTTATAATAAATACTGTTTGTATTGTGTAGTGATCCTAGGAGAATGGAGATGTGGTTTTGTTTCTCAAAGGCGTGAACATATTGCGAAGTCTTGTCTACCAACTGCAGCTGCCCTGTCAACAGAAAAGGGAGCTTCTCTAGCAGACTCCTCATAGGTTTTTGTAGAGTACTCAAAGATTCCTTATCTTTTTCTTTACATTTCAACATAATCACAGTAGAACTCCTTTGAACAGAGACGTTGGTGACAGCTGGACAAGTAGTTCTCTCAAGTCATTGAAGCTGTACTTTCAAGTGCAGAATTTGTCCTGTCATGTGTGATGTACATCTTCAGAAAATGACAGTTGCTCTTATGTGTCCTTGCTTTCTGTGAGCAAATCCTGAAGCTCCTTTCTTCTGAAAGCACTCAAGTCTGCTTATAGTCTAAACACAGTACCAACAGCCTGACTTTCTGAGCAGAATTCATTGATTATAAATGGCTGAGGGGTTTCTTTGACTGGGAGAAGTGTTCATTCTTTTCTTTTTCAGCTGATCCTCTTCCATATATTGATGGCATCCGGATCAACAGTCCTCATTATCTGACCAAGATAAAGCTGACCTCTCCAGGGACCCATACATTTACGTTAGTGGTGTCTCAGTATGAGAAACAAAACACCATCCATTACACCATCAGGGTACGTACTGCTGGTTTCATAATAAATGTGAATAATTATACTGTAAAGTGTCCTCTATTTGTAAATGTGATGAGTGAGTGCACTTCTGGGTCCATGTTGTTACTTGGAGGAGGGAGGCTATGAATGTTGGAGTGGAATCACTGGATGATGTGTTTGGTAATGTTCTCCATTGTAGCTGAGGCAATATAGGGTGCCAATACAATACAGTGGTGGTGGGGAACTCCTCTTCTTTTGCCATCAGCCACGACCTCTCCTTTTCCTCTGAAATGCCTTCTGATAAGAGATGGGTAAGATAGGAAGAGGTCACTGGAGCCCAAGTACTAAAGCTGCATTTCCTTTGTGGTTGTTTCTAAATAGAGCAAGTATCTAAAAAATCTTCGTAGGCAGTTCTGTTTTTTTTCTTTTAATGTCATGAGAAATGCCTGATGGGTGACCACCTCCTGCTTTTACCACACAGGTGTATTCCTTGTGCAAGTTTACCTTTTCCAAGATTCCTACACCTTACACCACTTCCAAACGGGTAAGGAATTTTTCTTTAGTTACTAAGTAATGATTCTGGGTTAGGTTTTCCATGTTTGAGATGTACAGGGTTCCTAAATACAATTTTCCACTAATGTCCAGAAATGCCAGCTTAGGCTGTGTTCTCAAAAACCAAACTTCTTAATTAAGAACATCAACTAGAGCTTAATGTAAGCATATCTGGTGCAAGACCAACCCTGTACTTAGGTTTCATATAACTTGCCAAACAATTAGCTGCTTTAAGCATTGTTCATAACAACAAAAAAGCCTTTGGTAGCTGGCTGACTCTTTATACTAGGAAGGATAGCAGCTTAAATTTTATCAGCAAGAGGCTCCTATCCAGTATATAAGCTTTATCTTCATCAGAGCGTGTTAGAGCTGTACTGGTGCAGATACAAATCAATCCTTTGTAGAACAAACTGACCTTTGGAGTAACAACCCGTGCCCTAATATGTAATGAGTGTGCAGAGAGTTGTGCACTTTATCAAAAGAAAGTGAGCAATTTTCTTCCAAACTTCCTGGCACAACAGGGCATAAGCAGCAGAGGCAAAGCAAAGGCACCACTGCTGAGATGTGACCATCCTAAGTAAGTCCATTTGTCACGAGACCTTACAGGCCTTACATTTTGCTATCTCAAAGGTCTGTAATCACTAGGATAAGCACTCACACTGTCAAATAGGAATGAGACAGCATACATACAGATGGTGTATTTCATATAGAAATGCTCCCTGAGAGTAGATCAGCAGTAGTGGCAAGAGCAAATACTTGGCTAGAATAAGTGAGAAGCCCAGGTGGTCTGGAGGCCACATGCTGCTGTTATTATTGTCCTTGAATCTCACCAGCTCAGGAGCACAGTAGGTAGCTAGAGAGATTCCTGGGAGCAATGTGACCAATTGTCAGTTGCTTAAGAAACCACTGTCACTTGAAGCTCTAAAAAACTGAGCTTACTTTGGAAGAATGGTTTAAGATGAGAAAAATGCACCAAAGATGATGTGCCTGCATAAGACATGTCATCTGTTTTATGCTGTGTTAGTTTCAAAAGAGAATTAAGTACATGGAAGCCTCCTGTTAACTATCTGGAGATAGCTGTCTGCCATTCAAATGAAAGGCATGTTTTATCTGGCCGTGACTGGCTCTGTCTAAATGATTAAATACAGAAGGCTAGTTGCCTGTTTAATGCTTATTTGGTAACTGTATTGCAGTCATTGCATTTAAAGACAAGCAGATACGAATTCACAATTTACCAGTCAAAGAAAGCACCGTTGAGATGGCTTGTACCAAAGTTGGGTGGTCATCTGTTGTGCTAGCACAGCTGTGGTGGGATTCTACAACTGAGGTAGAAAAGGCCTGGAAATTCACAGCAGCCTCAGGTTGTGTGGTGGGGGAAGAAATCCCCCTTGCCTTCCTGTTGTGTCACCTTCGAGGGTTTTGGACACTGAGTAGAGAAACTAAATCAGAGGAAAAATTGTTGATCTCTGATGGTTTGACAGAAAGGGGAGGGAAGTAACATACAGGGACCGCAGCTCAGCTATAACTGTGCGAATGCCTGGCATGTCTTAGAACTTTCATTTAATGACTAGCAGGAGGAACTTGCAAACAGATGGCCCGTTTCTTAAAATCTGAGCAACATTCTGTCCCTTGTATTTCTTTGTCCTTTTGGAGTCCGTCCTTAAGGACATCTTTGTCTCAGTAGCACTGCTTCTCAGAGTGCATGGTGGCCAATGGGCAGCGCTGGAGGGAGAGATTTTCAAAGCAGAGGCTACAAAACCTGGTCTTTAGAGCTGAATAATATTACCTTATAAGAGATCCAAGGCTTTGAGTCAGGTAGTTAAACTTTCTGAATCTGATCAAATTCTGACTTTCACTTCCTCTTTAAAGATTCCAAGATTGCTGTAGTCAGGGACAAATGAAGTGAGAGGCACTTCAAGTCTTGCATCACTTATATCCTGAGAATTTGTGTATAGATAAAACATCTTCTGTACTTTTGACTTCTTAGGTTAATGGACAGTGGAAAGGTCACAGTGCTGGAGGTTGTGGAAACTTCAGAGACAGCTACAAAAATAACCCTATCTATCAATTCCAGCTGGACAAGAGTGGGCCGTTACTAATTGAGCTGCGTGGACCAAGGTTTGTCATACATGCTTCTCTACACAGTGAGAGTATCGTGCACTAAGGATAAGTTATCAGAGTCCTCCAAGGGGTGGATGAGAAGATCCTGGAAAAGCCAGAGATAATATATGGGAAGCAGTTATATTAAGCTTTTTATTAAGCAGGTACAGCACTGTTTGTTTCTAACCTTGCCATCAATGCTAAATGCTAAACGCAGGTTCTTAAATAACAGCCTGTGCGGTAGCTTCAGCTCTGTCAGTGCATCTACTCTGTGACTGGCAGATCAGGAGGAAGAACTGGATGTCAGTGCCCTGTGAAGAGTCTTTCATAGTGAAAGCTTCTTCCCAGAGTTGCAAGTAATACTTACAGGCTCTCAACTGTTACTGTGGTAGAGTGGACCTTTATTAAATTACTGCATCTCAGCTCTGGAAGAGGGTTCAGGAGGGCCAGGTTTTGGAGGGGATATTCAAGAAAGTAGAATATAAAATAGGTCTTACTTAGAATGTGGTTCAAGTGGTATGATCCTCTCAACCCCTTTGCAATACTTGTCAGTATGCCTAATGATACCTAATAAAGGGGAAGCACTTTCTCCCTTCTGGTAGTCCTATACTAAAGTTATGGAGGTCAGATTCCTTCAGCAAAATTTATCTCCCTCAAGGTATCAGTGTACAGTGCTTCTAAATAGCAGCAGCTCCTGCCATGCAGTCATCACATGATCAGTTTTTTCACAAAGCTGCACAGTGACACCATAGAATAGTAGTATGTTTCTGTCCACCTTCTCTTTGAGGAACTCTCTCATGAAATGCACATGAGCGAGTTTCCTTGGAGGTGTGGCTCTCCCACTCCACTAATTAAGCATTTCTTTTTCTGCTTGCATTTTCTGCATCTGTAGATCATACTTGAGTAGTTTGACCGACAGGGCCAGCAGTGCCTGTCACATTTACGAAGACGTAGCAGACAAATTGTCCCAGGTTGCAGTGAAACATGAGAATTGTGCTGAGATCACCAACGTTCACGTTCCTGTGATGGTGATCAGATTGCAGCCCAAAACCTGTACGCATGTCACTGCAAGTGTAACCATGTGGGCTCTGCTTTGGTGTGGAGGCAAAAAGCTAACAGATTTTTTCAGATAGAGTTCTGAAACCAAAAGTGCATCTTCCTCCAAGTTGTACATTCATGTCATGGTAAGCTTCACTCATATTTCTGTCACCAGTGTGAGAAAACTTAAATGTATTCCAGCTATACAGTCTTCAAAAACTTACTCTCCTCCTGCTAGCCCTGATTCCCCAAATAATTGAAGTAATGGTCTGTCACTTGGTTGCAGGCAGTACAGTGTTGGGTTTGAAATTGTCACTGTGTCAACAGTAGGAGATCCTGGTTCCTATGGCTTTCAGAAAAAGAGCAGCGGGGACTACAGGTAATAAATAGTTGATTAATGAAATCTTCACTGCTTGAAACACTTCTTACCTTGGTTGTAAGAAATCGCTCTTTTATCGTAGGTGTGGATTTTGCTACCTGGAAGTGGAGAACATCCTTGCTGGAGTCTACAACATTATCCCCACCACATTCCTGCCTCAACAAGAGGGTCCTTTTTTCTTGGATTTTAATAGCACTTCTCCTCTTAGGGTATCGCAGCTTCAGTGAGGAGACAGACCCAGACATAGCTGCTTAAGGACTATTTTTGAACTGGCCTACAGGTGGATAACTTACTGCAGATATGCATAAAATAGAATTGCATCCTAAGTTATAGCCAAGAACACAGTCACCAATTTGGCAGTTGATTGTGACAGAAAATTAGCTGTGGTTTTTGCTGCTATAGTATCGGTGTAAGCACTGTTCAGCAGGCTTGTGAACAAGCTAAAGTGTTACTTCCAGACAAACTGGAAGAATGTAAGAATGTAATTTGTTGCAGTTTTTCTACAGTTCAAATCAAAATCTAGTGAGTTCAAAGAAAAACTACCACTGAAATTCTCTTCTCCTGAAGTACAGGGTCCATGGGTTGAAGATTTTATTCTGAAATGTAGAAATGTAAGAAAAATATTCTTGTGTATTCTGCTTATTCATTCTCAGGCCCAAATATGTAGTAAATGCCATTTATATTGCTGCCTTGAATGTTTACAGCATTGAAGCACTTCTCACATTTAAATTTGAGTTCACTACTGCTGAGCACATATTCCAGCCTGCCACTATCGTGTTCAGCTCATCTCAAGTATGTACATAGGAGTAAAAGATAAGGAAGACCCCAGCTTTAGCTACTTCTAAAAAAGCAAAGGATTCACCCTTATTACCTGTTATTTTGAATTACTTTAGTGCACATCATAGCACAAGGTAGATATGGCTTTCTTACTGCAAGCTGCCAGACCCTGCCTGCTGGGGATCAGCATTGAGAGGGGCAAGGTAACCAACAGCAGTGAGCAGAGCACGCCCTTCACATGACAAAGGGGGAAAGGTTTTCAGCCAGAGGTGTGCTGTGAGATTCTGTGCACCTACTGAAGCAGCCTCATTTGCTGGTGCTGCTGGAGAGTGAACTACCCACCATCAGCACAGTAGCAAGGAGATGTTTTATCCTTGTTACAAGTATGTGGCTCACAGGAGAAGGATCGTTTAAGCCTTCTCCCTTCCTGAGCTACATCTGCTAGGCGGGGGCTTGCTGCTCCTATTATAGAAGAGCTCTCTTCCAGAAGGTAGCTTTTGCTTCTAAATTGAAACTGATTTAAAACAGTGTACAGTTGGCCAGTGGCAGCAGAAACAGGGTTAAAATTCTTAAGCAAGCAGTGGAATTGGGATTACTCCAGGAAAAAAAAAAACGTAGAAGGCTACTGCCTGCATTCTTCCTTTAGCCTATCAGATATACACACATACAATATGCAAAGAGGATTAAAGGTAGCTGAATTCTCCTTCTTAAATCAAATACTGAATGATCTTAATTATGTGGGTTGTTTTTTTCCTTGAATGACAGACAGAACTGCATGTGATGGTTGTGGAAAAGGGTGCTGCTAAAGCTACCACAGGAAGCTCTTAGCCCTTCCACTTCGGCAAGTTTTGAAACAAAAAGGTGGTATCTTCAGAACACAGGTGCCACTTGTTTGTTAGGAAACTGAGCATGTGCTACAGGAGAACTAGAAATACCTGGGGGTAAAATTACTCCCTCAGAAGTGTCTTTGCCCTCCCGAGAAAGTCTGAGCTCCTTCTTACTTCATCTCTATGGTGAAGCAGCTGCTTAACAAACGTCTGGCTTTCAAAGGACAGTGAGTTCACCTGCCTTTTTGGACTGCAGTTCCTCAGAGACCATCTGAGCCTTGTGCTGACCTGTCACTTGTGACTTACCTTCTTTTGCAGCATATCAACACGGAACAGCATGGGCATAAGCTGAGCAAAAACCCATTGGGTTCTTTGTGGCTATGCTGGGCTTCTGGGTGCAGCCAGTTGTGCCAAGGACTCTTCCTCCCTACAAAATTTAAGCTTTGTTTGCTTACCCAGCTTGTTCCCTGTAAAAGCGTGCTATTTGTTTAGCTCAGGTTAAACCAGAGCTGTGCTCCTGCGACAGCTAAACTTTCAAAATTACAAAAGGCAGAGGCCAGAACTGCCAACCTTCAGACCTAAGCTGAAGACATAGGTTATGCTATTCTTTCCCTCACCACACTGCTGTGATTACACTGCAGCATTTTTTATCTCTAATGACAGAATATTAGATACTGAGTTAGGCTTGGAAAGGTTGTGCAGCAAGACTTCCAGAAAGGAGCATGGGCTGTAGGGAGGGGAACTGAAAGAGCTGCACAGCCACAGCTTACGTTGTGGGTAGGTGGGCAAGGGTACATTCCCACATCACTTTCAGCTTGACATTTATGACCCTCTTCTCTGCTTTTTAAACATGAAAATACAGAACCTCATTAAATTCACCAACAAGCATACTTCACTCTATCAATGTACATTGTGTGACAACTGAAAACTGTCCAAGCTCCAAAACAAGGCAGCCAAATACCAATGAAAGCTGGTTGTTGTGAGGATCTCTAAGAGGATTTGCACTTTCTTTGATTCACTGAGGGAAGATTACAGTAAATAGATGATTTTAAATTCTCTGTCACTGGTGCTAAGGGACAATTGGAGAACCCTCTTCAGAAGTTTTAACGTTTTCCATGCTTATACACTGAGAAGGCTTTTCAGTATTTTGGTTTGGGGTTTTTGTTTTAAATCTTACCTTAGAGCTCCATCCAAGACCCTATGTGCTGCTGTTGATACCTCAGGGTGAGCCACCCCCCTTCCAGCACAGGCATCTCTGTGATTGTTGTGTTGGGAATGCATGGTCTGATTCTGAAGGACTCATCCCATCAATTTTCCAAGGCTTTCTGCAATTCAGTACATGGATTAATGGTAACAACACTTCCTATCGCATCTGCCTCATGAGTCTGAGTTTCAGTCCTACTTTCCTGATGCAAATTTCACTGAACTGTTTTCTACAGTAATTACACAGTTGACCATGTGAGCTATGAGTTGTTGGAACAACCAGCTGCTTAGAATTAAATCTATGTACAGAACCATAGAAGTTTTCATCACTTAGTCAAACAAGAACATATTAAATCGTGTGATAATGCCAAAGAGTAAAAGAATTCCTACATTAACTTGCTTTATACATTCTTACTGCTCATAAGTACTACGATACACCAGAAGCTTATTTTTATACCCATGAGGGCAGCTACTGTCACGTTACATATCAGGATACGTAAAGATTCCAACAGAAAAGTAACTGGAAGAAGCTTGTCAATTTGCCTGTGCTCCCCCGTGATGTCTGTTCATTTAAGTCTGTCATATTTATAATTACAGCTTTTACAGAGTTTAAAATAAAATGAGTTTTCCATGAGTTTAATAGACCCGTTTGTGCCTGTTTGCTTGTACATCTGAAGTGTGGTTTACCTGCTGAGCATCGGTGTCACCAAAGAAGAGTTGCTGCAGTGAGCTCCTCGCGCTGACCTGGAGCTGCGCTGCGGCTGTGTGGGCACACGGCTTCTGCACCCTCCCACGCCTCCACAGCAACGGCTTCAAGCTGCTGGGAGCTGAATCCAACAATCCCAGCAAGCACAAGGCAGCGCACGCAACTTTCTCTGATCCTGCTGAACATAGCATTATTCGTACACAGCTGCGCAAGTCTCTGGTCACAACCAGCACTGGGAGAGGAAAGCTGATAGCAGAATGCTTAAAAAACAACAACCAGAAAAGAGCAATAGATACTGACTGACAAAAATACTCAGCCTGAAGCTCCTCTGTTGCTCTAAGGCAACAGACAGTAGCTCAATTACAAAAGCAAAAGTAAAACACTTAATATAACGTGACACGGTGGCACCACTTTCCGTATTTAATACTGACAGTGCCAGCTTTTCCCTTAGTTACGGCTGCAGCAGAAGCTGGAAGCACAGACCTCTTTTTTCCAAAGCATGCATTGGGTGGGAAAATTCTGCAAATAGTAAAGCTTGGCCTTCAGAACACATAAATGCAGGTACTCAACAGCACTGCAGGTGAACAGCTGCACTGTGTTGAAAGTAATTTGTATGGAAACAGTTTTCTTGACCTCCGGTTGCACGTGACCTTAAAGCAAATTTCAGCAGCATTAAGTACAGAGGAGTTTGTTGTATAACGTTGAGTACCTTCCTCCTTCCTTTGCATACCAAGAGACTTCAGAAGATTTAACTACATCTCCATTCTCACGTAGTGCAGAGTTAGAAGTTAATCACAGACAGGAGGAATCAGAAAGCTGGCAGGAGACTGCAGTTGTGCACGCTGCAAAGGTTTCTGAACACCAAGGTGAGAGACTCCAGGCTGTGGTCTTCAGTGAAAGTGGATATTTAAAGCCTCGCCTTGCCTCTGGTTCTCAGTACTCAAGACACGCTGAGCTCAAACAGACTCAGAATGTGGAAAACAAAAAGGTTTACTGTAGTGTGAAGAATTTTACATTAACTTTGAGAATAGATACACAAGCTGTGGCAAGGACGAAATACAACAGGACTGCAAAAACATATAATAGAAAATACTTCGGGCAATACTAAAATTCCCATGAAATTAACAATATAAACTGACATTTTAGATAAAATGGTGCTTTCAGAAATGCTTAGCCACCAAAACTGAAGAGTCCTAGGATTTCTACTACCACTTACAATGACCAGACACTACTACTGCCTAACAGCGGCCAGCAAACATGCCCGTGCCCTTTCTAGTTTTATCAAATACTTCTCTAGGGCATCCTAAACCTCAATCCCTTTTACAGTTATGAAATCCCACACAGTACAACCTACGGAGAAATTTAAGAACACATTGTCAATCTACACTGGCAGTTCCTTTTCTTCATGCATATTTTAAGGGCGATCCCCTAATTGTAACTCCTGAAAACATCTATCACTCCCATTTTTGAGCAATAACACTTTAAAGTGCTGAAAATAATACTTCACTTCTCAGGGAGGGGGAGGGCAAGGGCCAATCAACTCTTTTTGGTCACTGGAATCACCCTTAGAGTTCCAGCCAGGCTCAGGAAGGGGGCAAAAAAGGCCCGTGGCTGCTGAACGGGACCATCCCACTCCCGTCTGCCTCAGGCCGGTTCTCAGAGGCACAACTCATCTTCATCCTTTCTGTGAGCACCAAGGGAAGAGTGAAGGCTTTTAGGGCCCCACATGCAGCTTTCCTGTATACAAAATATTTCTACAGTTTCAGTATAATACAGACAAATACAGATGTTTAAAGAATATGCCGTTTATACTCAGGAGATCCAATGTATCTAAAGAGCATTTCATTCTACAAAACCAAAGCCAAACTGCACTCTGCAAATGTCTGGCTTGAATTTCAGACCCCCCCCCCACTGCCATGAATTTGCACAGGAACATTACTGGTTATTGCTTCAGCCAGGCTGCTACAAAACGATTTACAAAGTCTGTGACACGGGAGCACAGCTTACCAGCTGATAACTTGTCTGACCTACAAAGGGTTTACTGAATAAAAACTTCAGCCCTCGACATCAATTCGACTTCTTAGTGCAGTTTTAAATTCTCAGAGTAAACGCATAAGATTTGGCATATATTATTGGCACAATGTTCTTCAAACACTTAGAAGTTCAGGTATAAATATTTATATTCCTATTAAACAGGACGGGCACAGGGAGGACTCAGCCAATCTGGGCAGCCTTTCTGCCCGCACATATTCCCTCTTTGATTTTCATGCACTGAAGGGAGAGCTGCTTCATCCGGTTATCCAAAGCCAGCCCCTCGCTGGAGCCGCTCCTGTTGCTGCTCCTGTTCTTGTTCACTCTGTCACTTGCCTTGTTCTCAGCCCCTTCTGCCCTATCCCCTGCAAAGAAAAGACAAAACTCGATGTTAAACCCAGAAATCATTATGTAGCTTATGGTTCAAGTGAATGCCTCTGAAACTTCCTCTGCCAAAGCGCACAAAATACACAAGCAGGAGCAAGATGCTTTAACTAAAGCAAAGTTGGCCTTCCCAGCTGTTCTCATCTTGTGTGCTGCATCAGTATCTTACAGCATAACAGATTTAGGCTGCAGCACACAAGAACAGTGGTAATTCTCCTGTCTGAATTTGTCAGCAAGGGCTGGCAGAGATTTCTTTTGGCACTTTTTTTTTTTTCCCTGGAAAGCAGGACAGCAACTAAAAAATAAACTCAGATTTTCCTTAATTTAAGTGTAATATCAGAATCCCACCAATAGCTGAGGAACCTCAAACCCCACTGCTGCACCGAGACCAAAGCAGGCAAGCTGCACAGCCAGCAGAGCAGTGAAAGCACGTAAGATGTCATAGGTAGCTGTGGGCCCTTCACAGACTGCCTTCCCCAGGAAAGCAGCAGCAGCTCAGCGAGCCTGTGACACACCTAGGGGAGCTGAGAGGGTTTTCCTGCTCCCTTTTATAAAACTTAACAGCATTGGCCCAGGGTGTATCCAGCTGCACACACCTCTTTCAGCTTCACATTCAGGAGACGAAGCCCCGCTGCATTCACTTCGGGGGCCAAGGACGGGGAAGATGGCTCCAAACTCAGAGAGGGACACAGGGCTGGGCAGATCCAGGGTGCCAGGGCGCGTCGCAGGGGGAAATGGAGCGGGCACCTCGCTGGGGCTTGTAGGCCCAGAGCTGAAGCTGGACACTGACTGAGTTTCTGAGTCTTCCTCGGACACAAAGCTGCTGCCGTTGTCATCCTCGAACGCTTCAGAAGCCACTACAGTGTTTAAAGATACGTTCTCATTAGCAAACCTACCCCATCATCGCCTTTCCGGGCAACTGCAGTTTCTCAGTTTTGCACCTCTTGTCCATACACACACTGCTAACCCACAGGCTGTGGTTTCTCATCATCTGCCCCCCCTGCAAAACTTTACCCAGCATTTCACACAAGGATCAGCCCCGTTTCCAGAGAAAACCTCTGAGAAGCAGCACACCTGCCAGCAACACCCTGCTCCTTACGGATTTTTACCATTCTCTGCTGACCTTGTCTGCTTTGGGTCTTCTGCACATAGCTTAGGGCAGGGCCTGCTCCACTGCACCTGTCTTGGCCAGCAGCATCCTGACACCCACACAGACTTGTGAATGTTTAAGATATTAATTAGACAGCAGACAGTTTTAGGGGCAGACTGCCTCCGCATTCTCTTCCCATTAATGCGGTTACAGTCCAGCAGAACTCCCAAGACTTCTCTCTGCATGGATCACTGACATTTTACTCACACACACTGCTCTCCCTGCTCATGGTTGCTCCTGCCTGAATTCTAACTCAGCAAACCAACTCCAGATTAAGCTGTTGCCAACAGCTTTTCATTAATGGCAGTTCAATTTTGTGCTAAACACAAAGAGTAGATCTGGCTAAAAATGAACGCATTTACAGGATGGGACCTGTGTCCCAAATACCTTCTGCACTCAAGTCCCACAGGGCTCAGAAGGCTTCTTGTGGGCCAGCATCACAACAGTTCGAAGAAGCCCCCTGAACAGCAAAACATTTACAAAGATCTGAGGTCATTTGCAGTTCTGCCTCCTCACCATTCCTGCTGCTGTCAGAGTGGCTCAGAATCAACATGAAAGAGCAGCAGGGGCAAAGCAGCAGCACTAACAAAATGACTCAAAGGAAAGGCTTCAAAGTGGTTCTGCTGCCAGCCCAGCAGCCAGGGGCTCCAATGCACCACTCGGACATGAAGGGTGTGAATGGAGGCAGCTATCAGCATGGTTATTTCAGAGATGTTCAGCTTCCTTCTGCAGCATTTTCAGATCACGGGTCTGTATTCATTCAGTTAGAAAAAAAATTCAAAAGCTCAAAATTGATAACAGTTACCTAAGTTTTAAAACCCCCTCCAGGGCGCTTCATGCTCAGAGTTTGTGTTGGTTTGGATTTTGTTGGTTTGCTTTTTGAGGTCAAATCTGAGACTGCAAAGTGGGCCTTTCTTTTGACCTGCTGTGTTTTGTCAGTACATAGGAACCGAAACAGGTAACTGCAGAACGTAAAAGCAAGTAGGGCTGGGCAAAAGAGGTGATTCCCATTACAGGATTCCTCTCCTTGGCAAGCAGCACTGACAGCAGTGAAGCTACAGCCAGCATAGCTTTAACTACAGCTTATTTATTGCCATCTGGGCTTCCATACCACAGCAGCATCATGTCTGGGCACATAACACTCCAGGCTGACTGTGTTTTATCAAACTCCAAAGACTGAAAAGGGCCTCGGTGCAAGCTCCCCACATTGCAACACTTTTCCCTCCCTCCCTCCCCCCCCCCCCCCCCCACCATATAGCACTATACAAAGAACAGGAGGTAACAGCTGATGCATTTTAACCCATATCCCCTCCCCTTGAGGATATATTGATGGATATAATAAACTCCTGCAATCACCAGAAACATAACAAGCTAACCAGTCCCACAACAGCCACTGAACTTCAAGCTGCACAATACACAGATTATCTTCATCTCAGTATTTCCTCTCTAGTCCGCAGCCCACAGGATACTCTCAGGCAAAGGAAAGCTCTGCACTCACTTGAGACAGCGTCCAACTCTGGTTTGCTGGCAGACAGGTCTTCCACAGAGGTGTTGCTCCCTTCAGCACCCACACCGCATCCCCGGGGCCCCATGGCAGTGGATCGTCTCCTCTCATGAATCTCATCTGAGATCATCTCCAGGTTTTTCAAGGCAGTCTTATACTCTCCCTTCGCCAGGGAGAGTTTTGCCTGCAGGTCGTCCACTGTTTTCTTCAGTTGCTAACAAGAAAGACAGACGTTAGAGGTGCTTTCACTACAAACAACACAGACACACAGCATGCAGTTCATGGTGTGCCCCCCTGGCAGGCCCTGCTGAGCTGTCACCCCACTGCAGCCATGGCTGATGGCACAAAACACCACACCCTACCCCACAGCCTCTGTACTGAGCTCAGGAGCACCCAGCTCCCCATTTCCTTCCCCTATTGTACCTGAGCACAGGCCATGCGCAGCGCAACTGCCTCAAACAGAAACTGTACGAGGTAACCCCACACTGATCTTTGCATTTGAATTTTCACCTTTGGCAGCTCCAAGACTTAGGGCTGCATTGGGATCAACCATCCCATGCACAACTACTGTGCCCAGATCTGGGCTAGTGTGCCCAACCACACCAAAGCACAGCTACACACCACTGCAGCACAGAGATGCCAAAAAAGCTCTGGCAGCACATCCAGCTGAATGACAGCCCCATTCTCCCAAAATCTAAATTCAAATCTGAGTTTCAGTACTAAAAGCAGCCTGATGCAGAAAATGTGGGGGGGAAAAAAAAAATCCAGAAACTTCAGACTACAAGCAGCACAGACAGACAAACTATTCGTTTGGTCCTCAAAACTAGGAGCAGGGTTCAAACGGGTTTGAACTTACTGCTCACGAGGAAACAAGGCCTCTTCATCTTTTATCTTTAAAGTGTGCTCAATAAATTGTTCACGATAAGAGGTTTGGAACAAAATTGGCTTTGTAAACAGTTAGTCTGATAGTACATTCCATGTAATTTCAATATTTACCACAAGCAGTAAAGAGTCTCAAAACAGTGTGAACTCTGCACTTACCTCCAGTTGGACATAGTACTTTGCCTTGAGTTCAAAATAAGGTCTGTGGAAAAACAAAGAACAACTGTTTACAACCACCAGGACTAAATGCAGAGAACTGGAGTGGGAGTTGCTCTCTTTACAAAATTAACAGAGCTACTTTGTGTTTCAGCATAATCCTGAGAGACCTCTATCTAGATGACAGAACACCTACAGGTGCTCTCCACTTCTCTTTTTCCTCCTACAACCCATTTACTTCTCCTGGGCCTTTTGACCTAAATACAAATTGCAACATTCCAGTTGTTGGAGTTGATGATACAATTCCCTCAGGCCTACATTCTGCAAGACATTGAAACAATGTCCAGCCTACTGCACTGGCACCTTCTCAGCACCCAGAAGCCAAGAGCAGCTTCCCCTGCTTCAAGTCCTTCTGCAGCTGCATTTTGGACCATGCACCAGAGTACAACTGTGTGAATCTACTGCTTTCCTATCCTGTATGGTTCATTGGGTTGAGTTCTATTCACAGTCACAAAGTGACCAATTCCCATTTCTCTGTGGTTAGGATACTTCACAGCTCCTACTTTTAATCCAAATGGGAAGAAAAACCAGGCTTGTACCCTGACCTCTCACCGGCTTCCATATGCCTGGGGGATAGATCTCTTTCGTAGCAGCAATTAGCACACGTGGCATTGCAGAGTTGCTCAAAGCTTTCTAAGCAGACGACAGAAGAGAGAAGGCACTCTGCCCAAGTCACCAGAGCAGAAAGTGACTTCCAAAAGCTTGCTAACACAGGCGAGTCCATTATCCTGCAGCTCAGTGGCACTGAGCCATGAGATCAGGCATATGTTAAGAACAAGCAGCCATAGGTACATCTCTAGCTTGCAAGCAAGGACCCAGAAACAAAATTAAAAGCAAAACCAAAGCAAAACAATCCTGTAATCATCCACTGGTCAGTCTTACAAGGCATATCATCCAAATGACTTTCCTTTGGGCCGTCCCAGTCTTACTTTAGAACAGTAATGCTTTAAGCATCTTAATCCGGCCTGAAGCACTCAGCAGACAAAAATCACTGTTTGCATGGAAAACAACAACATTTCCAACACATCTGCCAACATGGGGGGCTGAGGGAAGGAGACTGGACAACGTGGTCCTGCAGTGCCCCAGAGTTACAGCCAACCTCCAGCAGCAGCCAGGGAAGGGGCAGAGCACCCTGCAGTTACCAGCTCCCTTTTGCAAAGCAGCCGCATGCTAGTTACAACACAAGCTCAAAGATTTAGATTAGATATAAGGAAAAACTCTTTCACAGTGAGGGCGGTGAGGCACTGGAACAGGTTGCCCAGTGATGTGCTCGATGCCCCGTCCCTGGAGACTTTCAAGATGTGGCTGGATCAGGCCCTGGGCACCCTGATGTAGCTGTGGTGTCCCTGTTCACGGCAAGGGAGTTGGACTAGATGGCCTTCAGAGGCCCATATCCCAACTCTAAGGATTCTATGATCCTATGAATCTATAATTCAACAATCTGACGGTGTTTTTGCTCAGGCCCTGAGCAGTGCCAGACAAACAGTACACAGCTCATTCTAGGAAGCCACGCTGCTATGCTGTTTTAGCAAACACGCCTGCATCTTCCTTGAGAAGTGCTAAACCTTTCCCAAACTGAGCAAACGCCAATCAAAACAGGCTTTCAGTTGACCAATTTCCCGATAAAATCATTTTTAGATGGTGGGATTAAAAGCTAAACACAGCAAGCAGATTGTTTAGACAAGCTACAGTCTGGAAATACAAGGAAAGGCTGTGAAATAGGAAGAGGATTAAGAATTGGTTGTAAACAGGGCCAAAATTTTAAATAGGTTCTGAGGAACAGCTGCTCTATTTCTCTGCAACAGAGCAAAACTGCTCATCAAATGCACACACACTTATCAGAGATGCTGCTCAGCCATGCTCTCCAAAGCATTTCTTCCCCCAAGAACAGCTCTCGCACAGCTTTGCTAAAGCAGCGTTAGGAAGTAAACAAGTCTGATGTACAGCATGCTGCCCCACTGCAGTCTCACACCTTTCAGGTTCCTGTCACCTTGCTTTGTAGTCTTCCTAACTAAATGTAAGAATTAAATGGCAAAAAAAAAAAAAAATCCTAAGCTGCAAAACCACCACACACACAGAGCTTTGCAGCTCTGTAGGCAGCATCCCTGTGAAATGCCATATGCCTGGTTCTCAAGTCACACATCATGAAAGGTTTCAGTGCACTGAAAACACAACTAGGAGTATGCCCAGGAACCTTTTCTAGTACAGTCTGCGCTGTAAAGGACAACGTCTTTTCATAAGTTTCCAAAATCCCACACAATCCTATGTCCTACAAAGAAACTCGACCATTACACTCATCTCCAAGTAGGAAACCTACTTGGATTTATTGATGGCTCTTTTCAACTTCTTCTCCAGCTGCTTCATCCTTCCCATGGCAGCGTTGTATTTGGCTGCCGTCTCCTTGTGAACCAACTCACTTCTCGTTTTGGTTTGTTCTGCCTCCATGACCTGTGAGAAGGAAAATACAGATTGAGGGGCAAGACCCAAGCATCCATTTCTTACCATTTTTAATACCAGTATATCGATAATTTCTCAAATTAGGAGAGGGATGAAGACCAACCAGAGGGATAAGAGGACTGCACGCAGTTCAGCCTGCCCCCTCTACCTGCAGCACCAGCCACCAGGAAGCAACCCATCCAATGAGACAGTCTTTGTCACAGAATCCATGAAGGCTGGAAAGATCACTGAGATCCACTAGTCCAACCACCACCCATCACCACCATACCACTAAACCACGCTACTCAGTGCCATATCTACCCTCTTCTTGAGCACCCACAGGGGCAGTGACTCCCCCACCTTCCCAGGCAGCCTGCTTTGCAGGAGGATAGGAAGCTGCCTTTCCTCTAAAAAGAGCTGGCCAGCCTCAAGTCATGACTTCAACATCAAAAAAGGTTTGGGCCATGAATTGGTGCCCTATAATGCAGGCAGGCAGTGATATGCTGATGATCAGCTCCTAACCAGGGCAGGCAGATGCCTAAGGCACAGCAGTCCCATCAGCTGCCCTGCTGACACCCTACAGTCATATTTTCCCAATAATTCTGCCCAGGGTACTTTCATTTTGCAGATTTGAGCTGCATGAGGCATCAGAAAATCTGTTTTCTTTAATGCACTGGCAGAAAGGATCTAGCAAGAAACAGAATTAATTTGTTTAAAGGAATAGAAGCGGCGACACCTCTCCACTGTCTGATAGTAAGCAGAAATCAGGCAGTTTTCAGGCATCCCTTCCTTCAACCATGCAAGTATTCACAGAAAAAAGAAGGAAGGCAAGATTTATTTTCCCCAAGTAGTGAGTTTTTCAGTATTTCAGCTGTGAAAACACTTCAAGCACATTTCCTCCAGCTGGCTTCCACCACCAGCACCATTGTCTGTGCTCTCACATACACAGAGAGGTAAAAAAAAAATAAAATGAAAAAACAACAAGGTATCTTTAGATTGAATAACCTCACCACCAAATCACTCAGTTCTATAAAGCACCAGCAATAAACTAACCAGGGAAAAAGAGCACAGTCAGCTTTTGCTTGCATGATGTGCCACTTCGCTCAGAAAAACTGTTCACAGTCCTTTCTGATACCTAAATTCAAGTGTGAAACTGCTGTGGGCCAAAGCTGCACTGCATCTGCTGGAATGTCCTGCTGCCACAACTGGGGGCCACAGCTGCTCCCTTGCATTCACTACTTGTTATTACACAAAAGTGAACTAAAAGAATGAAGTTTCCAAAGGCTCCTCTGATTAATATACTCCAACAACCTTCAACTGCTTCACATTTGAATAAGACATCCACATTTGAAGTTAAAAAATAAGAAATAAATTGATGGCAAACTGTCCCCTGCATCCCCAAAACAAGCTACATTCTCTCATCTTGAAGTCTCAGAAAGCAATGCTGATGCAAAGACTTTCCCTGGTGTAATATGTCAGCCAGGCTGGTTTTAGCATGGAATTGTTGTGAATTAAAATGAAGCCTCCAAAGACTGCATAGAACCTGGTTTGCTCCTTTGTAGTGCAGCAAGGCAACTGCAATTTAAAAATGCTGGAAGCTACAAAATAATAGAGCAGCTGAAATCTGCTGATTTTTAATTAAATGCCAATCCTTGCCATCTATTCTTGGGGTGAAATTAACATGGAATCAACCACTTCAGCACTATCAGTACCACAGTCTTCTAACAGGTTAGGTGTTCTCTTTCTTGTTGACTTTGCACATCCGATATCCAACATCATACAAATGCTTCATCCTGCAAGACAGATTTGGGGATGACAGACTGTAAACACCTCAAACACCTCAAAAGCTATGTGACAAAATACAGAATGTGAAGCCAGATATCTACACCCACCTTTGTTACCCTTTTTGGAAAGGAAAAAAGTTGTATACTTCATCCCCCTGGGAAATCAGCAATGGGAGGCAAGCTTCTCCCCCTGTTGTGTGGTTCTTCAACGGGCACACAACCATGCTGCTCACATGACCCAAGTGTTCTGCTTGAGGGAGTACAGCTCAAGATGAGTTCGCCAGGCTGAGGACATGGCCGTGGTTCTGCAGTACCTGGAAGGCTGTTCCACATCACTATCACCACACAGAGCTGCCTGCTGTCAGGATGTATCTAAACCTCTCTCCCAGACAAGAAGAAACAAAAAGATCGTCTGCTTCTTCACAGAAGCCAAACAGCCCCTAAACATACAGCCTGCCTGCCAGGACACGTGGATAGAAACAGACCTGCAGACCACGCAGTTCACTTTACATCGTGGAGGTTCTATGCAAGGCAAGCCAGTGAAAACCCTCAGCTTTTAAAAAGGTCTTAGTAGAGGACAGATAAAGTTTGCATGGGGGGAAAGCATCTTTTATTACACCCAGTAATATCTTTGGGGGAAAAAAGAAGTATTCTTCATTGAATCAAACAAGCTTTTGGTCACACTGTCTGAATAAGCTTCTTTCTAATGTAAGACACAGTGCTTCTACCAACAAACCTTGCCAAGGCCATCACAGATGCAAGAGCATCACTTACAAAAAGCCAGTGACAAAAGTGAGGATGACAACTGAGACTTCTCTTGACACCTCTCTCCTCTCAGCATCCTAGCTGCCATTCATACTTGGAAGAGGGGAAGCACTCTTACATAAACACACACAGAGCCAATGAACTTCCAGCACGCTCACAGATCCAGACGCTTTAAGTGGCCGTGTGCGCAGCCAGGAGTTGGACCTCACGATCCTTATGTGTCCCTTCCAACTTGGAATATTCTGATTCATCACTAGATGGCCACCCCAGGCAGGAGTCATCCTCCCAGGTAGCCCAGACAGCAAGATGCAACTGCTTAAAACAAAACCAAAGAATACCTACACAGGTATCAGTCAAGTCCTCTTTCCTCATCTACCCTCTGATTCCAATGCAGATGCCAGGGAAAGGAAGGTCAGTACAAAATATATGTTTAGCAAATAGGTCTGCACAAGTGGCTTTGTCCCTCTCAGCCAGGAAATCTTCATGAGCTGAAGTCAAAGATGGACTTCAGGAAAATTTCAGCAATAGCAACAGCAAAAGAAACATTAATCAGTGAAATTTAGCAAACCTGATCATCTGAGCCAGAGAATTACTCTGGACATCTGTTTCTTTCTCTAAAATTAAATGGGTGACTCTTCTAGAAGAAGAAATAGAAATAAAAGAAATAAGACAGACAATGCAACACCAGCAAACCAGGACAGAATCAACAACACAAGGGATAAAGATAGTAGAGGGAAGAATATAAATACTGAATTTAACTTCCACAGTGAAAGGATTGAGAGATTGGACAGAGATGGTTGTGAGTGTTCCTGTTGTTTATTTCATAGCTTTCTTCCCCCTTTTTTCTCCAAGGAAGCCTCTCTTCTCTCCACATCATGAAAGTACCCACGCATTTTACACCAACAGATGGTACTTCACGGTGTAATATCAAAGGGAGCTCTGCAAGCCAAATTAAAGCAAGTGGGAGCATGCCTTCTCCCTCCTTGCTTCCCCCTCACCCTTTCCTTTTTAAAAAGATGTCTCATGATCAAGAGCCAAAACATGTCTTCTCCCTGCCAGAATTTTTGAACTGAACATATCTCAGTAAAAACTGTAAAAGCAGAGTCTTTTAAAGACTGCAGATTGCACTGGCAACTAGAAAATAGCAATTTCTCACACAGGATCTTCCTTTTTGCTCCAATTTGTCTCAAATTTCAGGTAACATTCTTTCAGCACTTTTCTTTTGGACATATTTATATACAAGGGTGATCTCCTACAGAATTATAAGTGCAAAGACCTCTACCCCTCATCCTCCTTTCACTGGCCCTCCTGTAGCCCCACGCCACCAATACAGCATCATAACTCCAGGTACCGACAGACAGGGAAGACTTCCATATCCAAAACATTTTCTCCAAATTTTAAAGACAAACTGAAATTGACTACAAAACTGTTAAGTTGATGTCTAACAATCCCTGCCCATGGCAGGACCCTTCCAACCCCAACCATTCTGTGATTTTATGATCAAACCTGCCTACACACAAGGCAGGTGTAACCAACAGAGAATTCGTTTTGCAGCAAACAGCCTCATTTGGTCATGTGAATTGTTCTCAAGACACCATCAACACACTGATCAGACAAGTGGAAGTTCAGTGGAAGGTTAGGCAACTAACTCAGAGTACAAAGTAAGGTTCTAAACAGCCAAAACTGACATCCCAGCCTAAGCATGTCTATATCCATCCCAGATCTTTTGAGAAATTGACTTGTAGAAAAAACAACAGCACAGGAATTTACCCAAAAACATACACCAGGTTAAGGACTGAAGGGAGTAAAGAAGCTGTCTGACTTGCAGGATCGTTTCACAGCCTTGTGCTGCTCTATGCACAGCACACATCTCAAGCACAGACACTGAAGGGATTATAGCTGCGTCTTCCCAGGCAAGTTGGCATCTTGCTCCTATTTAAACAGCAGGCACCCTTTGCTTCTTTTGGAAACCTAGCTCAAAATGCAAGGTGCAAAAAAAATACTGACTGACACCCTTTACTCCCTGTACATACCCATGCTGGTAGTCTGCTCCACAAATAGACACATCTTCCACATGCTGTGCTCCTGACCCATCCAGGAGAGGAAGATCTTCAGTAACACTTGCATTTCTAATCAGTTTGCACAGATGATTTTTCTACTTCAGTGGCTACAAAAGGCTAGTTTACATTATCCCATTATACCAGTACAGCTTATTTTTAATGTGACAGTATCTTTTCAAACCATGAAGAAATCAAAAGGCAGTTACACCATGCAGCTCCATTTCCTCTCAACCAGGATCTGCAAACATTTTCTGGTAGGTACTTTGCAGTCCAAGTCTTTGTCTGCACCCATTAGGTTAAGTGCAAAAGCAACCAAGATGCATTTCTACACAAGTCAATGCAAACAGAGATGCATCTGATTTGTTCTCTTGCCTACCCCACATCCTTATGTTCTCTGCACTGTCTGTCAGCTACCACGTTGCTTTAGGGCTCGGATTTGTTCCAAATTTTGGATTAATTCAATACAGCCTGCTACTGCTGCCTAAGAATAGCAAATAAAAGCACACTACTCTTGCCTGTCATTTCTACCAATATAGAAACAAATGAATTAGTAACTCACTTCTGACATTTGGCCCAGAGATGCTTTTCAGCACTTGATTCAAGTGCTGTACAAGGCACAGAACAAGATTATGCTCTGTTCAATAGATGTAATTTACAGGTATAGGCAAAAAAAAAAAAGCAAACCTAAAAAGGAACAGTGCAACCAGATTGCAAAAAGCTTCTCCAGGAGCAATTTTCTACATGGAAACATAGTGAAGGGTTGATGGATAGACTAAGTGATCTTAGTGGCCTTTTCCAACCATGATTCTATGATTCACTGAATTCTGAATATATTCTTTTTTTAACCTAAGTCTTCACCTCTTAGTAGACATTAGCATTTTCTAATGTCATTAACAGTTAGTGATCTGAGTTAAGAACACCAACAGCCAAGAAGAATCTTTGTCCTGTTAGATCTCATCTGCCAACGTCTTTTTCATTCATAGCTTGGTAGGGAATGATGGTATTTTCTGTTCCTCAAGCTCCCCCCAGTTATTTTGTGTACCTCACCTTAAGAACCTCACTAATTGCATGCACTGAAATGAAGAACATATTCACTCTGTTCTTAAAGAAGACAACCTCAGTCAGTATTCCAAACAAACTAATGCCAGGTCTTTTCAGTTAAGACTTCTTTTTTTTTTTTTTTATCCTCACCTTTGTTGGCTCTGGCTCTAGCCTCAAGATCCCCAGAAGGGCTAATGAAAATCAGAAGGCAAACTTCCATGTACTTCTTTCAAAACGTGATGCATCTTGGAAAGGCAAAGATACATGCTTTCTGGGATCTGAGTTTACCCAGACTATTTTCAGCACCAGAAAGAGTAGGGTAACACACTTTCCATCTCATAAGTCCTCAGCTGCTCTATACAAATCAATCTGTGCCTAGGAGATTTTACATCAAAATAAACACAAGGCTCCTATGTACTGTTCAGTTGCAACCATCAGAGATGTCACAGTTTCAGTCTGTTCCTGACAATACAGACCGAATTCAGTGCATTCAGTGACAATACATGCAAACACCATCAGCTCCAAACACTGTGAGAAGTCCTCTTCTGCTCTAAGTCACCACGTCTGGAAATCTCAGATGCACTCCTCTTGGCTGCAGGCAGTCTGAGAACAATTAGGGGCTGCAGAAGGACACAGGAATTCCTTAAGAATATCCAAGGAAAGGAGGAATCCATTTGAACTCTGAAAATTCCTAGCATTTCTTCCCTCACGCCTGCCAGAGGGAGGCAACTGACCCACGGTTGCTTTCAATCTCCATCACATCTCAGCTACTTCTTAGAGAAGCTCTAAGAAAGTCCTTAGAAGCTTCTATTTCTTTCTCATCTATCTACTCTAAGAATTAAAAAAAAAAAAAAAAAAAAAAGAAGTGTATGCATTTCCAGACCTTGCTCACATCAAACAGGAATAACAGCCAAGGAAAAAATGACAGCTGATCGTGTCTTGGCACTGCAAAGTCAGGTTTCACTCCAGAAAAGCAGAGGTTACCAGATCAGCAAATACTTAATGACAGGTACAGTAAGAGCAACTATACCCCAGAGGATTTCTGTGTGTTTTTTTATTCATGTTTTAGTACATATAGAGTTTTTTCTCCATCTCTCCCTGCTATGGCCAACGTCCTTTTTGTTCTCTGTTTCATCGTCTGGCAGCTGGTTACAGAATTCAGTCTGAAATAGAGGTTTTCTTATAACCAAAAAGCTTCTGCAACAGAACAAAGCTACTGCATTGAGGACTGCAAGACAATGCCAGCGTTGTACGGCACGCTCCTCACACTGGGAATAGCAAGTTCAGCTTCTCTGACATATCAAGGAGAACTTTGACAGAACAAAGGTTTTTAACTTAGATTTTTGGTTCTTTCATGTTAAAAAAAAAAAAAAAAGCCACCTTTCTGCATTTTTAACAGATAAGGAAAAAGAGAGACAAGGCAAACGACAGGACAATTCTGTCAGCTGCTAAAACAAATACTGCCTTTCACTATTAGTGCATCTTTTCTGTAGATTTAAAAAGACCTTACCAAGAAGGTAAGATCCTGTCTAAATTTGAAAGTAAATTTACAATAGAAGTGTGCAAGCTTAAAATGCAACACACATTTAGTAGTTCTCTATGCAGATACACTCCAGGCAAAAATGCCTTGCTGAAACTACTGTTATGGTGAAAACAGGTTACACTGAATTGGAACATGTCCCTGGTACTCCACGGTCAGAATTTCCACAACACACACACTCAGGAAGCCATCCCTATGCAATTAAGCTTTCCCAATGCAATTATTTTTGTATAGCTTCAAATGCAGATATTCCCAAGGATGCTGTTTACCCCTATTACACAAATGGTGATTTTATTTCTTTATTTTAAGCTAGAGACACTCCTCTAGCTACGAGCAGAGTTAGAGAGCTACAGTTCATCCCATGGCCCAAATCATCTAACCTCAGGCTTCATAATTTTCTGCAGATTCGTTTCCTACAGGTCATGTCTGGACCAATACAAAAAATGTGGTATTTCACAAACTTGATCATATCTCAAAGAAGAAAACTGAACATGGAAAAGATAGGTGATGGGACAAACTGATTTGTGTTTCTATTACCCTCTGTGTAGCATGGTTGAGCATCTCTTGCCAGGCAGAGTCAAACTGACGTTTGTCATCCTCCAGCAGCCTCTGCTCAGCAAGTGAAATAGTCTCCTTTGCAGCACGCAGCACTTCAGTTGCCCTCTGAAAATCTTGAGTCGCTCTCTGGGCTTCCAGCTGTGCCTAGAAATTGAGAAATCAAGATTAGAGACAAAGGAATGCTCAGTCATGTTTAGGAGATCCACCACGCTAATCCCAGGACTTTAAAAACACCTACTCCAGCATTACTGTTTCCCAACTGCTTGCTTAGAACTGACACATATTTCCTCACTGTGGTAAATACTGCTAAGATGAAACAGTTTCCACCCAAACTGGTAATTTGCAAGGAACGGTCTCATGATGTTCACAAAAGAAAAAAAAATGCAATAGCAAACTTGTAGCACATCACGAATGCATTGAGAATGGCACTCCCTCAGTTTAGTCAGGGTAGATTTTTATCTGGTACACCATTAATCATACCGAGGAAATGCTTTGGTATTATTACAATGCTGTAAAGCATACACGACTTTTCCAAGAAGGTGGCAGTTTGTTCTCTGCATGTTCTTCTCCTCTGCTGCTGCTAGGACACAGCTGGTACAGCAAGCCCCCACCACAGAGACCAGGGCAACCCAGGGAATTTGTAACAAACATAAAACACTGATGCAGGCTTTGTTGTGTCCTCTGGAAAGTGTTGTTTCAGCAAAATAACCCCAACTTTGAGCTTGAAGGAAGTGCTTTAAAGTGGCTGCATCAAAGCAGGGGAGAACAGCACCTTCTGGTGAAGAAGTGCTCTTGCTGTGAGAGCAAAGACTCCTCCAAAACAAAACACAACATAATCAATGAAGCAAGCTTAGAAGCCGTCCAATGTACAAGCTGTGATTCTCTCACTTTGGACCAAGGAAATCAAATCATTGAATCATAGAATAGTTTGGAAGGGACCTTTAAGATCAAATAGTTTCAACCCCCTTGCTATAGGCAGGGACACCTCCCTCTAGAGCAGTGGCAGACGACTTTACAGACCATCAGCATCATGCCCTAAACGTTTGAAAAGGGAGACTCTACAATGAGCAAACAAAGAATCTCTGCAAACAAGTTACCAGTGTAACATTTTTTTTTGGTTTTGTTCCATACATTTATAAGTAGTGGGTTTGTTCTGTTTTGCACCGACATAAAGCCCTTCAAATGTAAGCTTCACACTCAATTAGTTGAACACTGAGCTTGGTGAAGACAGTTATCATTTACACTTCAATGATTTTTATTTTTTTTTTAACCAAGTGGGAATTACAAGTTTATACCTATGGGAAACATCTCTGACCAGACATCAGTTGACAGAACAAAATGACCAAACTTATTATGCCGTGATAAACAGGGAAGGAAGCTGGAGCTGAAACAGAGGAAAGGACTATTGCATGAAGAATATAAACTTGAGGAAGATGAAGTCTTTCATGAACAAAGGAAGAGGTTTCATTGTGAAGAAAAATGGCAGTCACTTGGGAAATAGCCAAATTCCCTGTGACAAAAAGGGAAATGAGTAGAACAACACACTTCTCCAAGCTAACAGCAGGCTACACATCCTCAACACCAATTGCATCAAGCACCTTCACATGAGACACCCTGCAATTACTCATAAAGGTAACTGAAAAAGCCTTCCTTCTCCCCCCGAATCTGATGGTAGGGTGGAGACGGACTCCAAATTTAAACACAAGTCTCAAAAGGAAATAAAGCACGCCATTTCCCTCACAGTGCCCTGAAATAGCAGCAAGCTCTTCCTACATCCTTTCCTTCCCTTTACCACACAGAGAGGTATTTTGCCCCACAGCCACCACAGAAAAACATGAGTTGTGTCAAGAGGTCCTTTGGCTATCAGGTGCAGAGGGAAATCCAAGTTGTTACAGTCGGAGGAGGGATTTCCTTCTGACCAAGGTCCTTGCTGCATTTCTTCCTAAAGTGGCTGCTGCTGCTTTCCACAGACAAGTAATTCCTTATGTGGAATGTGGAATGGCCCTTTGCACCCATTAATGTCACCCCAGTGCAGATTTGCTAAACCAACCATACACGACATTTTCTCAACGCTCCATTCACCAGTCACCTGTTTTGTATCAAATGTACTGATGCATTTGAGTACACCAGGTTAAAGAATGTACTGTTTAGCCATTAACTGAACCATGGTACCCACTGAGCACAGAAAAGCCTCCTGAGGATCATTAAATGAAACTCAACTAAAGCTTTCAACAAAGGGCACAGAAGAAGCCTAAACCTAAGCCCCCAAAATATCCTCTACTGAATACTCCGAAAATGCACAGTAGTTTGAGGTAGGACATTAAGAAGTGACATAAAACACAGGATTCCAAGAATAATCTGACCCAAGTGTGACAGAACAGTGCTGAGGACACAGGGAAGAAGTGTACCAACATAGGGCTGATTTTCATGGCAGATCACCCAGGAGGACCCAGTGCCTCCTATGCAGTGAAGCCACTGAAGCCCAGACCCAGCTCAGGCCTCAGCTCCGTGGCTTTCCCACTACAGGAGAGGGCCTGCCTGCTCTAAGAATTCCCAGCAAACACACAAAACAGATGGGTGACCCATTCCCAGCCCAGGCAGAACCACACCAAGTCTGCTTTTGAAATTCCAGTAAAAGCAGATCCCAGGGGCATTCGGAAGTACGGTTTTCTCACCGTATCTACATCAGCACTTGCATGTTTCTGTTGGCACAGATAGCCAGGTCAGAGATCAGCACATCTAAGCCAGCAAAGACTGAGCTCAGCATTAGGAGCCGAGTTTCTAAATCCCCAAGGAAAAATGACACTTAATGGAAACTTGTGCTACCGGTAGTTTTCTTGATGAAGCCTCTGAAGCACAACTGGCTACAGAGCAAGAAAATGTTTTTTGTGATAAGAAAACCAGATACTATGTTCACAGTTCAGCTGGACTTCCAGTTGCTTGGAATCTCCAAAACCTGGATTTGTAGAGCACTGAAGAGACAATGATGGAAACAGGCAGGTCCATTCTAGTCACCACTCTTGCACATCCCAAAACTGCATGGATAAATGGAAAGCTCAGACAAAAATAGATACCAACACTTTCAGCTGTATTTGTTGAATGCTAATCAGCAAGGGCAGTTTGAAAAAACACTGTTCTGGAAGGCAAAATGGTTTTTGACTTAAGCAAAAGAGTTAGTCCAAATAATTTAGCTCCACCCATCTACTAGTCTTTTTTTAAAGAACTTATTGAGAGCCTGGTAAAGAAAAAAAAACTAAATGCTAGGGTAAAGTAAGATCCATTAGTCATTAGAGACAACAGTTCTGTGGTTTTGCCAATGTGAAAAAGGATACCTAAGTATTTTTAAGTTAGCATGGTTACTCAATAATTAGTCTTCAGTCAGAACTCCCTCCAGCAGGTACAAGATGTTCTGCCACATTACTGTCAGATTCTTCTCATGCTCTCAGCCTCAAGCCTACAAGTCATTTGGTTTGATCGAAGAGGTCACAGCCATGATCATCCTTGGCTTTTAAAACTACAGACAAAAGGAGCTCACACCTCCATCCAGCCTTCCAACATTGTGACTAAAACCCCAAAAGGGTTCATAATTACAAGCTATTAATGTATTGCTGTAATAAGCTCCCACTGGGGAGTCAGAAGCTGTGTCCTCATGGGAAATTCCCCACCTCTTCTGCATAGGGCCCTACTCAGCAGAGAGCCATGCTCAACAGTAGTTCTTGATTTAGCTATAGTGATGGAAACAAAAAGCAAGGCTGTGGCATGGACGCCAAAGAAGAACACCACCTTTTAAAATACAGTCATTCTTCTGGAATTGGCAGCAACACACAGGCATATTTCGAGCTAGCACAGGCACATCAGCTTGTCCACTTTCAAAGCAGAAAACCCTATACTTTTCTCTTGAATTACAAAATATAGCTTTCTGTTCAGCCCACATAGCCTTTATTGCCCCAAGCCCCACTTATAGTCAGAGCCCTTGCTCAACCCTACAGCACATAGCTTGAGTTTTCTGTTTCAATGCAAAAATATATATATATATATATATATATATATATATATATATATATACACACACACACACACACATACACACACCTTCATCACCCCACCTAACTTTGCAGTTTCTGTTGCTGCCCACACGGTTACACAGTAGCGACTGCTATCAGCCAGCCTCCAAAGGACCAGATCACAAGTAAAACATAAACGCATGAGAAAAGCACCACCAACACGACTGGCAAATTTCCCATTTGAAAGAGTACTCAAAAAGAAGGTGAGTTCTTTCACAACTCTATAAAACAGGTTCACCAGCCTTGCTCAAAATGAGAAGCCATCTCACTACTTGCCTTGACAGCTGCTTTACTTCAGCATTTCTGTGCATGGCCAAAAAAAACCACAATTTTTTTTAAGTACAATTATTATGTTCCCTTTATAATCCAACTTCTATTTGCTGCCCAGAAAAAGACACCAGCGAATCATATGCTGGCCATTTACTTAATAACTCTACTCTTAGACCTTTACTCTTAGAGGCTCTTGTCTCTTAACGTGAAATCAACACCTCTCATTCGTCTTTCTTTAAAACAATGGTTTAATTGACACCATTAAAACTTGCTTACTGCAAAACAGATGATTAACTGGCTTCCAGTAATGTTTTTCAGAAGCAACTTTCAGATATTCCCATTCCCACTCACTCTCATTCTTGTAACAATATCCCACGGTGAACTGGTGAGTGAAGCACAACAGTGAATATACTTTCATGTAGGAACTCTCCCTCCCTGATCGCCTCCCAAAGCTGCTAAGCCCTGCTTCAGCAGCACAGCACATCCTTGGTGATGATTCTCATCCTGCAGGCTGCACTGCCATACTCTGCACAAACCTCCCACAAGGACATCAGGATCACTTCTCTACCACAGCATACCAGCCTTGCCCACAACCACAGTGAGCTCAATAACTCAGAAGTCCACAATATGAAAGCATGTGTGCTCACTGAAGTACAGGAAGTGCCACCAAGTGCTGATGGAGCTGCCAGACTATTGGGAGGTCATCATTTCCCCCCTACTCAGCTTTGGTGTGGTTGAAAACTGAATACCACATCCAGCTTTGGGGCCTTCAGTTCAAGAGAAGCAATAAGACATCGTTCAGTCCAGCGAAGGTCTATCAGAACAGTCTATAATGTACTCCTACAAAGAATGCTGAGGGATGGGGCTGGCTTCTTCCCTGCTAGACTAAACTAAGAAGCAATCAAATCAGCTGCTAGCTAAAATTTGAAGGGGAGTTGCAAAGAGCCGAGCAAACACTTCTCAACGGTAGCATGCAGTATAACATGGAGCAACAAACTGTGGCTTGGAGATTCAGGTCGCATATTGAATTTTTTTCTCCCAGAATGGCACCATGACACTCAGGTTATCCAGAGAGGCTATGAATCTCCATCTCTAGAGGCTTTTAAGACTTGGCACAGCTGTGGCTGATGTAATCCAGCGATGGTGACAGTCCTGCTTTGAGGAGGAGGTTGGATCAGATGACCTCCACAGGTTTTGTACAACAGCACTTCTAGCAACTACTAGAATTTTTCCTACAGTTTGTCACACACACAGAAAAGAAAGCCAACAACACCACAAAGAATACATTTATAAAAGTTTACACCAATGTGGAATGTTCTCCTAAATTCTCAAGCCCACAAATACTTTTTTTTTTAAATAACTGGAATAGCAATGGAGCTGGGAGGCTCTCTTAAGACCATGACTTCCATTCCCCTCTCTCCACAAAAAACTCAGAGCCAAACCAGAACTGAGAGTTAGTAAAGACAGAAATCCCTTCTTGTTCTAAGCTACATACAGATGCTCATAAACAACTTACAAAATCCAAAGCCTCTGGAGTGACCTCATTTTGGCAGATCTGAGGCATTTTGTGAACTATGTATTAATCCATGGTGACTGCCTGCATTACTGACAGAAAATGCAGTCTCTCAAGAGTCTGAAACTCCCTTGTATTCTCTAAGCTGTTTACTGAAAAAGCTATAAAACTACACGGGTTAGAAACTGCTTTTTCAAGAGTAGATTTGAAGAATTTTATTTGGGTGGAGGAAGGCAAGTGGTAAGCAAAACTCATTTCCTCCCTGCTGCATAACCAATGAAATGGCTGTGGAATATGATGACCAGATGTCACTTAGTCTCTGCTGTCAATCAGGTATCTTGTTCTTGTGTTGGGCTTTCTGGTCCCACTTACGCATCCACTCCTCTTCTAACAGACTAATAACAGCTCAGTTACAGAACTGACCTGACTTCTGGCTCTGGTTGTTTTCCTGGTAAACCTGTAGACTATAAAAAGGCCCAGGAAATCAGAGTAGACCTATAAAGCATGTTCTGAGATATCTAACTCCGTACTTAGTTAAGTGATATATTTGGCATCTCTAAGACAGGATCACAAGCCATATTCCATGAAATAAGAGGTTCGGGGCACAACCAGCCACTCACTTCATTAGCAGTTCTGCTAGCAGCATACACAGTTGGTCTCAAAGACAGAATCCTACTCCCTTTGGAACTACGGAGGGAAAGAAAAAAGAAAATATCTAAGCACACAGTATCAAGCCTTTTTCAAGAGCTTGTTTCAAGAACTTGGCCTGCCTGGAGTTACTTACCCTACTTAATGAGTCTACGGCACCAGAATAAGCCAAACTGTTCATGCCAATACCATCCAGAAACAGCTTTCTTGGGCACTCATCGCCATCTGCTTGTTAGCTGCTCAAAATTTAAAGCTGCCTTCTGGAAGATGGGATCACAGAACACATCCAAGTTTTTATCTCCAACGTAAATCATTTTATTAAGAGGAAAAAAAACAAACACGGCAGCCCTCCTCCCAACATTCACCTGCACAGAGGGCTTAGTTAATGACTCAGTGAACCCAGGGTTTACACCTGGTTTCTAGGTTTAGAAACAGACACTCTGCATGCTCATCTGCACCAGGCAGCAGCCTTCTTTGCTGAAATTAAATATAGAAACAAGGGATAAAGTCCCACAGATACACGCTGCTACATTTACACAGCCTGCCTTCATGGAATTTAGCCAATCATGCAAGATAACCCATGTTCAACAGATAGAGCAGATACACAAAGGAGAAACGCCGGATTGTTATCCCACTTAATTGCCACCAAAGCAGTAAATGTTTGTTTGTAGAAGTTTCCACAGAGTTGGCAAAAGCCTGCTTATAGTAGCACACCTCATGCATGCACAGCTCCCAGTATAAGCAAGGAGAAGACACAAGGGCAGGAGTTTCACTGGGGCAAGGAGCTGCTCTGGACTTGTTCTCCCCCTCCTCAGAAAGCATTACACAACCAGCCTCTGTAACAGGGATGTTACTGAGGGGCCCAGACTGACCATGTATAGCTTCATGTACTCTTCAGCAGAGTACAAGGTGCTTAGAGAACTCCTGAGAGGTCCATGGAACATTCCTAAGGGTCCTGTTGAAGACAATTCATCTACTGACCCTTCAAAATTTCTCCTAGTGGAATTAGATACATCACTATAGCACATATGAATAACAGGCCTACTTGGCTTTAGGGGAAAAGTTGTAGATGGTGACCCGGACGCATGAAGGGCTAAGACCATTCCCCAAAGGAAGAAAACTAGGTAGCAGCAGGGACAGAATTTCAATTCCTCCCTTCACAATTCCCCCTTAAAACCCTCTTGTAAGAACAAACCCTCAGCATTTTCTCTAACTGAAAAACAAGCACGAGAAGCAGACACGGCTGAGCAAGACAGATACTGCTTCCAAACCTTCCAGTGACATTTGTCTTCTAACATAAGGACTGTGAGTTGGCTGCAATTAAGAGATGTTTCTTACAGAAACTGGGACAAAACACAGCCATTAAGCTCTATAGATAATATTTTTCAGCAAGCTCAAACTCATACTGGTTTACTAGCAGTCCTAATGAAACACATCCAGAAGGCAATAACCATATTAGATTTGTTTTGGCAGCAACTCCTAGCATAAGCATTTATGATTTCATAATAAACTCCCACCTATTTAAGCCACTGTATATAATATAGATTGGGACAGAACAACGTCTCAAAGCTGGGACACTTTTGCTGCCTTCCAGCAGCCACTGCTGAGCAGTTAACACGCAAAACAGGTATGAAGGATAAAACCTGACCTCACATCACCCATCTCAAATGCTGGCTACTATTTTTAACAGATGAGTACGTCTGTGGCTTGCAATCTCTTGAAACAGCCATCAGTAATGGCCACAGAAGACTGACAGGGAAGAAGGGGAGAGAAAACAAAGCAGGGGAATCTTTCCTTTACATTATCATCAGGATCTGACACAGAAGCCAAACTTTCTTGCCCTAGGCCTCTTCCTGTTACTTCAAAGAGAGGACACTTCTACACTAACTTACCCACCCCAGTATTTCAATACTCCAGACCTACTTGCACAAGGCTTACATTTCACAACAGAAAAAGCACAAGAAAAGCCATTCTTGAAGAGTAGGAAGATAATTATCTCACTGCATCGTTGGCAACTACTGGAGAGGAGGTTGAACAGCCAGCTGGCTTCGTACTGCTGCCATCCAGAACAGCTAAGGACTCTTGGATGCTTTGGAGAAAACGGAATAAAAGACACACATACAAGGAATTTTTTTCATTTTGTCTATGGAGAAACTCATCAAAACACTTTGCTGGAAGAGCAGCATTTTCTTCTGCTTCTGGAAGGAAGCACAGAAGAGAAAATCTTTAATTTACGGCCCTCCAAGGCACATCTTCTAACAATAGCAATAAAACCAACCACGGTTTTTCCATCAGCAGCTTATACAAATATTTATCCATCAACAGAAGAAAATGCTCAAATAAAACAAAGATGCAGGATGTATAATATCAACCCAGAACAACCTCTTCAATGAAGCATAGGAATGACAGACAGATGCAGGGGGTCTAACTTCTAGAGAGAACATGTGCACAGAATTTATCAGTACAGGTATTTCAGCAATAGAGTGGCTATAAATTAGTCTCCCTACATCCCAAAGGTGACAAGAATGTGGCACCAGCAGCAAAACCACCTGCAAATGCTATCTAGCCTGCAGGAAACATAAGTAACAGAGCACTAAATATGAATCAGGTAAGGATTTATGGAAGTTTTTTTTAGTTAGTGTGAAGTAGCAGCTGCTCATGTTCCCAAACACGAGGTAGATTTGCAGCTGCCTGGGATTGAAATGGCAGGAACCTGCCTGTCACTCTGACCTACTGTCCTGCATTAGAAAGGCTGATGGGAAGGCAAATGCTTTTGGGAACTTTCCTTCACAGACCTCATCTTTAGAACAACCTTCCAAAACACCCCAGGCAGCATCTATTACCACCTTAGCAGTTTGAAGGCACTGTTTGAGACTCTTGAATGCCACACTGCTCAACCAGAACACAACCCTAAGACTGAGGACTTAAGTAAACAAATAACAGCACTGATACATCAGCTGGGCAAACTCCAACTGGATGACCCAGGTTCAATGTCTCTGATCTCATTTCCCTGCTTCCTAAGCATATTCACAATTTTGGCTTGAAGGAAAATACAACAGAGCTATAAATGCAGTTTGCAGGTTTTTAGCTTTCAGGTGGACACCATCAAGCACAATGCCATCCAGCAGCAGTGAAACACTGATCCATACATACCCAAACACAGGGCAGCTACTCGCAGGGCTTCAATCACAACTGTGCAAACACAGCATGAGTGCACAAAGCGCTCCCACAAATCTGGAGTGTGGCACAACATTCTCTTTGTTTAACACAAAGTACATACAGCTTTACTAATACAGTTTACGAAATTCAGTGGGTTCTATGGTTCAAGTCCAGGAAATGACTTCTCTCCCCCAACAATAACAACAGTAATAAAATGACTGATATCTGATCCCCTTGCTTGGTTTAGTTCCTCTTCAGATGGGCACCTAGTCCCACAGCCAGCCACATGCCCGTGAGAAGATGAATATACTGTGAGAGTGCCCTAGGGATCAAAGCAGTGGGAACTACACGTTTCATAGAAGGACTAATTTCATGACATGTTTCATTAAAAAAAAAAAAAAAAGCGTATGTGGAAGCATATGTGGGATAAAGGGATTTGAGGTCTAGAGCAGGTCCATGGGAAACAGAAAAGGAAAAAGGATACATAAAAGCTTCTTGGACCAGTAAGTACAACTCAGCCTTCACGCTTCATCACTCAAGATCTTGCTTCTTACATAAGATTTTTTCTCATATTAGCTATGTCCATAGTGACATTCTCTTTGATGAAAAAGGCACTTCCGCTCACACACCACTTTCTCTTATTGTTTATTCATCTCAAACAGGGAGAGACCAGAGCTGGAGTTCCATTAGCAGCAGTGCTGCACAGAGCAGCAATAATGCAGTGCTACAGTCATAAAAAGCAGCCATGTGCTTTGAATGTTCTTTTTTTCTCCTCAAACACTTGAAAGGATTTGTAGAAGGTTTGTCACAGTCACTTTTCAAGTCTCTGTATCCTTGCTTTGAAAATTTCATTTTTGGTTTCTAAACAGTTAACCAGAAATACTCCTTCAGCCAGGAAGGATCAGTTGCTTGTCTCACTGTAACCTTGCCAATAATTTTGCTTTTTACAACTACTCCATGGCAAGCTGCCATGCAGAAATTCAAGTTTGTCACAGTTCTGCTGACATTTTAATTTTTGCTTCTCAAATTCCCCTTCTCTCCAATTTTTTTTTTTTTTTTTTTTTTTTGCCAAGATAAGCTTACTAGATAACACAAACCAATCTTAACTCCTTCTTGTCTTAAATACAAACAACAGGTCTTTAACCCAAAAAGTAGCCATAAGGAATTTCTTCTCAACACCACCTCCAATATACCAGTAGGAATCAGAGGGGATGACCAGCACTGCTGAGGGATTTGGAACTGGGAGCTGTCACTCACACCCAGAGCTGCCCCCTTGTTCACAGCCAAGCAAGCTGGTACTGTGAACCAATTAGCTCTCCTCCATTGAGCAGATTTGGATGGGAAACTTGAATGCTGCAAGAAACACTAGAAAGTCAACACTTTCCAATTTCTAATTAATTTTAAGGGTGTGATTGGCAGTTTTGAACCTCCAAGTTATGTCTACATAAAAAGCCTTCATCTGCAGAAATAAGCGAGTTACCATCTGTAGAACCATACTGCTTTCAGACATCTCCAGCTGAACACCTAGAAACCAAGATTGGTTGTCACTTTGGAAAGATGTGTTCATTTATAGGCACTGCAATCTTCTGCATAGAACAGTATCAGCACCATCAGCTGAGGAAGCCTTCCAGCAAGGTAAGTGTGCTCTTACCTGTTTACACCCTTCCCACCTTCACCATCAAATGGTGAAGTTACTCTTCAGTTTCAGTTCTGCAAGATTACAGCTGCTACTTTTCATCCTAATTCACTTTGGATTTAAGATCTGTACAATCGCTCATTGCAGGATTCTGCTGATGATTGTTCAGAGGCCAAGCAATCGGAGATGAGATGCCTACACTCCCTCTGCATCCAAGGAAGAGAGATGTATTTTAGAAGGCTTTTCAAATGCAGCTGTCTAAGCTAATCACTTGGGCCCTTATTGGCTCTACTCAGAGGTGAGAGACAAGACTCTAAACCCTTCAGTAGGTACAGCTGATCAAGTTGACTCCTATGTCCCCACTTGGTCTACTGGTGCCCACTATGAACGTTTGATCCTATCACTCAAATCTAACCAAAATCATATTTGAAAGAAGAAATGATTGCTCAGTGGTAACTAGGTTCCCCGACTTTTAGTGAAGACAGGTTGAACAGAGACTCAAGGTATGACTATCTGAAAGCTCACCCTTAATGATTACTAACCCTGCCAGCTGACTTCTTCAAACTGATGTAATATTTTATAGTGGACTTAAACAAGACTGAAAGGGTACTTCTGTCCCTATCTAAAAGGTAGTAGAAGTGAGGAGAAGATGGTGGACTACATACAAAGAGCTGTAGAGAGGAAGAAATCTGTCCTGCTGTGCACAATCCATTTATTCATCCAAACTATTTAATTTTTGGTACACCCAGCCTGCAGCAGGGAAGACAACATTGTAAATGCTGATTCCAGCACATTTTTCCAAGCTTTCTGTGATAGAAAAGTTTTGTTTCGTTTTTGTTAAGGAAGTACACCAACAACATGAAAAACGTAACTAGCTGTAAAGCAGAATCAGTGCAGGTAACCCAAGAGAGATGAAAATACTTATATCCTTCAGTGTATTACTGCTTTCTGAACACTTGTTAGAGATGGATCCTTGTATGTACAGATATAACCTAGCATTGATATTTCACCTCTTTTTGTCTGAATCAGGTTTTCTAATGCCCTTTTTATAAAAGCTAAACAGGGAAGGGAGCATGGGGAATATCACCAAGCATAACCACAACCCTCCCCGAGTCAGTACTAAAGCTGAGCAAAGCATCCACACCTACTCCCATGTGAGCCAGTACTGGGGACTAAAACATAACCTCTCACTTCACAAACAGAGCTCAGTAACAGCAAAAAGTCTTGCTTAAAAGCAACACTCTCAAGTGTTGCTTTTAACACTCCTTTTGTTCTGACTAGGGTCACTACAAATACGTGGATTTCCATACCTATGGGGGTGAGGGAATATGTTTTTATCAGATCTTTTTTTCCCCCATCAGAAGCAAAGCAGAAAAGTTCTCCTGCTTGCTTTGTCTCTGGGTTCACCAGTGATGACGTACTAACAACAGTGTTTTAAAGGCACCTTTTACCCTATGACCCCAAAGTGCTTTCACTTCCCTTAATGAACTCAGATTCACAGCAGCCTGACAGCTCTGTTTCACATGGGATCTAAGGGAAAGATGAAGTAATTTCTCTAAGCCATGCAGCAGTACCAAATTGACTCTGAATAGCCCAATGGTTTATGCAATAGACCACACTTGCTTTTGCACAGCATCCTGTCCCAGAGCATGCTGCCACTGATGAGGTAACACTTCTCAAACTCTCATTGCCTTCTCGGATACTATTGCATAGGAGTTTTGCAGTCCCAACCCCTCAAAATGCTAAGTCAACAGTGGCTTAGGACACTTCTTACCTCAGAGGCTCAGGACCTATGCTCTTGTTTATATTACTAATGTTTCCTGGTAATGCCCTTCTTCTTTCCCATTACCGTTGGGCAAAAAAAGTAATATTTTCAGACTAGTCACAGAAATGCAGATTGCCAAGCAAAAAAAAAAAAAAAAAAAAGAGAGAAAAAAAAAAGTAATAAAGACATGGGGAAGAAAAAAGTTAAAAACAAAAAACAGTCTTCCCAACACTTTCTGGATTAGGGGAACTTCAGATTGCTGCAATGAGATCATTGCTTGCACACATACACAGGCCCCAGTTATATGCCAAGGTTCTTCCACTGAACATGAGCATTATGGTGTAAGTCAAAGACAACAACATGAAAAAAGAGAATATGCCAACCGCAAAAATAATAAACTAAACTCCTTGCAAAGACATATTCAAATTCAATTAAGCAACTAATGTGAATCAAAAAGCTCTATCCCCACAGTGAACCAAACAGCTCACTGCAATACCAAATAAGGAACCACAACAAAGTTGTCTTTGCACAAGTGGCACAAAACCTGCAGGGTCAAGAGCATTATCTTGCTTTTGCTTGCAGTAAAAGCTGAATATCAATGCTTTGGTGTTAATGGGCAGCACTGCGATTCCCTGTGCCACCACTTTGAGGACAAAGCTCTCAAGCACTAAGGCACCATTGTTCTTTTAGAGCGCAGTTTCGCTCCAAAATAGACCAAGCTGAAATTCTCTTGGCATACATTACACAAACAAGATGCTACAGGACTCTTGCATAGGAGGATTCATTTGTTTTGAACTCACCATCTTCTGCCAACACAGGATTGCACAAGATGAGGATAAGGGTGAGGAGACAAAATGATTCACGGTCCTAAAGCTTCTCCGCAGTGTATTTGAATCGGGGACCTGTTTTTTGCTGACCCTACATCAATCCCTTGTCCCATTTTATTGCATTTCATCTTAATAAGAATTATCTCCACAAGAGAATCATGCTGGTGCAATGTGAAAGCACACTCTTTTTTATGATTAAATACAGCTTTTATACTTTTATAAGCTAACTTGCCCTACACAACTGGCATCTTAAATAACACTGGACAACTCCTGCACTTCTTCCAAGCTAGGTTTCTTTAATCACTCAGCTCCTTGTTTCCAGCAGACTTCAATTTATAGATCATATTTTTACTTCCCTTTGCAGAGAACAAGAATTTACACTTCCCTTTCTCTTCTGCACAGTTATGCACTGTCACTTATTGTTTAATTAAGCTCTTTCAACCACTGAGAGCCTTGTGCCTACATTTTCAGAAGCAGTGTACTAGCTCCAGAATAGCTGAAAAGACAGAAGATAGAAAAGAAGCTTCGTAAGCTCAATGTTTTTTCTAAACTCAAATGGAAAGAGAAAGCTATTCCCACAGTTTCTCTAAAACTTTAGAAATCAAAGTGTAAAAGAAAGACGTTGGGCTGGCACCTGTACACATTAATATTCTGGTACTTTCCTTTAGTTTCATACCCTATCCTGCTTTATATAGGAAATTTGTTCCCAATTAAACTGAAGTTTTCCAGACTAAATGAAGACTAGAAAAACTCTTTGAGCAGATGCCTTACTGACACTGACATCAATCTTTTTCCTATCTCCCTTTTCCAGACGCATGCTCTGTTCACAACACTAACATTCCTCCTTCCCTTAATATTTCATATTTCAATACTGATGCTAGACAAGGAGCCAAAAGATAACCAGAGACAACCTTCCAGCTTCTCCTGAGCAGATACAGAGAGGAAGCTCTGTTCCATGACTCAGTACACAAAGAGGAGGAAAATCAAATGAATGGTAAGAAGGGGAATCTCTGCTAAAAGAAAAAAAGGGTTATGCTGTCAAGTATTAAGGAATTAAAAGATTTGTGTAGCCAATTAGCAGATCTGGGATAAGTAGCATTTAAACCCAGTTAATGATAAAATGAATCTGGAGAAAAATTATAGTATTTCCCAACCAGCCCAATACAATAGGAGCAATTTTGCAAATCCCAGGACTTCAAGCAGTTTGGGTTTTTTTTTTTTTTTTTTTTTTTTTTTTTAAGAGTTCTCACAGAGTACCTTTGAACAATTACAACTGAATGGATTTTGGTTGCAGCAAAGACATAGGATAAAGAAATTCCATTTCAGGACACAATCTTCTGTCAGCTTCAGGACAGAGGACAAAGTTCACTGCTCTCCAGTGCATGATGTTACAAAACTCAAAGCCATCTGAGTTTTCGGTACTGCAAAAGTACATGTTTTCATCATTGACTTGTCCAAGCGTAACTCCTGAAATCCTATGCATTCTGCACTTATTCTATAGGTGTTTATAGTAAGAGAAGTATGGGATTGCATTTGAGGCAAGGCCTCAAATTTATTTATTTAGGCCTTTTTATTTATTTATTATTGTTAGGCACATTAGTTAGCACAAGATTAAGGAGCTGACTGTTCATGTTATTTTATTACTAACTTCCTCTCTTTCTCTAGGTCAGGACTGGTTTGCCTCTACCATACACCACAGTCCCTGTGATTGGATTGCTTTCAGAGCAGCTACAGAGTAGCAGACACCACACTGTGTTCAGAAGTGGAGGTTACTTATTTACTATGCTGTTTCTACTCTCAATGATTAAGTTTAATAATCCCCACACATCTCCACTCACTCAGACAATGGCTCAATACCAACAGAACCCACCACAGACACTAAGCAGAAGCACTCCCTAAGCCACCACATGCTCAACTCACTGCTGATTCTCCTGTAAGGTGAAAAAGCTGCCTGACATCTCAAAAGCTTTCTTGTTTTCCTTGCAGCCAGTGGATCACATCCTTACCTTCACTCCTCATCCTTTCCCACCTCAGCCGCACATGGACTTTTCAACAAAGAAAAAAACAACACCAACAACAATTTCTGAAGTTTATCAATAATAAAGTCAGCTTTGGCACTTGGAGTGAGGCTGGTAAGTTCCACATGATCATACAAAAAGCAAAGCTCAACTTCTACCAATACCAACAAATTTTAGACCTGCAATGAGCATGATCCTGCTTCAGCACAACCTCATCAGCACCAAACCCTGCAGGCCTCTCCAGGTTTGTCCACTTGAGCCTTTTCACCAGCAGCCTTGATTTGCAGCCTTTTATCTGTTCATGATTTTGCTTTAAGATGAAAAAGCAGACACACAAGGCATACACTGTGTTTTCAAACAATTACAACTGTCAAGAGGAAGGCTCTGAAAGGCCATTGGTAATGAGAATAGAACAGCACCGGTCCTTTTGCTATTCATAGCTCTTGTCTGTTGTAGCTGCTGCTGGACTGAAGAACATGTGCAGCCGTGACTATGAAGCAGCAGCACACTTTGCCATTGCTTCACATGGCTGACATGCAACCCAAGACAAAAACCAGCGTCAGCCGAGAGCATACACTTATGATGTTATTAATAGCAGGGAAGTGATGCTGTCACTATGTGCTTTCTAGCATAAGCTTATAAGGGAGAAAGTTCTTACCTGCCTGGCCACCCTCCGAGCTTCCCAGTAAGGTTTAGAATCTTCTACAGCTTTCCCAATCTTCTTTAACAGTTCATCCAGTTTTACCGTTGCTTCAACCAGCACAGAGCGGAACTTCTGGCGTGCATCCTTCAAAACGTTGCAAAGGGGGAAAAAGGGAAGAAAAAAGAACAAAGATTAGAGCTTTAAAGTTTAATTTCTGGTTTCCTACCTTCAGGTCGCTCTTTGGACCCGCATGCAAGCCAACACATTCAAAACAGTTTTGAAATTTGGGCTAAGCAGAATTGCTCAGTAGAGGTAACAAGAAGAACCCAGTACTGGATTGTAATGCTGGGATCCTGGGCAGCAAATGTTTGTCTTCCAGAGGCAGCTTTATACAAAGCTTGCCTATGCCAGTTAATTTCTCAGAAAGGAAGAGCTAGGAGAATATTCAAGGGGAGGCAAACAGCAACGTAACCACTTCTGAGAGACAGCTAGGTGGCAAACATCTCATCTGCTCCACTGCCTTATTGTTCACAGTGGTTCAGGAGCACAGGTAGCGTTACAAAAATTCAAGTTTGTCCTCTGTAATGCTATAACACAACGGAAAGCACAGCAATGATAACAAGGTAGAAAAGCCCCAGGCTGCAGCAAGTGAGGATTTGCTCCAATACAGCAGCTGTGGACAAAGAAACAGGAAAAAGTCTGCTTACCCTTGTAAGGCCTCACTGGATATCCCTGCCTACTTGAGATACCCTCACTTCTACAGCCAACCCTTAAATGAGGTCTGGGAAGGGGTGGATCCTAGCTCCACACCTGGTCACTCAGCTGTACTGTATACACCAGGGCTGGCCCTGCCTTCCCACCAGATGCTTAATCACTGGTTCAAGCCACGACTTCACATTTCCATCGACTCCTCAAACTTTCCAATGGACACTTGCCAGAAGGCTCCTTGGTCTTGCTTCATCAATTTTGATAGCTGGATATTTACTTGAGATTTTCAACACAAAATCTAGCATCCTACTCACTGCATGTGCCTCTCCTTTCACTAACCAAGCTGGGCTAGCAGGCAGGCCTAATCCCACACCAAGCTGACACTCAAACAGGGCTGTCATCTCCTACACTTCAGCACACGTCCCACCCCAATAAGCGTCATCAGTAGAGGCACCACTTCATAGTGCAGATGAGGACAGACAGGATTTGGTTTCTGTAGGAGGAAGAATCAGACTCTTCCTACATGGCAGTGGTGTATTTTCAAGTCAGCCCCTCTTTCCGTTTTGTAAACACTTCGAGAGAGACAAAAAACTTCCAGGTCACTGACGAAAGATCATCCATCATTAAAACCCGTCTTTTCAGAAGAGGTTTGTACCACTTGACATAGGCTTAACTTTCCATTTGATTGTTATTTGTTTTATGTAAGAACCATAAATTCCAACTTCTTCCATGTGAGAAGAGTTGCCCTCTATGTGATTAGCCGTAGAGGTTAGATTTTCTTTTCTGCTCCACTGAAACTTCCACACCATTAAGCAGAGCAATCCTGATTTCAATCTCAGTATCCAACTCAGGCTGTAAATCAATGGCAATGTTGCAGAGAGATGCAAACATAGACTGAGACCTGGCCCAGGGTTTAAAGAGACTGAGAGGAAGGGCCATGTGAGCTACTGACAAACCTTGTAATTCTAATTAGAGACCAGGATTTAGGCAACTTGCTTGAGGGACATGCTGATAAATCAGGAAGCAGCTGGCTTGAAGATGTACTCTAATTCAGGAGATTTTCATCAGTACTGCTGAGGATTTCTAGAATGCACAACTGTTTATTCATTGAAAGAATTAATATACTTTGGAGCCTATGACTACGCTCACATAAGTGGAAAAGTCTGCACCAGCACATTAGTTTCACAAAAAAGGAAACATACTTCAGTAAAAGCTGATTTGGATCCTTTTCAAGGTTATTTAAAACCTTAAACAGCATCAGTAGTATTTTTTGTGGTGCAAAAAAGGTTTCTTTTTTAAGGTGCTCCAATCTATTTTAAGGAAATTCTCATGTGAGTAGCAGAGCCAAAACAGATTTATTATTGTAAAAACTTGAATCCAGTCAGTAATCCAAGGATGAAGTGATGAAGTGAAAGGATGAAGCGTATCATTCAAACAGTAAGTACAGAGTCAATGAGTTCCTCAGTAGAAGAGGTTGAGTGCTTCCAATTAAAGTACTGGGCAATACATGGTTTGCTGTTTCAAATGAATTTTGCAAGAAACCATAAGACAGCAAGCATGATGTGAGAAAAGCACCAAGTACTGCAGTATATTGAACAAACAGTCATTTTCAAATAAATGAAACAATACAATAAAAAGGATCACTTCTAAATGACTGCACCTGAACGTTTGGTTTTCAGCTTGTGCAAGCTGTGCATCTGGATACCAGGTGTGGAAAACGAATAAAGGAAAAACATAAATGCATCAAGTTGAAAAAAAATAAGCAGCCCCTATGCAGCACATCATCAAAAAATTCAATTCCCATGTTGGTAAGATAAGCACTTCGAACAAAGAAATCTGACAACAGCAATTTTGTATTATCACTAGCAAATTTGTGCTTAGGGACCTACCCCAAATACACTTCTGTAACTATTACATATATGCTTATCCAAGACGAAAAGGAAAGAGCAAAACCAAACCAAAAAACACCAAGGATAGTGCAACTTCTGGATCCATGAACCTCCCACCACTGCATACAAATTACTATACTGTAACTCATCCTCTAAGTGGCACCTGAAGTACCCAGGACTTGTAAACCTTTAAGCACTTCTGCACCAGGCACCCTGCTTTTATTGTCCTGAAGCTCTAGCTACACTACCAAGAGCAAATGGGTGCCATGTTACACACCCACACTGCCACATGAGCTCCTCACATCTCAGCGCATTCACCACTGCCAGCCTACCTAGTCCCCATCAGTTCAACTCTTGTGGTCTTGATGACTGGCAGGCACCCCAGAGAAGTTTAAATAAGAAATAAAGCCATAGCAGCTGGTTTTACTCTTCATGTAAATGGAGAAAATTTAAATTAAATTAAATAAAATTTAATTAAAAAAAAATTATTAAAAAAATTTAATAAATTAAATTCATGTAAAGGGCCATAAGCACCCCAGACAGAGAAGCTGTGGTGCCCCATCCCTGGAGGCACTCATGGCCAGGTTAGACAGGGCCATGGGCAGCCTGATCCTGTGGGTGGCAGCCCTGCCCACGGCAGGGGGTTGGCAATGCATGGGCTTTAAGGTCCCTTCCAACCTAAGCCATTCCACGATTCTATAAACACTCACTCCAAAAATGTAAGAGCTCACCACCAGCATGGTGATGCAGTCTCCCCATGGTTCCAAGCGCTGGTGAAACCTTCCAGCCGTGCTAGGCAGACACCAGCCCATCCTCATGCTGCTCATCAAGTCCCACAGGGTGATGAGCACCCTGTGAGTGTTACTGCTGAACTGCCAGACTTGCTATGCTCAGACCGTCGCCCAGCACCACAGATACTGGAGAAAGAAAAAAAAGACAACTCCTGCAATTCCCTGCTGTTAGCAGCACCAAGACGGCCCAGCATATGTTGTGCAGCTTTTCTAGCACAATCCTCAGCTTCTAGCTTCTGTACTTCAGTTCCTCGACAAGGATGGCTTCCCAGCACAAAGGCTAGCTGGCACAGGAAGCAAGAGCACAGCTTAGGTACAAATCTTGTGAATCGGTCACACCATTTCTGGGCATTTTTGGAAAAAAAAGAAATAACAAACAATCATGGGTTTGTTTTTCTCACCGTTGTATGGGATACATATACAAACCACATAAAGTGTAACCAAAGCAATACAGCTGACAAAAGGCATCTCAAACACCAAGCAGTACTTCAAAAGTCCATTTTCCTCCTCTTTTTTCTCAAAATCTTCTGTGGTCACTTTTACAAAAAACACAGCACCAACTTCAGCAGATAGGCAATATTAAAAGCCAACTGGCAAACTAATATTTCCAACACTTTCTCCTTTATAGCTGTTTCCACGAGACAAAGAGAAACCTTTCCAAAGCTGGCACAAGCTGATTAAGACACTTTACCCTCTACACCTGTTGCAATATGCAAAAAAAGCAGTCCTCAAACCTTCCATTAAAGTTACAGCCTTCCTAACTAGACTCTCACTCCACAGGTGGCTGCTACACACACTCCAGTGGGTGCAGCACTTGGTACATCAGGTTAAGAGCAGCAACTTACTTTTCAGCATCTTCTTCTAGGCCTGTTCAAGCTCCACTTCTGTCACCTTTCCTCCTGAAAATCCTTAGCACTTTTCTCTCACATGATAGATTTTCCAAGCAAGGCTGTAGGGGGCATGCCAGACCTCTACACCCATTTTGCTTTTTTGTTACAAAATGTGGAAAGACATGAAGTTTTGCACTTAACCTGCATCTGCTGGAGAATACAGCATGCTCATTTTTCCTTTCTGATGAGCAACACCGATGAGCTGGTATTAGAAGCCAGATGACAGACAAATCATTATTTCAGCCCATCAAAAGAAGCATGTCTTCTCAAACAATTTTCTTCTTAAAATAAACCTAGCACATCAACTGTGTGTGAAGCATCTTAGTATCAAGCACATCTTTATTTCATTTACAAAGGCTGCCCTATGCCCATCCTGACAATTTGGTGTGCAGAACCTCTGACAACCATTAAACCAGCCTGGAGGTGCACAGGCAATGAGGATTCTCCAGATACAAGCTTCGTGCTTCCAGGAGGGTGGCAGCATTCCTCCCTGCCTTCCTCTGTTACAGAGTTTACATGGGGGTCAGAACCAGCAATGTGCAGGGGTGGGAGCAAGTATGCTGTCCCACTACACACACAGCAAATGCAGGCAGGCAGGCATTTGCTCCTACCACTAGGAGTAAAGGAAGAAGCCCTTCCTTACTCATCCACAGACAAAAGCAGAAGGCAAAATAACTACTCTAACACCAATCCCCATGTAGAAACCATTTCCTATGGAAACAAACAGATAATACAGACAGGGAAAGAGCTCTTGATGCTGGACAAATCCATCACACATGTATATCCTGCTCCCAAAGACAGCAGGAAGAAGGGCTGCTGAGCTGCTCCTCCTTCTGCTGAACACTGTTTGCCAGGATGCTGGAAAACACTGCATGGGGTGACTGATGGCCCTACAGATAAATGTCCCCAGCCTATTCAAGTATGCACAGAATGAGATTCCTGATGCTGACAGGCCACTCTTCTAAAACCTGGAGGTGGACCTTTAAAAAAAAAAAAAAAAAAGTCAATAAAATTATTTCATGGGACATGGTCAAAATATGAAGCTTCAGCCCCATAAACCAAGTACATTAAGGGGGAAGTGGAAAGGACAGCCCTTCCCCTTCTGCAAGGGGTTCCCATGCTGACAGAGCTCACAAGCGAGAGCATCACGGCAGATACAGTCCTTTTCTGTGATTCTGTTCAACACCAACCCAGATTAACCTTTAGGACAACTGCAGGACTAAAAGGAGCACGAAGCCTTGCAGACTGGGACTAGAGAATCTAGACGAGCAGGTAAGAAGGATCCTAGACAAGTCACACTTAAACAAGCATGGCTGAAAGCAGCACTGCTTAGCTCTACATTTTGTGTGCAACCATTGTCCCTTAACAAACACTAGCAGGCTTGAAGTTCCAGCAACACAAAAGCTCTAAGAAAAACCACATTGGGATTGCTGAGATTCCACTGGTAATTTTAATGGTATGTGCTGCATTTTTCCCCCTGCAACGCTGCCAGAGGTTCCCTCGATGGATCTGCTGCAGCTGAATTGCACTTCTAGGAGCTGGTCAACAGTATGTAGGGGTTAGATGGATTGGCACGTCGTGCACATTTGCTAAGTGCATTTCCAGCTCCTGATGGGAGTTCCCATGCAGATGTATTTCCAGTAAACAGGAAGAATACTGGAATAGCAAGGTGCTGCTCTAACTTGCATTTGGCCAAAACTTGCTTCTATCTCCACTGCAAGATGTTTCCAACTCCTCTTCAGACACAAGCAGAGACACGGGGAAAGCCAAGTGTTCAATTCTCTGGAGGGCCTTTATCATCCCTTTGTTGTGTCAGTAACGCTCAGTGCTGCACTTAGTAAGAGTGGATTGACGGGTTTCAAATGAAGCCAAAGATTCATTAAGAGGCAATACATTAAGGGAACACAACTACCAGCCAGTGTCCTTTATCAGCTCTGCAGGTCCTGGACAGCCTGTGAGCACCTTAAGGTCAGGATATTCCTTCAGCTTTTTGTGGGATAGGCCAAAAGAGCGAAAAATGAGTGCTCATACCAAAAAGAATAGATTTAGCCAACTTCAACATTTCTCCTCAAGTCATGCCATGCATGTAAAATCACAGCTCTGACAAGGTGGTTTGGGTGCAGGTTGCTGGGTTTTTCTTAATTTTTATTTGTTTTAAGAAGGTAAGCTGATCAACTTTAAACGGGATCCTTCATTCTGTCACCTATGTGAGCAGCCAACTTCAGTATCTTTGACATCATTAAAACACTGACATGCCTTTGGCTGCACAGGGAGAGTGCAATGTCACAATCTTAGAAGCATTGACTGATGTTAGCCCCAGAATATTTCTATTGGGTAAATATGACCATTTTGCAGATGTAGACCTGAGGCACAGTGAGAACGAAAGCATGGGATTTACAAACACATCATGCCTACAGCATTTTTCCTGTTACTGGGATCTGGAAAGAGCCGGCACGCACAGCAATCCAGCTGGAGAGGCTGTGCAAAGCTGCAGGAAGTCCAAAGCAGACTCAGAATTTAGATGCCACAAGGTTACTTTTCCTGCTTATTAGAGAGTACTTCAAGTCACGAAAACATGAGGGGCTTTTTCCTGAACTTCCTTCAAAGAAATGTACCTTCCCTTCAAACCCTCCATTTGCTTTTTCAGATCATCCAAGAAATATTCAACAGTGGGAATGAAGGGACCACAAGGCAATACCATGAGATGTTCTGTATCAGCTTTCTCTAATGTAAATAGCCTAATGATGCTGTGCTCCCATTAACATCAACTATTATAAAGTCAACGACTACATTAGTCGCTTTGTATTTTCAGTAACGGAAGCACAGGATAAATATAACCCCATTGTTTGGAAGGAAAATAAAGCACATAATCTAATGAACCATTTTGCAATAGCAGCAACAACACAAACAAGAAATGGGCAACACGAGGGGCAAGCAGCTAGGAGCAGTCAAAACTTCAAAGGCAAATTCAGCATGGCTCTCCCAAAAGCCCATGTTCTTCAGCAGCATTCACAGATTTGGGAACTGGCATCACTGTTTCAAAGTCTCGGCTCCTCCTTCCCAACTGTGGATTTCTCCTATAAAAGAGCTCTGGCAAGGAGCCTTTTCAGTCTGCAGTATAAGAGCAAGGACTTATATGTTGCAAAAAAATAAAACCAGAAATAACATTCCTCTAGAAACGTCTTAAGTCCATTTAAATTGCATCTACCAACAGCTATATATATATATAGTACGTGCATATATACATATATAGTACTGCTCCTGAGGGGAGTCGGAATGCATTTAATTGGTACTGTTGCACCTAAACAGATCAACTAGCATACTGCTTTTTTAAGCTCTATCCTAAAATTCAAATGAAGCTAGTGACACAAGAGTGCTTTTCACAGCTGAAATATAGTTTAATTTTGCATAACAAATAGTGCTCAGTTCCACCACGTTTATTTGCCAATAAATTCACGATCTACGTGCCAGAAACAAAAAAATAAAGAGAAGAAAAACTGCCTCACAACAAGCTCAGGGATTGCTGCATCCTGTCCACCTGAATAGAACAGCTGAATATAGTATTCAAAATACTGCAATGCTATCAAAATTATTTAGGATCTAAAGTAGAACATTGTGCCAGCTTTCCTCTAACAATATTTTCACCTCAGACTTCCACAGGTTTTATCTTTTGTTTTGCAGATAACAAAAGGAAACTTAAATGCTCAAGTGGGCCAATTAATTCTGAGCCAGTATGAGATCCACGGTGCTGAGCCTTCCAGAAGAATGGCTGAAAAGCTGAAACTCAAATCAACCACTCCAAAACATGCTGCTGGTTTTTTTAAACAGCCTAGAAAACCCTTTTTTTTCCCTGAGTAGAAAGTCTTTCCTTTCATTTCTTCAACTTTCCATCATTACTTTCTGAGTTAGGGAAATAATGGCAAAAAAAAATAAATAAATAAAAATAAAAAATAAAAAAATTACAAATTAAATAAATCATGGCAGGCATTTTTATACCAAAGATCTTTTAACTAAACAAACTTTCATTGCCGAAAATCACAAGAACCAAAACCCAAGGGAGCAACTCATGAAAACAGGACTTGTCTTAGTTTAGTTTCAAATCCTAAAAATAGGGTTTTGGCAGTGGAGGAGGCTGGCTGTTCCACTTAGGGCTTTCACACTGTCAGCATCACTCACACCTTTCAAGATTATTATCAGTTCCTTGCTGCCAAATAACCACTTGGGATAACCGTTCAGGAGGGAACCTGCTCAAAAACCTCTTTCTGTTGCTTACAAAACCCAAACACGCACAGAAGGAAAACGCAAGGATGAATTCCCTACCTCCAGTTCCGTCTCCCTCCGATTGATTACATCTGTAGATTGATTGAGCTTTTCCAGCTCCCCCTGAAAAAGAAAGAAAATGCTGAATGTGTCTAAAGAAATCTAGGGGAAATGTTTCTGAGAACAGTCAGTTAGCATCCCCACAGAAAGCTCACAAGGGCCGTGGCTTACATATTTAATGAAAACAGGAAAACCTGAGGCACTTTGAACAACTTTGCCACCGGTCTTGTATTCTGCATCCTACAAGAAAAATAATCAGAGCAGCTCTACTGCTTTAATTCTAATAGGGCTGTGTATTTCCTTTTCTGGCCTATTGCTCACAATCAAAAATAAACGTCAAGTACAATAATTTCTGTCCTGTTCGTCAAGGTAGCCAGCATCTGCTACTTTGCACAGATACCCCCAAATATATTAGCATCACATTGGTCTGATCACAGGAGATACAAGGAAAACATCGTGCTCTAGATTTTGGCAAGCCTCTCTCAAACACAACCAGTCAGAAGGACAGATGACGATGTTTATTAAGCCTGCCTTCGAGCCAACATTTTGATCTCTAACAGCAAAAGCAAAGGTATTAAATCCTCTGAATAAACACGTACTGGAGGTAAAAGTAGAGGAGCCCTCCCCCACTCCGCGGGGCTCCTCACGGCCAGCTGCGACGAGCCGCGGAGCCGGACCCAAAAATACCCGCCGTGCCCGCGGCACGCAGCAGGTCGCGGTTTGCTTCGGGAGAGAAAAAATTCATCTGTGAAAACGCGACAGAATAAAAAGCCTCCCGAACGGCACTGACACAGGGAAAACGCCAGCTGCCATTACAGCTTCTCCTAAACAAAAACTAAAACGGCACGCCATCTCCTCCCGCACCCCGTTCCCGTCCCCGCGTTTCGGGGTGCCGGCCCCGCTCCGCAGCCAAGGTCACAGCCGACGGCAGCCGGGCAGGGGGCCGCACGCCGACAAAGAGCCGTCCCGAGCCGCTCGCGAATAGCGCCGCGTCCTCCCCGCGCGCGGGAAGGGCGCGGCCGGGGCTCCCTCACCTGAATGCGGGGATCCACCTCCTCCTCCTCGGGCCGCGGGGCCTCCTCGGCGGCACGGCCGCGCCTGCCCCCCGGCTCCATGGCGGCTCCCGCCCGCCGCTGCCCGCTCCGCTCCGGCTGCCGCTCGGCGGCCACCTCGGCGTGGCCCCGCCTCCGGGGAAACCCCTCCCTGCCCGCGGCCCCCCCCCGGCCCTTTGTGCCTGGAGAAGGAAGGGAAAAGGATATTTCCCAATTCTTTCCTTTATTTTTATGCCCTTTATTTTATGTTATTTTTCTTTTGTCGTTCCTCCCTGCCCCGCCGGGCACAGCAGGCCCACGCACGTCCACTGCGCGGAGCCGAGATGAGCGATTTGAGGTGCTGGGGAAACCAACCACACCTCGCACCGCTCCTTTTGCCCCCTTCTTTTATTTCTCTCCTCTTTCTGCAGGCTCTGCTGGTGAACTTGCAGGAAAGAAAAGGCAAGAAAAACTGTGTGCTTCCAACAAACGACAACCAGATTCCTATGGCGTGGCAGCTGAGCAAGAAACGGTTGTACCGACTGGGTGCTGCAGGACAGGCATCCTGACCGCACGTCCTTGCGTTTCCCGTACAAAGCAGCCCCTTGCAGAAGCGCTGGGCCCCAGCAGCTGCTCCTCAAGCTTTCCTCAGGCCCGGCTGGGATCCCTTCTGGGGGAAATGCCGTTTTAAACAAGAGGCTTCTCTTCCCTTCTCAAAGTAAAACCCGTACAGAGATTAATAGTCCTCCTTCCCTTTGGTGGATGACAGCTCATTTCAGATCAGCGGGGAACATATCTGCCTTGAAAGTATCACTTCTTAATTTAACCCAATCTCTGTTACTCTCAGATATATGGTGTGATTTGGGGGTGGTTCTCTGCAGAGCTAGGAATTGGATTAGATGACCCTTATGGGTCCTTTCCAACTTGGGATAGTCTATGATTATGTGATTTTAGAAGATTCCCCAGAGACAACAACAACAAAAATAAATAAATAAATAGTTCTTATTCTTGGTGACAGTGCTTCCTTTGACAGATGGAAAATTAAAAAAAAAAAAAAAAACAAAAAAAAACAAAACAAACAAACAAAAAAAAAAAACACAGCAAAGCACAAGAGGAGAAAAATTCATGTTCCTAAGGTGACAAAGGAGGGGGAAAAAAGTATTCAGGCTCTTCCAAATAAACTAAAGTCTGAGAGATGGGATGCCACCCAGACTAGTTTGAGCAGTGGGCCCAGGTGAACTCCATGAGGTTCAACAAATCCAAATCTTGCACCTGGGTCATAGCAACCCCCACTATCAATGCAAGCTGAGGGATGTACAGATGGAGCACAGTTCTCCTTGGAAGGACCTGAGGGTACTGGTGGGTGGGAAGCTGGACATGAGGCAGCAACGTGCCCTCACAGCTCAAACTGTATACTAGACTGCATCAAAAGAAGCATGGAAAGCAGAGTGAGGGAGGTGATCCTGCCCCTCTGCTCTGCACTGGTGAGGCTTCACCTGGAGCACTGTGTCCAGATGTGGAATGCATCATAGAAGAGAGACATGAACCTGTCGGAGCACATCCAGAGGAGGTCCACAAAGATGATCCCAGGGATGGAACAACTCCCTGTGAGGACAGGATGAGAGATCTGGGGCTGTTCAGCCTGAAGAAGAGAAGGCTCTGGGGGAGACCTGAGAGCAGCCATTTCATATCTAAAGAGGCTTGTAAGAAGGAAGGGGACAGGCTCTTTAACACAGTCTGTTGTGATAGGACAAAGGGGAAATGGTTTCAAACTCAAAGAGTGGAGATTTAGATTGGATATAAGGAAGTTTTTCACATTAAGGGAAATGAGGCACTGGCACAGGTTGCCCAGAGGTGTGGTGGATGTGCCATCCCTGATGACATTCAAGTTCAAGCTGGACAGGGCTCTGAGCACCTGATGGAGCTTGTAGGTATCTCTGCTCATTGCAGGTGAGTTGGACTAGATGACCTCAAACGGTCCCTTCCAACTCAAACAATTCTTTGACTCTGTGCTTCTATGAAAGCAACTGGAAAAACAAAACAAAACAAAAAAAACAGAGAGGAAGGAGAGAGTGGCACAAACATTTGAAAAGATTATAAACATACAAAGTGACACCATCAAACCAAAATAATCAAGGAAAAGAGGAGGTGTTGCAAAAATGCAGATGGGCTGTTCACATCTTCATTTCAAGCAGCAAAAGAAACCATGTCAAGAAAAATAAAACACCACCAGACCCAAGTGGCTCGTTTTTACTGATTGCCATTAAGGGAATTCAATGTGTACAAACAATGCAGAGCTCCAGAGTCCCAGGGTCTCTCATGTGGTTCAACATCCAAAGCTCTAGCCATCCTAGAAACCACAAAGAAGCTTATGGAAGGGTTAATGCTGGCAATCCTACTGTGGAAAACACAGCCGTGTAGAAGAGCTAGGGTAGCTTTGTTCCTTTTCTCCAAGACCCGGGTGGTCTGAGCCATCACACAAAAAGCACTGCTTGCTACTGAGGCACCAAAATGTTCCTACATGGGCTGTGCTCTTCCCAAGGGATTTCTCATGTCTGAGCGAGGACCCCATTCTTCCATTGCCACTGTGACAGCCCCAGAGATTATCAGAACTCAAATAAAATCAAGCCAAATCCATCAATCTGCTACCATTGTGTCAGAGCAAGCTGTTTCTCTCCTCTTTTGTGCTTGGAGTTAGTGTACTGGGAGAGCTGCCTGCACAGCTTGGCTTTGTGCAAGAGATGGTATGAATGCAGAGTCCCTTTCCCTGTGGCTCCAAAAGCTCACATGCAGCCCCAAGGCTGCTGAGATTGGTTTGTATCAAACTAGTGCATCAAGGAGACTCATTTTCAAAAAATTGCTGAAGAATGCACAGATCACAAATTTGACATCACTAAGGCATAAACAGAAAAATGGCCTTGAGGGAGGAATTTAAAGAGAAAGGGAGACCACTCAGAATGCACGAATATCAATAAAAGACTCAATAATGTTATTTGCATCATTGGTTTTCTCTGTTTGCCATGAATTAGCTTTGACTGAAACCACTGTCTCATGCAATGGGCATAGAGCCCCAGGAGTGTGCAAGCAGCCCTCCCGCACAGCATGTAGGCAGGGTCCATGCTCCATTTAAGCCAATACAGCACAAGACATCATCTGCAGATGATGGCATTTGGGTATTGCTTTCATAGTCATGAGTCATCTCATCCCAGCAGATCTCCTACATGATGTGTCAAAAGTAAGAAACTTCCCCCCAAAAAAGACAGCCAGTCACGCTGACCTTTTCACTTCCCTCACTGGCCCACCATGCACAAAGGCAGCTGAGTAAAGCCCACATGGGTTTGACCAAGGCAGCCTGCGCACTTTCTCCTACATCAATATTTCAAGCCCTGGTCTGAAGCACTCAGTGTTTAACTATCAAGCAAGGTTGAGGCAGGAAGGAACAGAGCTCTCTTTCACTGATGGATTCCGGAGCAGCCACAGTGGGGGACCAGCACCGAATGATGAGGCCAGGCTGTGGCTCAACACAAGTTACTTTGGAGGTGGTACAGCTCATCTGAAAAGCACCAGTACAGAGAGAGCCACGGTCCAACTCACTTAAACAACTGCTTTCATCACACCACGCGATGCTTCTGTGTTGTGCAACACAACAGTTGCTATTTGGGGTACAATCTTTATCACTAATGCTAGATGTGGAGCACAGAAACCTTTGGGTGAGGGCCACGCTCTGGCCAAACAGCAGTCTGACTTTCAGGGGAAGCTGCTAGATAACCCCGTTTTTTGGTCCCACAGAAATCCTCAGAGTAAAGGCAGCAGTTGGCAGGGAAGAGCAGGAAACTTCAGCAAGGGAGGAGTATGGAGAATTTTCTCCCTTGTTCTGAAGGATGTTTTGTAGACTAGGTATTACATCAGCTGATTAGACACTGGGGAAACAGAAGTCACATTTTAAATAAAATCAGCTGGGAAGAAGTATGTGTCAGTGAGGGACCACCTGGAAAAACATATTAATGACTGTAGTTAATTTAGCAGGGAAAAAATATCCAAGTGAATGGATAGTGAAATTCTACATATGTCTGATGATGGTATGTTTCCAACAGATTTCAAGGAAGGGTTGGGATGGGCTATTTTGTTGTTTTGATGTGTGGTATTTTTCTAGCCTATCTTACATTCAAATTTGTGCTTATACTGTCCTCAAAGCTTGCTTCTGCCCAAGCACTAGAGGGAAGAGCTTAAAACACAAATCAAAGCTGCATCTCCTTCCTCAGAAACAAGTTTTACTATCTCCTTTTTGAACACAGATAACATATTGAGCAGAGTTCAGGACTAATTGGCTCATATCTGATTACTGAAGACACATTTGTGGTTCCTGGAAAACCCTGTGGAGAAAAATTACTAAGACACTGCCTTGCTTACAGAACATTGCTTCTGTTTTCTCGATGGGATTGGAAAAGTGGTTCTGCTCTGATAATTCTTCAGTTTCTGTTGGTTATGATGCCAGAGGCTCATTTCCCATTGGTCTCAAATATTGAAGCATCACTGCAATTTAAGTAAACTACCATCAAACAAACACAGAAGTATAAACAGTCCAATTCTAACAAAGTACATCCAACTTGGCTCTCAAAATACACTTACGGGCATAAAATCCTCTAAGTAACTGCTACAAACTGAACTAATCCTGAAGACTGCTTGACTAATTATACACACTAACTTTGACAACATTACACCATGTATTAGTTTAGCCCAGAGAGTTCTCACATAACACAAAGTCACCATCTCTCTCTTCTGAACTGCAGCAAAGACACTGCTCTACCAGCTTTCAAGCCCCATATGCTTTGCTACTTCTCAGAAGTATATTGCGCATGTTGGAAACATTTTTTAAGCACTAAGTAGGATCTCGCCCACAACCCCAGTACATTTAAAGATCTGGTTCTCCAAGACTTAAATCTTACTGATAAGAGGCTAAGCCCATGCTTTGTACTTGAAGATACAGGCTGCATTTACTGAAGGTTTTAATACTCTGTGTATCCAAGGAATTTAAACACTTCAGAAGTGCTCTGGCTTTTTCCTCAATCAAATTATCACAGTTCTATATTTCCAACGTTTGCAGCATGATCTCACTCTGCATTTTAGGAAGCGCTAAAAATCAAGCATTCTTTTTTACAGCAGCACATTATGATGCAATCACCTTACGAACTTGCACACAAACAGTGAACACAAAGATACATTAATGGGGCTTGAGCATCTATGGCACACACACACAAAAAAGTGCGATTCCACCTACAAGGAATGTATTTAAAGAAAATGCTACATCCCAAAACGCCATTTAGTTCACTTCTTTTTAACAAGCATCGCTTAAGGATGAATAAAAATACCCTCTAGTCATTCAAGGCTACAAAGAAGGGAGGCTGATTTAAAGAGGTACAGTCTACTTTCTAGCCATGCTTAGCCTAGAAACTTTCAAAAAAAAAAAAAAAAAGCTAAATATATGTTAACACAATTACCTTCTTGGCCAATTTATACTGGATATACCTTTGTATTAGCTACTTTTCTAATTATCATGAAACCTGATCTGGATGATGCTTTATACAGAGTGTGAGTAAATATATATTTATATAAAATTTGCATAAGCGTTACTAAATATACAGTACATGACTAATAGCTCGATAGATGCTTGCTGCAGTTTCGTAGAGAATCACCTCCACCACAGGACTTTCTTCTCACCCAGTCTGTCCATGGCCAGGTGGGTGGTGTGGAATTTCCCACTGGAAACCACCATCTCAATAACACTGTGTCTCCAGAGAAGAAAAGGAGGCCCGCTGCCCAACTGCACAAAGTACAAAGTGTGCTGCTTTTACAGGTTTAGGAAATAGCACAGTAACATGTCATTCAGCACCAGATACAAAGAAAATCCTCTTTACAATGTTTTATACTTTAACAGGGAAAACTCTACACTGCATTCTATTGAGTTGAACATATTCCCTGCCCTGCCATCTGCTATTCTCGTTAAATAGCCTCCCATCAGTTTCAACGGGGACAGATCAAGTGCAAAGGTGTACATTTATATGCAGAATAGAACTTTAGACAAAAGGTGCCTTGTGAGAGCCAACATGAGATGCAAGAGCCATTCTCCTCCACCCAGCCCAACAACCTGATAATGCTTCTTCAGTGAGGCAGATACAACATTGCTGTTTGGTACAAAAAGCACCCACCTCATCTTTTATTCTTTGTTCTTAGTCACACATGCAAACCACATTAAAACACTGATTTAAAGAAGGACCTATATTGCCCAAACAACATTAGCTACATTCATTTTTCCAGTACTTTGCTCAGTGTTCAAGGCTAGTTAAGTATTTGTACCTACTGAACTATATTAGTAGGTACATCACTGATGGATTTAAAGGATAACATTCCTTCACTGGGAATTGCCACCAGCTCACACTGCTGACGATACTGAAATGTAACAGCAATAGATTAATACAGAAATCCCTGCAAAGTGGCAATATGAAAATGCAAGGGCAAGCCTAAAATGCTAAGTAGGAAAGATCAGCAGGTCAGGTTCTGCATATTCACATGGCTAGTGTATGCCTGTGAGATGCACAAATGGTTGCTGACAGCTTTGTCATCCCAGCCCTTACATGGGATGGTTGCTTCATGCACTCAGCACAGAGTAGTCTTCCAGCTCATTATAAGCAGTCATTCAGGTATCAGCTATGCAGGGAAGCTTATTTTTTGTTCTTCTTTACAAATCCCACATCTTCGTGGTGCTAATTGTTTAAAAATAAGGAAGCAGCAGAGATATTTCAAGTACAAGGTGGCCCAGATAACCACAGAAATACTGAAAATAAACTTCCAAACAGATAGCCGAGTAGCCCAGATAGCTACAGAAAGGCAGAGAGATCTGGGACCTTGTTATTATCACAACCAACTGATAAGCAAAAAGAGAAGGAAAAAAAAACCAGGATTTGTCTATAGAAATAAAAGTCAGGGACTGGCAACCAATCAGGAGAACTCCTACTTCTAAGTTGTGGGGAAGGGTCGGCAGCCAAGAGAAAAGCAACTGGGCAGCCCAAGGATAAGCACAGCCCTTCCACAGCCAAACCCAATTACCAAGATATCAAAAGCTCTTTGCACAGTCTCTTTGCTTCCTAACACAATTGGGCTGACCCATAAGCAGTGACAGGAGAAACAAGAAATGTTTTTCCTACCACCCTCTTTAGTATTCTTCATAGGCTCATTACAGCCTTATTTTATAAAGTATCTAGATACAGAAACACTTGTCAGTGAAAATTTGATTTTCAGGTCTGCAAGATTCCCAGGATCCACCCCTCAAGTGTCTCCTTCCTTCCAGATATGTATGGAAATCCAAAAGCTACTAAAAAACTCAGATACAACAATCCCTATCGCCTTCATAACAGTAAACTGCTTCACGTGTACAAAGAATCTTTGCCCTCTCTCCATCGTTAACAGTGAGGTTTCTGCCCTCAACCTACCACCTGACAGAATCACAGTCTTCAGTGCTTCTCATTACATAAAAATCAAGCAATTGAGCACATTGTGTGTAGGAGTGAAGCAGATTCTGTTTTAGCACTCAACGTTATACTTCAAGGTAAGAGGCAATGATGATCTGCATTCTCTCTTACAGAACATCCCAAGTTGGAAGGGACCAACAAGAATCAACAGGTCCAACCCCTGGCTCCACGCAGGACCACCAAAACTTAAACCCAGTGTCCGAGAGCATTGTCCAAATGTTCTTTGAACTCTAGCAGTTGGGGCTGTGCCCTCTCTTCTCTTGTGCAGAACATTTTCCTAACACTCACTAACCCTGCCTTTAAGCAGCTCCACAAGGTTACCACTGTCCCTTGTTCCCACCACCTCAAGTATCACCAAAATGTTTTCCTTTATTTGTCCCTGTCCTTCCATCCTCTTTTCTTCTTCTTCTGACCTCCTCAACTTTATATCTTGGAAACCCCTCTCTTAGAGGCAGAATTTTCTACTCGCTCTTCCCAGTTGTCCTGCCACATCCCCATTTTACCCCATCTCTTGTTCACTTCCTCACACTTTAACCTTCCACCATAACATGATCTCAGCAGTACCCTACAAGCATGGCAACCCAGTCTTGGAACTGACTTTCCTCCATCAGACACAGATCTCTCCACTGCTTCCCAGGAGGTCAGCCTTAAAACAAAGGCTGTTAGATGCCCCACCAGCCACCCACAGGGAAAGGGAGGCAGCAGAGAAAAGACATAGCATAAGCTCTGCCAAAGTGAAAGCAAAACTGCCCACTGCTTTGGGAACTTCTGAGGACTACTGCATCTGCAGCTTGACATTATGTCTGGAAAGCACAGCATGGATACACAGGAGCAATGAGGATTTCAAAGCTTTGTGTCAGAGCATGGGTCAGATCTCTACTAGATGAGGAGCCCTATAATCAGGATAAAAGATTTTTAAAATCATCAGATTACAAATAACTGTACCACATGCTTCTGGTCTTACTATAAGCTGGACTGTTTCAGATTTTCTCCTTCTACCAAGAAAGTGTAGACCAGTTCCAGACCTAGGTTTAAGAATATTTCTTTAATTCTTGCTTAGCCTTTCGTCTAGACTGTCTTTTTTGAAGTGCTTCATCCTGGCTTCATTTCACACCTGCCAAAAAATGCAGGTAAGAAGGAAAGTAATTGAAAGTTTTTGCATTGAACACGTGTGTGAGCATCATCTAGTCCTTGTTTGCAGAAGGATTCACATATCACAAAATATTCTGAGAATATAATTGACATGCAGCTATTCTCACAAGCAACTCAACCAGAAAGATTGATCTCCCTTCCTGGGCACAATCCCAGGAGAGAGTTCAGTGTACTGAGCACCCTTGAGACCCAGTAGGCTTATCTCTGAGATCGCTGAGGCAGAACTGTTGTCAAGAGTGTAAATGCAGTCCTGATGCAAGGGGATGAAAGTTATTCTAATCCAGTCTGGTATCTGTGCTGCTGCCCAGCAAGCAGAATGAAGTGGAGCCCCTATAACAGCAACTGCAGCAGTGCATCAGTGTTCAGTGCAGAGCACTGGAGATCTTCAGTGAGATGCAAGGACAGGAACACCCTCTCCAAACAGCAGGAGATGCAATTGATTATCAGACACAGACATTCTGCAGAGAGCAAAAGGAACAAAGCCAACGTCGGCCATTCTGCAGCACAGCTCTTCCCTCACAAGTGCCCTTTTGGAGCGGTAATTCCTTCAAGAGAGCAGGGGAGAAAAACATACCCAGCAGTGTGCTAATCTTCACATACAGAGCAGTTTTAATGCAGTGTAATCTTACAGAAGGAGGAAACAGCATTTCCCTTGTGCCAAAGGTATCAAAATGGTCAAAGATGGCAAGCTCCACTGACGTTAACTTTATTAAAGGAGGGCAGGCTTGGCAGGAGCCAACCAGAGACAGAGAAGCATCCACTTGTAATGACAGAAAGTGATGGACAGCTGGGACCTCTTGAAAGGATATACAGGCAAACGTACACACAAACTGGAAACTGCAAATCACAGCAACAAATTTACAGTTATCAAACAACAGCACAGCAGCAGCAATGTGTGCAGCTTAATAACTGCCCCGATTCTTCTTGAATTTGGCACCTGTATTATTTTGCAGCAGCTGTATAATTAACCAAAGGGGGAAGTGGTGCCCTGAGGTTATTACAAGAGCACCAAACCTTCTCCAGTCAGTTCCTCAGCAGAGAAACATTTTTCCATGTAAATTGGATTGACAAGTGAAAGAAAAGACTGGCATTCTCTGCAAAATTCTGAGCAAGAGGAACCTACTTTAATTAAACTTTATTTTAAATAACAATAGGATTCATTTCTATTCACAGATTCTCTCTTGCATCTAAATATCAAAAAACAGTCAGTGCATAATGGTGCTGAATGTAAAATCAGTTCCTGAACACTTTAAGTTAACACAGAAAACATTCTCTTGATAACATGTCAGTACATCTCATCCAGCCTTGCCTAAAACACCTTAGAAATAGCAGCTTGCACTATATGGCACTGCTCAGACATTCAGAATCTCCTAGCAGAAATCATCAGAGACCTATGTTGTTTGTTAGGATGAGATACTTTTGTTATGTATATTTGGTTCTACAGAATCTTTGAAGCATTGAAAACAATTGAGAGGCCTTGCCTCCTCCTCCTGCAAAATGGGAAGTGAAAAGTAAATCAAGGATCTGAAACACAAAGCTGTAGTATTGTAGCAGAAGCAGAAAATACCAATGCATTCACCTCCCCTTCCCTGCAAACAGTTCAATTATCATCATGTCCCCAAGCAGATTCCACACAATCACTGTGACATCTGTTATGGAAACGAACATTAATCTATATCTGCAAGGAGCAAACACACTGGCAAGGTTGCAGCAGGGGGAGGGAGATTAGGTGTTACTTAGCACACAAACTAGAAAATGACAGCTTGTCACATCCATGAGTAAATACCAGCAGAAGCAAGACGAGGCAAGATGCTGCTTCACTTTTTTACTCCAGCACAGCATAACAGAGATACAGATTAAGGACAGTACTGCAGCTTCCTATTCCCTGCCTGCAGTAATAGCATCTGGATGCCCATCACCCCCTGGGAGCACTAACAGTAATGGATTATATCCGCCACTCATGCACATCAGTAGAGCTGACTGAGCTGGAGGGGGCTGAGCCCCTTCCCAGCTGGAGCCAGAAGGGCTACAGAGGATGAGTGTGCAGTGACCCTTTCTTTGAGTCACTCTTGGATGGCAAGGAACAGCCCACAGCCTTGTCAGCAGCAGGACAGTGATGTGGTACAGAAGCAAGGGGCTTAGCAAAGACATGCCAATGTGTGAAAAATCATATCACATAGTGCAATCCTCTTTGCTCAGGCACACACACCTTAAAGAAGGGAACAGTGAGCTCAAATTCCTGTGTTTCCTCAAGTACAGGTGTGCACCCATGGACAGCTGCTGTAGAGCCCCCTACACACTGTCTGAGTCCACAGGCATGAGGCTGAAGGCATCTTAGAATCACAGGATCATTGAAGATGGATAAGACCTCTAAGACCATCCAGTCCAACTGCCAACCTACCACCAATATTACCCACTAAACCATGTCCCTAAGTATCACACCTACACATTTCTTGAAAACCTCCAGGAACAGTGATTCCCTGGGCAGCCTGTGCCAGTGCCCAACCACTCTTTTAGAGAAGTTTTTCCAATCTGAGTGTCATATTGGCAAGCCTCCAGTCATCTGGGACCTCTCCCATTGACCAGGACTGCTAATAGATGGTGGAAAGCAGCTTGGCAATTGCATCCACCAAATTCCTGAACACCCTTGGGTGGATCTTCCATCACCTTGCAGTTCAGCATGCAGGACTTCAGTGGCTGCATCATGCAGCTAGGCACGAGACTGCTTCTAGCTGCAAGATGGAGGAAGGGCTGTGGAACAAAGCTACTGATTAAAAAAAAAACACCAAAAAAAACCACCCACCATCAAGCAAGAGTTCCAATAGCTCCAAAAACTATGCCAGGGCCTCTCACCTTTACCTTCAGGCAACACAACAGTGCGTGCTTGAGACATATCACATCTCCGTCTGCAAGAAATACATTGCACTAACAGCTAATGGTATCTCATAGTGGTGTAGTGCCCTTTCATTGATGATGAGTTCTTCTCAGGGGTATATTGCCCACACCCAGAAGCCTGCATTCAAGGCACTGTATATTCTGATTCATATGGTGTGAACACAACTGGAGAAAATATATTATGCCAACTCCCTTCTACCTTTAGACATACAGCTTCCCACCCCCTCTTCATTGTGCTTTTACAGTGAGAGTTTGTTCCTAATTGGTACCCAAGTGCTCATAATCAGATTAACTCCTCCACAGAAAGAGTGCTGCTTTTTATCCTGATGAGAACAGATAACTCAGACTTCACTTACATAATCTGATTTTAAAAATCACCATAATCAGGCTCTGGTGGAACAACTGTTTTAACAGATGTGACAACTTGACTATAGGCAAAGCAAATAGTTGGCTTGAAAATAAGCAAAACTTTAGGATCCTGGACAGTGGAGAAGAATGCCAAAATCAGAGCTCACTGGGACTTTTATTGGCTCATACTCTGCTTCTCCACAATCCTAACCAGAAGCTTTAAATATAAACACACATAGAGAAAACTTCGGCAATTGGACTCCTGACCTGAATTTGTATTCTCATGCATGAGATAAACTTTAAGCTTTCAGGAGTTACTCATCTACAGTCTGATTTCACAACAAAGAACACTGATTCTTCTATTGAGTAGAAAAACAGTAACACTTTCTGTAAGAAAGCTTTATTCAATAGTTAACAGTGAGAAGCTAGTTGAAGAAAAAAAAAGTAGAACAGGAACAGGAAGGGGTCTTAAGCTATCTAAAGGAAGGTTATTCTTGGAACTGTAAGAATACTTTACATCAGAATCATTTAGTAAGCATACTGAAACAGTTCCCTATTAATCACATTTTCAGCTAGGCATTTTAAATTCATATTTTCACAAATTCACATGGTTTGAATAGGGGCTGCTGGCTGCAGCAACCCCAATACCTGTTTCAAAGCAGAGGCGAGATGCCTGTGCTGGTGCTTGCTGCAGCCTGACCCAGAGCCATGCCTCTGCTGCTGCACCCCTGCCTTGAGCACTGAAATGGAAGGTTGCAATGGGAGTGTGCACAGGGATACCACAGAAACACCTGTGAAGGGGAAATATAAGTGCAGAGACAGTAACAAAATCTGAGTTCTAAAACAACTACTTTTTCTTCCAAAAGATGCAGTTAAGAGGTTTCATCACCACTTTACATGCCGTAAAAATAAAAGGGATGTTCAAAAGATTCTGCTTTTATCTGCCACACAGTTTGCTTTCAAGTTTGCAGCACTGTGTGGTTTCTGAGATGAGCAGATATCTCTTCTGGGTATTTCTAACACACCTACTGACTTAGATCTCTATCCTGCAAATGCTTATGCACATGCTCTTGTCTGCAGTATCCAAGATACACTTTATGTGCATTATATCTAGGACAGCTTCAAAACTATGAGTGCTGAAGACAGCCATTCAACATGGCACAGTTTGGCAAAATATCAGTGTTAAAGTTTAAAAAAAAAAAAAAAAAAAAAAAAAAGCCCAGAAGTTTTAAATCAAGAAATCCTAGCCAGCTTTAAGCTAGTTAGGCAAGAGCAAACTGGCTCAGAGCAGCACTGATGCTGTCATATACTGCTGTTACCTTTTGTCTGTATTCATGTTATAATACAAACCCCCACCTGAAGCAACTTTGAAGGTAATAGTTACTCCTACCCACAGTATTCTGTCAGTCATGAGTTTCCACAATTTATGTCTTTTGGAATCAGCAGAGTTCCAAAAGCAGAAGCCCATCAGCTCATGCACTTCTTCTCCGATTTGCAGGAGCCACAGATTCAGACAGGATACTCCTCTGCTCTCCCTGGTGAGAAGGCAGTTCTCTCAGTTCCTTCCTTCAGCTGGGCTGCTCCTCTTTTCACCCATACTTTCTAAAGGGAACATGACCCAAAACTGAGAAATGATCACTCCCCCTGCAGAGAGCTGTGCTTTTCTTTGCACAGATGTCTGCAAGCACCTGTTAGCTGAAAGAAATTAGAACATCAGCATATATTTAACGAGGTTTTTTTCTATTCCTGCACAGCTTTGCAAAGCAGGCCGTGTTACATGCACATTCAGATCAATTAATGCAATTTGTGATCTCTAGTAGCTTGCTGAGGTGGGAACAAACAGCTGAAGGGAAGAGGCTGGATGGCATAGTCTGTATCTCCTCACGTAAAGAGCGATATGAGCCCATATGAACACACTAGTCAGATGAACAAGAAGCCAGAGAAAGATCCTCCCAAAAAGTGCAGTTCATTCCTTTCCCTGCTGTGCATAGCCAGCACTCATCAGCATCCCCACGCCACACGGGTCTGATCACTCAGAGATAAATGTCAGTTATAAACATAAATCCCACAATAGTCTGTAATGGACAGAGACATCCCAAGTAGTTGCCTTGGTGTATAAAGTATAAACCTTTGCTCTCTTAAAGTTTGTTGTCCTTTCTACTTTCCAACGACATTGCTCAAGAGCAAGGAAATCACAAATGATAAATTGATGCTATCAGAACTAGGATATTCTGTAACAGCCACTTGGAAACACCTGTGGGTGTCCTTCTGCCTTCACTCCCTGCCCATGCAGCTACCTTCCTTTCCAAGCAATACTAGGGCTTCAAGAAAATTGTGCATAACAAGCTTACCCCAACATTCAGTCATTTTGGAACCAGCATTGAATCATATAGTAACAAAAAATGTTGGAGTTGGAAGGGACCCTGAAGGCCATCTAGTCCAACTCCCCTGCAATGAACAGGGACACCTACTGAGTTATCAAGTTGCTTAGAGCCAAGTGCAGCCTGATCTTAAATGTCTCCAGGGCACCCACCACCTTTCTGAGCAACATGTTCCAGTGCTTCACTGTCAGGTAGGAGCCCCAGAGCGTACCTACAAGCTGAGACAGCACTGCCACAAGAAAGCAGAAGGATTGGAAACACACATCCACCATCCTGTAAGGTGTGCCTTACAGAACTTTGCTGGGGCAACAAAAGAAATATTTGATGTCTTAAGGTCTTCTAGGGCATAGAAAAATGCTCCCTTTAAAATTCTTGTTAAGTTTCTCTGGGTCCCTACCCAGACTTCAGCCCTAGGCTAAGGAGATCTTTACTGACTCTAAGTTTGTTTTTGTTTTTAATTTTTTGTTTGTTTGTTTGTTTGTTTTTTAAAACAGACTGATCCTACAAAGACATTCTCAACTTCTTTTATCATCATTTTTTGCCCCATCTCTCTAGCAGGCATACCCATTTGAGGAGGTCAACTATTAGGTGAGTCCCAGGCTCACTAGCAATTACTGCCCTCCTCTTTCTCACCCCCTAGAAAACTGTAACAGTGCCAAATCACAGTTTACCTAGATACTCATTTCACATGTCTTACCATTATCACTAGGGCTTTATCTGTTTCTCTTCTGGCTTATGAACACTCTCAGTGTTGATATTCCTGTTTATGATGTTATACTGGTCTGTGGCCCACAGGCTAACTCTCTGTTAACACATCCTATTTCACAGAATCAGAATCGTAGAGGTTGGAAGGGACCTCCAGAGATCATCAAGTCTCTATCCCCCTACCAAAGCAGGTTCCCTACAGCAGGTCACACAAGTAGGTGTCCAGATGGGTTTTGAATATCTCCAGAGAAGACGACTTCACAACCTCCCTGGGCAGCCTGTTCCAGTGTTCCATTTGTTTTAGAGAGGTTAGTCTGCACAGCTTTGGCTGAAGCATTATTTACTACTCCTTCCTTTCTGAAGCTCCCCACTCTGCAGCCCATGCTACATGCACTGTTGGCACTAGCGAATGATACAGCCTACCAGCATACTTATATTCTTTCAAAAGCTGCACTGTCTTGGCTTGCAACATTCACCACATTTTTTTTCATGAGAATCCAGTTTTGAGTTCTGGCACACCTGTCTGCATTAGATCAGCACTTGTAGTTGTAATTTTCTACTGTATTCAGTGCTGGAGATTTGTTCATCCTTCATATTTTGTAATTTGGTCTGGGCACTCCACTCTACCTTGCAAATTACAACTGATATACATAATTGTTTAGTTTTGCATTCTCTCATAATCTCTCAGGTTGATTTGTTTCAGATCCCAATCGATGTATCAGGGACTATACCAGCTACCTCAGTTGGAAAAACTGGTTTCTCTGTTTCTATTTTTATTTTGTGTTCCCATACTACTTCTAGTACTTGAAGGGAGTTTATAAGCAGAAGGGGAACCAACTTTCTACACTATCTGATAGTGATAGAACAAGGGGGAATAGCTTTAAGATCAAAGAGGGGAGACGTAGATTCAGGTTAGAAGTTAGGAAGAAATTATTTACTCAGATGGCGATGAAGCCCTGGCACAGCTGTCCAGAGAAGCTGTGGTGCCCCATCCCAGGAGCACTCAAGGCCAGGCTAGGTGGGGCCCCAGGCAGTCTGAGCTGGTGGCAGCAGCCCTGCCCATGGCAGGAGCTGGGGGGGGCTTTAAGGTCCCTTCCAACCTAAGTCGCTCTATGGTTCCACACCAAAAATACAAAAATCCTTCCCTCTTATCTTTGTTTGGTCCCTACCCTGGAACCAATCTTGGAAAGTGAAGCACGCCTCAGAATTCTGAGACACGTCAAATGATTCTGAACTATTGCCAGAAAAAAATATATATATCTCATGATTGTCTTTGTTTTGGCCAGTACCCACAGCCTGCATAAAAGACCCTGTCAGTTGGCCTCTTCTCTTCCAGAAAATGTCAGCTGCAGTGGCATTTTTAACTGTGCCATTTTTCCCACTCAGAATGTTTTCTTAATCTATCATACTCCAGGTACCATCTGCTGAACAAGTCACACATGGCTAAGAAGCCTGGCCACATCCACCTTTACCAAGTGAATGAGCCCTAATTTCTTAGCCTGGAACCATGTGAGCCACTGCACTGCATCCAGCTCCAACTGCTTTTGCCACAGTTTCTCAAGGGTGCAATACCCCAGCACAGTCTCAGAGGCAGCTGCAACCACTGATTAGTTACAACACAGAACAGTCATGCTTCCGTTCAATTACTGTGAAAAGAGAAGAGAGCAACCACTCTGTAGGCCTCCAGTTACTTGCCTTTTGTTCCCAGTTTCATGCTAGGAACAGGACTGTGATGCTAGGATCTGAGCAAAGCACTATCAGAAAAGGACATCAGGGGTACACACTGTCATCCATTCCACTGCCCTGCCTGGTGCCAGGGAGTACTGAAGGGGCTACATAATGAAGGCTGGGATACCAGCGCTGACCACAACTGTTTTGGATGCAGCCTCAGCGAGTATATGCCAGGATGGTACAACCTGTTAAATAAAGGGCAGAGGACAGCTTTAGTATCACTCTTGCAGGGCTCTATGGCTGTTGGCACTTAGTAGCTAGCATGGTGCAAGCACAGGGGAAAGCAGGTTTCATCCTTCACTCTTGCAGGTTGCCTGCTCCAAGCTGTAGGCAATGACAAGAGCAATCTGCCAACAGGAATGCCGCAGTCCAGATCCAACTCAACATCCCTTCTCTGGTACTGCTTCACAGCCTACCAAAAAGAGATGCCAAGGCTGAACACAAGCCTGATCCAAACAGGGAAGCTCCATAGTGCTACAGCTCTGTGACATTCTAGCAGCCTGAGTTAACCTGAACAGGAATCCCTTAAGACCAGCCCAGCTACACCAGCACCCTCTCAGCTGGCTTTACCTCTTGCTCTGCTGCTCTCCCAGTCTGTACATATACATGAACATGCATAAAATCATAGAATGGCTTGAGTTGGAAGGGAACTCGAAAATTACCTAGTTCCAGCCACTCTGATACGGGCAGGATTGCCAATCACTAGATCAGTCACTGCATCAGGCTGCCCAGGGCCCCATCCAACCCAGCCTTGAGAGCCTTCAGGGATGGGGCCCACAGCTTCTAAGGGCAGTTGTGCCACCACTTCACCACCCTCTCAGTGAAAAAAATCCCCTGACATCTAACCTAAATATTCCCCTTTTTAGTTTAAAACCATTCACCCTTGTCTTATTACTTATTACTGTCTACCCATGAATGTTGCAAGACAGGCACAGAGAAAATCTGCTTCTCTTTTTTTTTTTTTCCTTTTTCAAACCAATTACATTTCTGCAGTGACAGATGATTAGTGTTTACAATAATTCAGATATTAAATATCCAGAAGAATTACTGTTGCTTAAAATGTGGGTTAGGCAGCATTACACATAGCTTATTTGTGCTGCCTAGTAACAATTACACTGAACACAGTGTTCAAAGTGAGATGTAAAGCCAGCAAGAGGTAAAAGGAAGCATGGAATAAAATTTCATTTAAGTGAGGTTTGCTGGAGACAAAATAGGGATTACTACAGTAGCAGAAACTGCAAAATGGCAAGTGACACTACAGCTGAGTGCAGCACAGTAAATAATGAAAGAGACACAACTTCTCTGGCCCCCTGCATCTCACTTAGTTCTGATGGCTGTAGAAAGAAAACAGGAACAATTCATACAGAGATTTGTCTAATATCTTTCAGAAGTTGATAAAATATCTCATTAAGGCACTGCACTTCAAAGCTTTGAAAGCTGTTATCTTAAATCCCTGCAGTTTCTACGGCAACAGTTTAGCAGGAATCAGATTCTACAGGAACAACCTGCATATTGTCAATGCAACAAATCACTGCCTTGTAGGTAGAGGTAATTAGGATCCCAGCTGCTATTATCAGCTGATAGTACTTCACTTTAGCCTCCCTCACATTCTAAGAACAATCTTTCTCAATAACAAGCATTGCTAAAATACTATGTTTTCTTTAAATACCTTTTGCTTTCCTTCCTGAAGATCCAGGAGCTATTTAATTAGAGAAAAAGATGACTTAACCACATAAAAGACTCAGGCTGTCTAGTCCATGTATAACCATTACCAGCTCTTCCTACACTGCACTAAATGCCGGGACAACAGCTGAGCACTAGGGTTAAAAGTAACGTAGCGCGGTGGTTAGTGACTACTGCCATCTTGCGAACAAAATTCCAAATGCCATTCCTTTGCTCAAACTGTATCTGACTGAGCAGAGCAGGGGAAAAAAAAAATTAAATTTGCATATGCCTGCATATTCATCTTACAGTAAGCATATAATATTCATCCAGACAAGAGATGACAAAACGAGACAGGTCCTAATGGATATAATAAAGCATTCCGGACTGCTGAATGCCAGTTGAGCATTTAGATACTGAAACCAGCTGGTCATTGAATCATAGGGCTTGGAAGGGTCCTCTGGGGATCATCCAGTCCATGCCCCTGCTGGAGCAGGTTCCCTGTAGCGGGTCACACAGAAAAGCTTTCACATGGGTCTCAAATACCTCCAGAGAAGGAGACTCCACAACCCCTCCAGGGAGCCTGTTTCGGTGTTCTGTTACCCTCATGTACAGAAGTTCTTCCTCATATTTGCATGGAATTTCCTGTGTTCTAGTTTTAGGCCATCGCTCCTTATCCTATCATTACACATCAACAAGAAGAGCCTGGCTCCATCTACACGACTCCCACATTTTGTGATTCGTAAGAGCTGGTAAGATCCCTCCTCATCTACCCTTCTCCAGGATGAACAGGTTTCAGAATAAATTTTCTGAAGGTAGTTCAGAAAAGGACAGCTGTAAAAGTTTTGTATATTCTTCAAACTATTTTGTTACTAAGTTTGCTGCCCCCCACCCCGTGCCATCATGGGGCTCTGCCCACCAAGCAGCCTGGCCTGGCTCAAGAGCAACCACACAGCAGTGTGTGATCCACACTGCCTGGGCTGGCACTGGGAGGGCACAGGACAGTGCTGACACAAGTTTCACCAAATAATGGCGTGCATTTTGATATGCTGACTGAACACGGTCCTGTGAATAGTGAAAGATACGCAGCTGTGCTGTTTTCAAAAAGGAATTTGAGAATAGGTTTCAAGAATGCTGGAAAAAAAAATCGTCGATTTTTTGCCAGAGTCGTAATCCCTTGCCCAGTTGTCATGAATACATTACTTACTAGTTTTCAAACAGAATGTGTAAAGCTGCAGTCAGACATTCAACTCAACTGTCTGATCATGTCTCTTTACCAGACCTTCATAAGCCTCATTTGACCAAAGGGAATGCACCCCTCGCTTTGCTATCACACCTTATGCATGGCATTGCTTTTTGGCTGTACGTACATTTGTAAATGACTGTTTTCAAGGATGAATCACAGGAAGAGTAAAACGCCATCAAAAAAAACCTCTGATGGACATCTTAGGAGCTGACTGAGAGTTGCAGCCAGAGCCACCAAACCAGACTGATGCATTAAAAAAAAAAAAAAAATGTCAAATAACCCACTGTTTTGTTTTTGTTGCTCTTTATGTTTTAATAAAAAAAATATATTTTAAGTTTTGTTAGTTACATACTTTAACTACATGGTATATTTTATATGCAGCCCATGACAATTCTTCCTCACTCAGAACAGCCTGGACAAACCCAAAGGTTGGATGCTCATGTACTGAGCCACATCAACACATCTATTAAATCCTTCAACAAGCAACAGTTGCACATGGCAGCACCAGCTCCATCTTGGATAAGAATGAGACTTTGCCTGCAGAGCAGTCTTTTTTTTCCAACTTCAGTTTATCAAAAAGGAGTACAAGCTGTGCTAATGGTGCTGGGAGCGGGGAGAAGGGGAGGGCAGCCTCTTGCAGGGCTGACTCTGCCTTTCAGCACCGCCACACACACACACACCCCAGCAAATCCAAACCCACACGTATTGCACATTACATGTGTAGTGCCAGTTGGCAAGTAGCATGGTGATTGCCAATAATATTTCAACCCACCTACACTGTGCATGCCTGTGAAGACAAACGTATTTTGTTACGAAGCAGTTTTTGTATTTAAGTATCAAACTTGGGCTTGTGTTATTTTACAAAGCAATTTAATAAGCCAACACGTTCACTGTGGAAGAAATATCCAGAATTGAGCCCAATGCTCACAAATTTTGTTATTTTCAACATCTTCAAGATGAGAATCATTTGTGCCGTGCTTCAAATCATAGAAGCATTCAAAATGAATCTTAAAATTGTGGCAAGCTCAAGCTACAACAAGTGATTTTATGCATTTTGATACACTAACAGCAGCCATGAAGGTGAGATTGTGAAGTGAAGGAAGTTTCTCTCTGGTCAGAGAAGTATGACTAGAATTTTCTTTGAATCTAATGTCTAACTGCAACTCTGTACAATCCATTTGAAAATTTGCAGATGATATATTTATATTGATTGAAAATTGAGTCCCTATTCTTCAACAGCCCATGAAGCATGCAGCCACAGGGAACCCAGGAATCTTGGAGTTTCCCTCAGGAGCTTCCTCTTCAGGCTACTAGGGATCCCAGAAACCAACCAACACATTATGCTTTTAAGATAATCCATGCTAAATTCATGCACTGCTGTCACATCTACCTCAGTCACCAAGCATAACATGATGGAAAGTACAACAGTGATAGCAGAGCAGCAAGATCCCAGGCCACACTAAGTGAGGATTCATAATAAACAAACAAACAAACAAACAAATGTTGCTTACCTTTAAAAGGCCTCAGATATGCAGAAACCTCTAGATAAGATACTTTTGCCTACACTGCCAACCCTTAAATGAGGTCTGGGGAGGGGTGGATCCTGGCTCCACCTGTTCTGGTCATTCATGTGCATTGCTGGCACCTGAGCTCCTCTGGATTGGCCCTGCCTTCCCACCAGGTGCTCAATCACAGGTCCAAGCCATGCCTTAGCATTTTTGCTACAAGGACCCAAGACAATTCCTCTTCGCCCAGTGTGGCCCAGGCAAGCCAAAGTGTTGGACAATCATGCTCTATTGTATTAGCGTAGGAAACAGCTCTCTTTTCCTTCTGCTCACTTCTCTTTTCTCCTTCCTTTGAATAACATGGTTTTAACATAACAGCATCAGATCTGGTTTATTTAAAAGGCTTTTGTTAGATGACAGAAATTCCGATTAAACACCACCTTTCACATAGAAGCCTGAAGGTAAAGCTAGAAAAAAATTTAAAAAAATTTTAAAAGTAGCAACAAAATCCTTAAGTGTCAGCTGTACAACAATCCCACTGGCACGTAGTGCATCAAATCTACTACAGATAGTTAGAAGTCAAAAGAAGGTGATTGTAGAAAAACACCAAATGGAGCCCAGATAGCAGGTAGGCTTGTCTGCTCTGTGAATTTTCCTTTGAGTACCCTCCATTATTTCAGATGCAAGTCCACTAGGTAGTACAGATGTAAAATTGAGCTGGTGTTGATAGGGCACACTTAGCTTGACAAAGGATAACACAGCACAGAATGGCAGGAACTTTGAAAAAGCACTGAAGTGACTGTGAAGTATTAAGCGCCTTACAAGTCAAATCAGAAAAATAAACCTAGATATATTTTCTCAGTCACACAGCTGCTTTTCTAAATCTTTCAACATATTTGGCTATACCTGTATCTTTGGCAAAGACCTTCAAAATCAAATCAAATTTTCTTAAGAAAAGACTTATGACTTACAGAAGGGTAGATGTTCCTAAACTAGGATCATTTATGTAGAGGCACACAAGATCAAGAGTCTTTTCAAAAAATCACATGCACTTTCCTCATGCCCTTACGTTCCTCGGTTTCACAGCAGTAGCGTTTTCTCCTCAGTGCAAACACAATGAATGGTGGGAAGTAGGAATAGAAAAGAGTTCTCTAATGAATCATCTTACCTGGCTAATAGCTTCTATCTTTGCAACATATCTGTGTGCCTCCCCACAGTAAATGGTCACCATCTGCCTTTGTTCTAATAGATTCTCTTAACATATGTGGTTCTAGTAGAGCACACTGGAGAATCCCACAGAGGAGAGTGATGTTTAGGATTCCATAACTGCAGGAAAATCTTCAACCAGAGTCCACATTATTTACACCTGCCAGATAAAGCAGCTAGCTCAGCTTAAGGGAAATGAAAAGAAGGTTTTCTACAAGCAATTAAATCAGTCTCAGCAGCCCTCACTGACTGAAGACAACTTCAATCACAGAATGATCAATATATTAATTACAGCAATGGCATAGTAGCTTGTTTGTGCAAGCTGAGCACAACTCGGTGCACGTAATTTTTTTTTGTCAAGTCCTTTTGAGACTATTCCAGGTACATCTGTCCTTCTTGACTGTCTCTGGTGAGCTTGCATGGGTTTGAAGGGGTCAGCACTTTTTTCAGCACAACAGCAGACACATGCATCCCCATTAGTTATCACATCTCATGTGATGACTTCTTAAAGCTCCCTCGACTTCCTCAAACTTTACCACAGTTAAAAATGCTTGCAATGATTTGGAGTGCATTGAAGCAGAAGTATAGAGACCAGTCATCTCAAAACCACCTCTGTGTTATGACCACTATGGTTGAAAGCCTTTCTAGCAGGGTAGCATGGTAGAGTAATGAAAGCTATTTCATTTTCAAGGTCTGACTGGAATTGAGACTAAATGAGAACAAAAAAAGACTACTACTACTTTCATTTGAATGTGTCCTATACAAAAAGTGGCAACAGTTCCCTCAGAAGAATTGTACTAAAGTACTGAAGCTACAGCCACTAAATGGTGCACTACTGTTCAGGAAATGCTTAGTTAGTTCATAGTGAAAAAGGAAGTTAATTGCTATCTGCAGCTAAAGTCTGTTGAGTTGACTCAAACTTGAAAACTTCTAATATTTTTTTAAATACTTGCCTATTTTTCAGTTCCTTTTCAGGGATGCTGAAGTAACAAGAAACCATGATAGGGCAATCCTTCTGCCTCATTTATGTGTCATCTCTCTGAAAGGACCAAGCACCAGCCCTGTAGGACACCTGGAGTTGCAGGGTCCAAACTGCTCTAAAGCCAACAGAGCTACATCCAATCATAGCAAAGCTGCTGTAGTAAAGATTAACATTTGCTGAGGGAAGCTACAAAATGATGATTGCTTAGATTATAATAATGCTATCACTGTTATATCCCCTTCTAATGTATTATTCCATTTATTGTAAATGTTACTAGACATTTATTGCTCGTATAGCAGAAAGTGCTAATGGATTGCACAGCAGGGAATCAGTAATACATAAATCCCAGGATGATACTCCCTATAAAATAAGGAGATATCATATAATAACCATCCTCAAAGGGTCGTAAGAATTGTGTTGTTTAATCTCTTTTTCCACTGAGGCCCAAGTTTGATTGTACAATAAATCCAGCTTTGGGGCTTACGGTAGCAGATAACAAAAAAACAAACAAAAAAAAACAACAAAACAAACAGAAGAAAGCTGTAAAGCCCTGAAACAAAGCAATGATCTCCTGAAAATTTATTTACAACCCTCTCAAATTGTATAAGACCTCTGACAGCTCACATTTGTTCAAAAATCTGACTGATTAACTCTGTAACAGTAACAGGCCTCACACTGAAAAAGATATCACTTGTGGGCTCCATGCCCACAGAGTCAGTGTCAGTGTGAAAAAAATTCAGTATCACGCATTGCAGATAGTTGTCAAAGATAAGCAAACACCTTTGATCTGTATCAGATGCATGTGTCATCTAATAACACACGAGTTGAGTGGAGCAACAACCTGAGTAATTTATGCCACAAGAGATCAAATCCCCACTTAGAGCCACTCTCAAGCAGGTTGCTCAAGGCCTTGCCCAGTCAACTTCCGTGTATTTCCAAGTAAGGAGGTTCCACGCCCCTCTGGCCCTGTCCCAACATCTGCCTGCACACATTTTCCCCACTCCTTCCACAAAAAAAAAAAACCACACCCAAAAAGATAGTATTTCTCCGAAATTTCCCTTCTTGCAACTTGTGTGCGTTACATTACCGCTGCTGCCAATTGCACAAGTCACCAGATACTTTCCCTGATGCAGAGCAGCTGGTCAAAATGCAGATTAAAGATGCAGACATGTTTTTCAGATATCATCCAAGAACAAGTGGCTCTGCGTTACAAGGAGCCAGGGCCATCAAAGCAAAAAGAAAAATTCCCTTCAAGCAGTCAGGACTCTGACAGGCTGAGGTGTAACATCAGCATCCCTTTTAGTGACAGAAAGAGCAAAGACCAACACTTTTCTGAGAGTGACAGAGAAGAGTTAAGACCTCTGCTCAGGAAAGGAGAAGCAGAATATACTTAATGTAAAATAAAGTACTTCTAGCTTACAAATTTTCATTCCAAAGGGGAAACTGACTTGAAAAATCTTGACTGCTTTGGCTCAGCAAAGGAAGAACATATGAAATTAATTAGGGATAAAGACAAATTGTTTCTTTAACGATTTCCTTCAAATAAAATTACGAACATATGTTTACATATGTTCATATAAAATATCTAAACGCTCAGCACATTAAAAAGATTAAAATACTGAAGCAACTTAAAAGTATCCCTCACTGAGTCCATTTCATTCCATTTCTTGCACCTGAGAAATCATACTCAGAAGCCCTATAAATGCCGAAAGAAGATCACGGATGGCCTGGGTTGAAAAGGACCATAAAGATCATCTAGTTTCAACTGCCCTGGTGGTCAATCACTAGACCAGGCTGCCCAGAGCCACATCCAGCCTGGCCTTGAATGCCTCTAGGGATGGGGCATCCACAGCCTCCTTGGGCAACCTGTTCCAATGTGTCACCACCCTCTGCGTGAAAAACTTCTTCCTAATATCTAACCTAAACCTCCCATCTCAGTTTAAAACCATTTCCCCTTGTCCTATCACTATCAACCCTTGTAAACAGCCGTTCCCCCCCCGTTTATACTCTCTCTTCAAGTACTGGAAGGCCACAATGAGGTCCCCCCCGAGCCTTCTCTTCTCCAAGCTAAACAATTCCAGTTCCCTCAACCTTTCTTCATAGAAGAAATGGAAAGATGAAATACTGTAACATTAAGATGTCAATCACAAACACAAGTGATAGAAAAAGAATGCTTATTTAAAAATAGTTTTTAATAAAAATGAAAATAGTGATTGTGCCAGTTAATAAGAAAAATTAGAACTTAAACATTTTAAAATCTCTTTCACCTGACAGTGCTGCAGAGGATTTACTTTAAAAACAGGAATACAGGTACTCATCAACTTTCCTGCTTTGCAAAACCATCTTAAAGTTTTAATTAGAATTAACATTCATATTTCATATCTGAGGATGAAAACCAAGAGGATGCAGCCATTTATGGAGTATGAAGCAGACGAACACCCACAAGGAAAAACTAGGTGCTATCATTGATGCTATTGCTAATCAGAAAGAACTTATGTCTTACTGAAAGGCTTTTGAAATTTGCTTTGAAGAAAAACTCTTGGAACACGCAAGTCTTCTTTCCTATTCACAGTTTCTCGGTGCATGTATTCGTTGACCACTTCCTCATATCCCTCTGACCTGAAGAGCTGAGACAAGAACTCTAGAAGTGAAAAAAAAAAAAAAAATTAGACAAAAAATTATGTTTCTGCTATTTTTAAAGCACTAGCCAGTGTTTTTATAAGCTTACATTCTAATGTGTTAGAGTATGAAAAACCACACATGCATTTAGATTTCAAGCTGTTCTGTGCAAGCTGACTGCTGCACTTCTGAATAAAATCAATACAGGACACCTTTGGAAACATCAACTTAAGCAAAACAGCCTGAAAACTGAGACTTAAGCTAGTTACTGTTTAGTTTCCAAAACATGCCACATTTCTTATTTTTATTGAGCTTTCTCATTCTCCCTGTGATTGACACCAATGCATTTTTGAGTTGCACAGCTGGCTTCGTCAGGTGAACACAACACTTATTTCAAATATTTCGGAAGTGATCCAGACTTGAAAATGCATCTCTGCTTAAGAAGAAACCTAAGTTACTTGACCTTCACAAACCACTGCTCAGTAGAAAAAGGAAAAAAACAGTGAAGTGGTTGTAGTGGTACCAAGTCTGCATTAAGTCAAACTGACAACATTTCTCAAACACAAAAGACCACAATTCAAAGCTTATCTCCCTTTGGGATGGCAGAAGTGCCTCACAGACAAGGTCATCTATGCAACAGAGAGGGCTGCCCACACTACTGACCTGTCATATTATCTACAACTCAATATCCTTCTTTTCCCACCCCTTGCTTCATTTACTTCAGGTGTGATTCCTCTGGAAATTTAAGCCATACTAAACTTTTGCTACTTGGTAGAAAACAAAGGCACACACTCTTTTTCAGTAGGTGATGGGCTTGCCAAAAGAACTGATCATGTGGCTTAGGAGCACCAGAACTAGAAGAGGTAGAACAGGTGATACATTGAAAAGGGCAAAAGAGACCACGAATTTCAGCAGGAAGGCAGGCTTATGTCATCATAAGCCCAACAGGAAACCACACGGACTGGCCATAAACAGTATGTGTTCATTTAAAATGGAGAATCCACATTGATGAAATACTAATAAATAGCACTTACTTGTGCATCAACTGAAACTTCATATGAGTAAATTGAACAGAGTCAGAATTAGAAACATTTACTCCTCCCCAAATTTAAGATTATTTCTAAGAGTAGAAGAATGGATTCATTGCCATGGAGCATCAGTGTTGTTATCTGAGGTCAGATACACTACAAACAGGCATTGTTCAAATCATTCTACATAGTAATGACTTGATGTAGCAGAATAGTGCCTCTGCTAAATTAAAAAAATAGGACTGGTTGCCAACTGTACAAGAATGATGGAGTCACATTTCTAGTAACACAGGAATTCTCAAGCATTAACCAATATTTACATGAAAATTAGTAAGATAAATGCGATCAGAATGAATAAGAAGCGGGAGCAGAGGCGATCCGTGAGACAGCCACAGATATTCCCAAGGCACAACAACAGCTCACACAACCAATGTAGACCAGTTCACTTTTTTCCTTCCTTTTTCTTCACTCTCCCTATCCCAATTTTTCCTCCAAAGCACACCTTCACACTAGAACAGAATTTCTCATTCAGAAACAATTCTAACACACAGTAAGAATGGGATTTAAATTCACATAGATAGGCCAGTTTGTTATTTGGTCCCTTTAGCATCCATTCTCTTTTTTAGAGCTAATTTGTTAAAGTGGAACTAAAAATCACTCAGTAAATAATAGCTCTGGAAGTGCTTTAATGAAGCTGTAGAATAGCCTGCATTATCTAGGATTTCATCATAGTCCTGTGAAAAATAGAAAAATCTCAGACACGATTAATGTTCTTTATTTATCAGAAGCAATTAAGCAATACATTAAGTCATAAAATTTGAACTTTTACTTGGCTTCAAATTGGCTTTTTCAGTGGCTATATTTTGCTTCAGACTAGGAAAAAAGAGCCCACAGAAATAAACACAGAGCTTTCATTTCACAATTTGACAATTACATTTGACAGGGAGAAGTAACAGTCCACTAAAGTTTAGTATGAAGAACTGGGAGTTAAGAGATGAGCTATAAACCCATATTGAGTTCATATTGAGAGCCTTCACAAATTCCTTCATGTCTATGTGCTTCCATTTAGCAGCCAATAACCTGCAGTAATTACCATCCTTCATAAAGCATTCAGAGCACTGAATGAAAAGCTGTTAAAATGCTGTATCAAATGGAAACCCTATTTTGCTTCATTTACAAATTGTGCACTTCACTGGCACACTTCATCTTCCACACCAAGAATAACCTCACGAATAACCTCAACAAAACTGTGTCACAAATATTTTTATTGAACTTTTACTGAACTTTGTTCTTTTTCCTTTATACAACAAATCTGATTGAAATCTACAAATTTAGAAACTTCTGCTCCTGTTACACGATAGAAAATACACAAAGCTTGTAAACAAGTAGCAGCTCCATAAAGTCCTGTCGATCCAATAAACAGCCTCCCATAAATAGTAACAAAAAGAGAAGACAAACGAAGTACACGACCGTTTGACAGTCACCTGTGCAAAAACAAAACTCCTGTGGGCATGTTACCAATTCTCTGAATCAAACTTGAGTTGAAGATCACAGAAAAGAAAGCATCTTACCTGTAGTGAAAAAATATGATCTTGTCCCATCTTGCCTAACATAGAAGTTTTCTCCAAGTTTGCTGCCAGATTTAAACCTGAGCATCGCATGATCATACAGTCCATAGTCTCTGAACAAGACACACTTGCCTGGTTTTAATACCTGTCATGTAAAACATACATGCTTTAATAAGGTAGATGGATTTGTGTATACATGCTTATACACACGTTATTAAGACATATCCTAACACATTCCATCCTAACACAAGCTGTATATATTTTGAATTCATTCCTCATGCAACAAAAGCGTTGTATACAAACCGGATTGCTAGCTTTTAAAAGAATTCCTTCCCATGAACACTACAATATGAATTGCCTTCAGATATCTGTTTGGATGCTGAACAATTAAATAAGCTTTCTGCAACACTCTTCAAACACAGTGGAAAGAAAAATGTATACACTGTAACAATAAAAATGAAGTCCTAACGTGGCACTTCGTTTGCTGGCTAGGTACCATCTAGCACACAATTCTGCTAAATAAAATATAGAAATCCACAACGTTTTTAATGCAAGAAGGAAAAAAAGTGCAATATAAGAAAAAGAAAAAAAAAAAAAAAGAACAATTTTAGGAAAATGGGTTGCAGGTTAGGTGTTCATTTTTTTGTTTAAATTGCTCTTTGATAAGAGAATCAAGCAATAGTTTAGAAACGTATATTCACTACCCTTTCTGACTTGTGATATTTGATACATGCAACCTTTGTACCTCAGCAATACCAGCTGTATTTGTTGGAGGAGAAAGTGAATATTTGCAACTTGCAAATTCATACAGAAACCTACAAGTGAGTTCAATGAGCCAGCCAGTTCCACACAGAAAACAGTAATTAGCCTTTCAGGTGCACGAGCTACGAACCAATCTCAACTTTAGAAAATAGCAGGAGGTACATTAAAAAATAAAAATAATTTTAAAAAAAATATCAAACATTCCTTTTTCTAACTGATAACAAAATGAGCAGGATATCTGCTAATATAAGAGCACAAAGGCAGACCTACACTTATATAAAAAAAAAAAGCACATGTTGACTATGAAACTCCAGCCAATGTATGACTTGAGATCACCTTAGGAACATAAAACCATTTGAATTGTGACCTTTTAGAACTGCCCTCTGGATGGGTCTATGTTTACCTATCAGCCAACACAAGCAGCCCAGGGTGCTGAGTTTCTCTACATTAATGTTAATCTCCAAGCTCTCCATTTCTAAATCATCACAGGTCAAGCAGGTTTAGTAATAACAATACATACAATAATAACAACAATAATAACATACAACCATAACATCCTAACTGCAAGTTTTTCCATATTCTGGAAGTCAGCTACAGTTTGCTATAATCTATACCTCATCACCAAACATTTCAGCAACCCATGAACATCATTTGTATCAGACAATGTCAAAGCCAAACTCACAGCTGCAAGACACCATTTTGTTGTGTTCATAACTTACACTAGACCAGGATTCAGAGTAAAATTGTACTTTCAAGCTAAGGAGAATACGAGTGCTTTAAAGACTGTAAAATAAAGTGTTAAAGAATTACCTTGTAAATGTTCTTCAAGACAAGATACATTTTGTCAGGATGAATGGCAGAAAGCACAAATATAAGGGTGACGACATCCACAGAATCTGCTGGTATATTTTCCAGAAGATCATCTTTGGTAAGATCGCACTGGAACACTTTGCATCTTTCAGTACTATACAGGGAATTTTTCTGCGGGAACAAAAAGAGCATGCTTTCACTGAAAATTAGCAGCACTATATCAAAAAAGTAAAAAACAAAAAGCAGGGGAAGCTTCCATCCCTGAGAAATTTTGCTGGTGTCTCATAGCCAGAAACATAATACCGCTCCCAAGAAACAGAGTCTTCAACACATTCATCCATATATATGACCGTAATACTACACGTCAACATGGAAAAATGTAGGTCAAACAATTCTGTTCTACTCTTCATATAGACAGGCAAGGGAAGCCCATCACTTGTAATTGTATAAGTTTCTAAGAATACTCTAAAAGAAGTTCCAAATATCACACCAACCTTCACATATTCAACAGCTCTAGGAGAGAAATCACAGGCATATGCAAAAATATTCAGATCTTCTAAGAGTGGAAATAAGCAGTTTCCAACCCCACAGCCCGCTTCCAAAATGGTCAGTTTCTGGTCTGCAAACTGGGGTGGAAGAAAGCCAAGAAAAAGCACATCATTTTTATTTTCCTGGTGATATCAGCAGAAACATTGTTCAATCAGTATATTAAAAGCAATAATCAAGTTTAATTTACCATTGATTCAGAAATTAAAGTAGCTATCCATTGGATAACTTTGACACTACAGAAGAAGAATCTTTTTTTTTTTTTTTGTCAAAGTACACATCTTTTTAGAATGCATTAATATTTCTTAATTACTTGAGGAGTAGATGTCTAAACAGATTGTTGTACCATTTCTTTCTTGTCTCATTCAGATATAAGGAACAACAGATGCAAATAACTATTCCTCTCATCGATGTTCTGCAATTAGCCTGTAATTCTGGGTGCTTTTCCTTAAAGCTGTGTTTTGAAATGCTCCAACTTTAAACATCATAGTTTATTTAGGACACAGAAAAAATGTTTCTAGATTTCATTCTCAGTATCCAATTTTAAATTGCTCTGATGCACCTGTTTCTGAGGTGGCATCTTTGATACTGAGGGACTGCACAGAGCACTGCACACGTAACATGTTAGAGCTCCCAAATTCATGGTTTAATTAGAAGTACTATTAAATCATTTGAAAACAATCAATCCCATCTGTTACAGAGCAAGTGCATAGAGCTCACCTCCCGACATGCTTTTAATTCTTGAAACTCTCTGGTTGTCCAGTGTCTGTCTTTGAAGAAGTTGGTGCTGTTTCTCTTGTAAAAAAGATCCCAGTTCTTCTGTGCCTCTTTTTCCAATTTCAGCTGTTTGAAGTCAGACACCAAAACTCGATCTTTTGCCAGTCTCTCTGCTTCTTCTGGGCTAAGGAGTCTCATATTATGGCCTTTTGTTTGGAAAGCACCATCTTCAGTAGAAGTTGTTACTGAAGTTAAGCAATCTGCTGATGTGTTTTCATGGAACATCCTAGAATCTTTCACACAGATATGAACACTGAAGACCCGAGAGTGATTTTCTTTTCTTCAATGTACATTTCTTAACTTAGGTAAAATTCCTAGATACCTAAAAGAAACTGGAAAAAAAAAAAAAAAAAAAAAAAGGAAAAGTCACAATACATACTGATTAGGGCTTTATGGTAATCTATCGTACCTGACAAAGTGCAAAGCCATCTGACTTCTCTTAATTTCAGAACTCTTCCATGCAAGCTAACACTGAGTATGAAATCCCACTGATGTAAAAATTAAAGATGATACTTAAAAGAATCTACAGGTCTTCTTTTTGTATTGTAGAAACCCACCTTCCAGGAGAAAGATGGCACAGCTATAAATTTCTTGCACTAAAACTGACTTAAAAGGAAAGCTTTGGTTCTTGTGAACTCCAGTTAGCAACACCTAAGACAAATGTAGTGATAAACAGGTGACAGTCTCACTCAAGAGGTAAAACAATCTGTGCTTGTGTTAGCATTTCTCTTTCCTCTTCTCACCTCAGTGAGAGAAACATCAGCATTTATAGCACCAGGTCACTTGGGCAACAGAGCAAAACCAGTATGGTGATGCCTGCAGCCAGCCTGTGTCAGCACTCCTTCCCTGCTTCTTCCCAAGTAATCATAACCCCTTTAACCATCACAGTTTGTTTTTTGTATTGTTTTGTTTTCCCCCCAGGATTTAAGAAAAATGGAGCAATGAACAGGGCCCTGTGTAGGCTGAGGAGGGATCCAGACCCTACCCCTGATCACAGAATATCCCGAGTTGGAGGGGACTCATAAAGATCACTGAGTCCAACTCCTGGCTCCACACAGCACCACTCAAAAATCCCCAAAAAGTTAAGCTAGTTCTAAGCAAACATCCAGACCCAGGTCGGCACACTGGATTAAATCCAGGGAAGTGCAAGCAACACAAGTGTGTCAGATATGAATGCAAGCAACCCCAGGCAGGAACGAGCATCCATGTTCCAAAATGGAAGTGAGAACAAGCAGCGCTGCCTAACTTAAAGCAAAAAATAGAAAATAAAAAAAAAAAGAACGCTTCATTTAGACATTTTATCATCTGTAATACGAACAGAACCACACAAACACAAGCACGAACTACAAACACTGGCAAAGGAAACAAAGAGCTGTCAGAACCCTGTCCAGCCTCACAGCACTCACACGCCCAGCCTCGCTCCAGCAGCCTCGCGCGCGCTCAGCCCTCACCCTCACAGCGCTGCCCGGCGCGGCCCAGGCTGGCGGCGGCTCCTGAGGCGCGTTACCCCGCGCCCCGCTCTGCCCTGCCCTCCCGAGGGCGGAGAGCGGGGCGGACCCTCCCCCGGCCCCTCTCCCCCCTCTCCCCTTCCCCGGGGCCCGCAGCCCCGCTCGGCCCCGCGCCTCTCGCTCCGCACCCGCCGCCGCCGCCGGCCCCGGAGCGCTTTCCCGGCTGCACTCGGCGCCCGGAAGGGCGCGGGGCGGCAGCGCACACGGCGGGCGGAGGAAAGGAAGGGACCGGCCGGGACGGGACGGGCGGGTGCGGGGCCATGAACGGCTCGGCGAACCCGCTGGACAAGGAGGACCACCCGCTGCAGCTGGGCGAGAGCTTCGAGCGGCGGCCCAAGGCCTTCTTCCACACCATCCGCTGTGAGCACCGCCCTCCTTTCTCCTCCCGCTTAGCCTGGCCGCGTCTTTCCTCCCGCCCCTCCTGCGGACGAGCCCCCTGCCTTCGGCCCCTTCCCGCCGGGCTGTGCTGGGCTGTGGGCAGAGCGATGCCCCGCCGCCCTCCCGGGGTCCCTCCCCCCTGTCGCCCCTCGCTCACTGCGGCTGTGCCTCCCCCGGCCCGTCCTTCTCCCTTCTCTCTGCGCCCGTTTCCCCCGTCAGCGTCCACCCCGTCCCACCCAGGGTCTCGGCAGGCAGTGGGGATGAAGCTGGCGTGGTTGAATGCTGTCTGAAGTTTTCCCTGGATCCACCGTGAGTGGACGGTTTGCTGCTTGTGTTCCTTTATTCTCCTCCCTAATGGCACCGCGGGCCCGGCTCAAGGAGCCACAGTTTGGATTTAAAGTTTGAATGGAGGTGGTTGCTGTCGTGGCACCACGACCCCTCCTCTAGTGATCTAGGTAGTAAATCACTTTCTGGGGAAGCGGGGAGAAGTGACTCAGGCTCACACGGTGTTGCCATATATGTGGTAACTCTGAAGAGTAAGAGAAGTGTTGAGGCATGGTCTCCAGCATTAACAGTTTTAGAATAACAGGAACAATCTGCCTTTAAGTCGACAGAGACCACTCCAACTGTTCTCACGTAACATTGGGAGCGTTTTGTTTCATGTTAAGGAGATGGTTTTGGAGAGGAAAGAGCTCACTGCATTCCTCTGCTGAAATTCTGTTGGCAAAAAATTGCTATTTCATGTCCTAATCATTCCCAGGGAACTGCTACTTCATCCTTGCAACCTACTGTGGGGAACCTGCTTTAGCAAGGGAGTTGGGCTTGGTCATCTCCAGAGCTCCCTTCTGACCCCTAGGATTCTGTGATTCTGTAAACAGGCCCAGGGCTTAAAATGAGTCACCAGCATCAAAAAATCACCAGCAGTATATGAGAATAATGCTGAAGTTGTATTTTGGTCGCTTTGTGATTGGGTGAGGAATTGGTACAATTAATAATAGAGGTTTTTGCTACGTGATGTGTAGTCCTGGGAGTGCAGTCTTGTGGTTGTGATGCGTAATTTGGTGAGGTCTGAGCGAGAACTGAGGGAACAACTTTCTAGGTTGAGCTGTTCCTCAAGAAGATGATCAGCGCTTGAAGCAAAGCCATTTCCCCAAACAAAAGCTTCTGCCTGCTTAAATTTTGTGTGGTTCCTCCCTCTGATCATGCATAATTCCACCATGTTGAAGAATGCTGTACCATACGTTTGGTGTATGTAGCTGTTTACATATAGCACTGAATGCTTCTAGCCAGCTCTGCTGCACCAGCAAATCCCCATTTATAAATCAAAGATTTAAAATAGCCCGACCATCAAAGGAATGAGGATGCCGTCTGATAGTGGGCGAATTAAACCCAAGCTGTATCCAGATAGCAATGCGGTGTATTTCTAGAATGTAAAGTGCTTTCATAATCAAGTTCTCCAGGGGTTGCAGAGCCAAAGCACTTCAGGCTACAACTGAAAGAGTGTGTTTTTTATTTCAGAAGAGCTTTTAATGTGCTGTATTTTTAGTCGATGACATTCAAGTGAGATCTCTTTTGATTTCCTTTTTCCTAATGGTTGATCTTGATGATCTGTCTGGGAACTGAGCATTATATCATCCCTGTAATCCTCTTCATGCAAACTGCAGTAAGAGGATTTTGCAAGCTGGATTTGTCTCTTCCTCCTTAAAACACTTTATTGTTTTCTGTGACATTTATGAAATCCTGTACTGAAAAACTGGGTTTGGAAATGCATCTAAAAATATTTGACTTTTGGAAAAAGGATTGGGTTTTACAGCTGAAAAGGCATACGTGCACTCCATCTACAGCAAAACTAGCCGAGCATGCATGCCTAATGAGCTTTCTGAATGAAAGCAATTTGTTGTGTGTTTGCTTAGAGTAAGCGTATTTTACTTATACCTAAGAAAGGAGCATCATAGTGCTGTGTTTTTTCATTTAGTGACTGTGCCATTGAAACCTTTGATCCCTTTTTGGCAAAGACTGCAGCTCATCTACAGCTGTTTTGTTTTATTTAGCAAGCTTGCACATAAAGTAGGTGGCAAACAATAGCTAGAAATAGATTGCGCAGATGAATATGAAAGATGTGATTTGGTCTGGCAGTTAAGGCATGAGGATTAAGTCAAGTGTGCCTGATTCTGCTTGTTGTGCTGTCAAAGTGAAACTCAATTAGACATTAACGTCCCCTTAATGAGAATTTATTACAAGCTGTTTTCTTTCCCTGGCAAATGTGCTTTTCATAGTGGAATTGAAATTTAGTTTTTCTAAGATATTGATGTCTTAACTAATGCAGTAATTAAAAGTCTTGGTTGCAAATGTAACTGCACCTCTTGTATCCAGAGATGCTAGAATCGTATGGATGCCTGTTTAAAAGAAATACTTAGCTGTCTGATCTTATTTCATTTTGTCTAAATCCTCTGTCACAATGTTACAGGTTTTCATGGCTCGTCAGCATGACAGAATTACAGAGTGGGAAATACTTTGAAGTTAAAATGTTCTTAGTTCAAATAAATATACTAAACACAAACGCATTACTTGGGGGAGAAAGCATTCCATACAATGCGGCAGAAATTATTGAAAGTGGGGCTTTGTTTAGAGCAGCAGCAGTGTCTGACCTCAGTTATGCTCTCCATTCTCCATCTACAGCAGTTTTGGCCCTGTGTGGAGCCTGGTGAAATAACACCAGCACCTTTTTTTTCCCATAGATGGGGGCTAAGGTGTCCTCTCAAGTGGGTGTTGCAAAGGCAAGATGTCTGTTAGTAGTCAAAAATATCAGTGAGGTTAAATGAGCTGGTCTCACTCAATTAGCCTTTGATATAGATGGAGTCCTCAGGTTTGGAGGTGGCAGGAGCCATAGAGTCCTGGGTCTGGGACCTGATACTCCTATGGGATGCTTGATACAGTTTTACACTTGTGTGCAACATCAAACATCAGGAGAAGCCTGCTTTTGGTCTTTCAGACACAGTCTGGTAATTTACTTCCATTTTTAAAGGAGAATTTTACATCTTTTTACCATCAGGTGGCAGGAGCTGGGAATATGAACAAGGTTATACTGGTGTACTGTTCCACCCCTGGTGCAAGCCACTGTGTATTTTAGCATTTCCTGTAGCCACAATGAATGTGTGGTGCCTTTTTGCTGAGGAAAATTCTAAAAGCTCCAAATTCTGAAGATTCCCAAGAGTCATAATCACAATTGTTTTCCTCCCTAGATGATTTTAAGCCGGCATCGATTGATACGTCTTGTGAAGGCGAGATCCAAGTGGGTAAAGGAGATGATGTAACAATCACTTTGCCACATATTCCGGTAAGAATGCTGACTGTGGTATTGAATGTATCCCTGTTATTTGCAATGTAATTCCGTTCTGCCCTGTATGTTATTTTTTACTTCAGACTCTTGTTGGAAGAGGTGGGCTCAGTGTTTGAGCAGCTAGAGTTACAGCACATTATGCGAGGAGAAGACCGTGCAATTGAGTCTGTGTTAAGAGCCTTATTTGTAGGGCTTCAGTTGGTTCTTTTGATTCCTTCCTTCTTACTGTTACTTGTATAAAAGGACAACGACTTCTTTTAGCTGAAGCTCTCTACCTGATTTCCTTCCATTTTTAGTGCTACAATGTAAGGAATAGAAGCGGAGTAACTGTGGGTTTAGTCAGGATGTGCTGTTCAGAAGCTGAAGCTGGGCCTGTAGGCTTGTTTATTTCCTACACGCACAGATAGCACAGATGGTACCCTGCCTCTAGCTTTATCAATGGGACAGGGGAGAGTTTTCTAGTGAGCAACAATGAAGTAGTTTCCCATCCACTTCCTCCTTAAATTATGCCATAAATATCTACTTGATGAGACTGATGGTCAAACAGTAATAAAACAAGTGTTAAAACTGTTTACAGATGTAGCTGTTTTGTCGTTGAAAGCTCTGTGGTTGCCTTACCAAAACAAAGCAAAAAAAAAAAAAAAACAAAAACCAAAAACACTTGCATGCTGGAACTGGATTTGTTTATTAGCTGAAAATAATGCTACGTGTCAAGCTAATAAACAAAATTCAGAGATACAGATAAGTTCGGTGATAGCAGGGCAGCACTTTGGAAGCCACATCTCAGATTCCTGTGGGACTGTTAATTCTAGCAGATTGGTATTTTTAATCAGTAGCTGTTGGTACTGTGGTAATACTCCTGGTGAATAAGGCTTTAGCCTGCTTCCCTGCTCCTGCCTTTTATCTGGCTTTGGTCACGTTTGGAAGTTTGCCTGCTTTTGTTTGTGTATAGAAGTGGTGAGCACAGTAGTGCTGTTTGGGAGCAGGCAACGATGTGATTAATAGCCATGGTATTTACTTTTGATTGTCTGGCAACTGTGCTGTTCATTCAGATTTTGTATTGAACAACATTGCTTGTAATGCCCCTTTCCAAATCTTTCTTCTGATGAGTTTAATTTGATTGTATTCCTATGAGTGGCTTTCAGCTCACAATGTGCTCCAGAGGGACGGGACCTAACTGCAGCCACTGTGTGTCTGTTGTTCCACAGAAGCACTGCTTATGCTCCTTAGACACATGGAATATAATAAGAGGAGTGAAAAATTCTGAGGTCATTTCACTCTTACAAACTTTACAGAATTTCTTGGTTCCTGCTTTGCTTCTGAGACGCGTGCCAGCTGCATGCAGATTCTAGCTTGTTTTTTGAAATTGCCTGATCCCTGAGGATGTCTCTGATGATTTGTTCAGTGGAGTTGGTTTCTTGTCCCTTGACTGCTTGGGTAACTTGAAACACTATTTCTACTTGTGGATTTAGCAGCTTTCATGTTTGATAAACAGTCATGTTTGGAGAAATGAAGAATCGCTGTTCTCAAGCATGAGAGTTTAGCAAACAGCTCTGGTTATTTTATCTGTTTCATCTATCTTCTGTGCTGTAATCAGCAGGATCTGGAAACCCTGTGTTAGGGATTACTTAGATAGGGCTTAAATCTCTGCTCATTTTTCAGTCCAAATCAGAGTCTTTTGTGAGCTTAGAGGTCCCTGGTTCATAGAGTGGTGGCCAACAAACTTTGATCAGCTTTTGTTAAATTTGTTCTTTGTTTCCTGATTTATTTATCAACAGGGAACAGGCTTTGACTTTCAACTTGCTTTTTATTCCCTTAAATGTTATTTTCCTCGCTTAAATGTAGGAGTGATAAAAATGTAAAAGGCCTTTGAAGATGAGACTGTCATGAGACTTTGATGTTTTCTGAATCGTACCTGTACATCTTACAGTATCTTTGTTGGAAATTCTCCTTTTTCGCCCTTAATGTTCAGAAGCCATTTTAGATGGAAGCATATTCTATTTATTAGCAATGTTGGGAACAGGAATTTCATTCTGAATTGATAACATTTGATTGATTTGCTTTGCTACTCGGAATAAAATTTATTCCTGATTTTGTTTGTTTTCCTGCCATTAATGTGCAAAGATGTATACGAATAAACATTTGTAACATTTCTCTTGTATTGAATAGCTAAGTGTGTATTACAGTGAAATCTGAGGACTCGTAGCTGAGAACTTCTTTCAGTATGTCTTGTAATGTCCTGTTGTGATGCACATTAATGGCAGGAAAGCAAACAAATGTAAATAATGGCAACTATGGAGAAGGTGTTTCATCCCTGTTTAGGCACATAGTGTGATGAAAGGCATAATGTTGCTATGAGGAAGCTGGTTCTACTGCATTAACTGTATTTTTCCCTTTTCATGAAAGAGTATTTTCAGTAGGAGCTAACTATTATCTGCTTAGCCCCCTAGTCAGAAGAAACACAATCATTTGCCTTAGTGTTTATAAACTTTTAGATAGGGAAATGTAACCAAACAAAAATGTGCTCTTTCTTTGATACCAGGGTTCAACTCCTCCAATGACTGTTTTTAAAGGAAATAAAAGGCCGTATCAGAAGGACTGTGTGCTTATTATCAATCATGACACTGGGGAGTATGTTCTGGAAAAACTCAGTAGCAACATTCAAGTCAAGAAAACAAGGTAAAGCTGGTGACTGGGCTGAGTTAATAGGATGAATTCTTGCTGAAGTTTCCTGCTCAGATGGTGTCTTTCAAACCTGAACTTGATTATCTTTTATTTTGGAATAATGTTTGCTTACTAAACCTTATCAGCTTTACACAGCCAATTATCTTGCCTAAAAAAACAAAAGTAGCTGTTGGAAGCATAAATCCAAGAGTAAAGAATTCGTAAATTTTCCACCGCTGAAAGGACGTAATTATAGTTTGCAGTGAAGCATCTCTGGCGATTTGAAGTTTTTGAAGCTGGCTGAAAGATGGAATGTGTTTCAGGAATCTCTGGTTAGTTGAAACAGATGATGAAAATAGTAGGCTGTCAAAAGGATTGTTGTGCTTTATGGGCTTGTTCCCTACAGCTTCTGTGGGAGTCATGATACTTTAATAACATACTATTAAGGAGCAAGAAATGCTTATCACTGTATTGGATCAGTGGCACATTGAGTGGAGCAAAGTCCAAAGCTTCAACTTGAAAGGGGGGGGGGGGGGGAAAAAAACTCTCTGACCCAACATTCAGACTTGTGCAAATGCTACAAAGTGAACAGCTGGAACGTTTTTAGTAGTCTTGCTGTTCTGCAAGTGCCTGAAACCTTTGGATTCTGTTCTTTCAAAGCCAATGGAACACAGGATATTAAGATCTAAAAGCAGTTTCCTGAAGAAGCAGATCTTAAACAATTCTACAAGTATGTTATGTTTTTTTAAAGAAAAAAAACACTTCACTGCGCTGTAGAGCTTTTAGCTGCTACAAGTAACAGGAACGTGGGTTGCAGCTTATTAGGAATTGGATGGAAGTTTGCCAAAAACCACCTTGAGTTAAAAGTAAATGGATTGTAATGCTTCTCTGTGTCAGTAATGGTAACTCATCCATGTGTCACTCAAAGGCAAGACGTCTTGTCCACTGGATAGGAGTGCTTACAGATGAGATTTAGATTCCCAGCAATTTAAATTCTGCTGATAATTCCAGATGAAGCTTAAGGCAGAAAGGAGCCAAGGAGTACCAGGAGAGCTTGTGTTCAGTATGCTGTTTAGGATACATTGAGTTTTGACTCTGTTAAGGTTTAAACATTTCAGCTTTTCTTAAGCAGAGGCAGGGGAAAAAAAATTGGGGATCTATGTTTTGAGGAGTGGTGATTATGTTTTTTTTAAGTCCTTCAGTATTCTATCTCAGAAGTGGCTTTTTTTTTTCATGGCTACTTGGATTTTAACAACCTGTGGACAGTGTAGGAGCAGAGTTTTTAGTGTGAACATCGTGATTACATTCCTAGAGGTGAAACTGCATTTTGTCTACATATGGTCTTCTGTAGTTCTAAGAGCATAATTAATACTGGAGATGGTCTTTTGCTTTTACCTTTCACATGAGGTAGTGAGCATGTCCCCAGATCTCCACTTCTACTCTAAATCATAGAACAAATCATGAATCTTAGAATGGTTTGGGTTGGAAGGGACCTTAAAGCCCACCTGCTGTGGGCAGGGCAGCCAGCCATCAGACCAGGCTGCCCAGGGCCCCATCCAACCTGGCCTTGAGCACCTTCAGGGATGGGGCACCACAGCTTCTTGGACAGCTGTGCCTCACTGTCCTCTGAGTAAGAATGTCTCATAAATGTCTATGTAAAGTGTACTGCTGTCATACATAAAGGCTGTATTTCAGTAAGGAGGAGGTGGCTCTGTGCCTAGTTTTTGTGGCTTCATCGGTGATTCACTGTAGCACACACATTCTTTAATTAGTGCTAAATGCAGTGGGTCAGATACCAGAAGATGTTTAGGTGAAGTCCCAGGAAGCTCCATATGGGCTAGTTTAACTTGTTTCTGTGTGGGAAGAGCTTACAGGCACAAAGTGTCACATTTCGGAGCTGGGACCCTCTTGAACCAAAACTGAGCTCTTATTATACACATAAACTGTTTCCATGCTGTGCTACATAGAGACATATTCCCAAAGGCTTTGTTGCTGTGTGATAAATACACTCCATACTTTAACCTCACTGTAGTGTGACACAGAGGGACCTGAGTATGTTTTTTCTTCCAAGGGTATTGACTGTTCTACAGTCCGAATAACGCCATTGATTCAGAAAAGGAAATAACACCTGATTGGGATTGATCAGCTAAGCATGGCATTATCCTGTAGACAATTTCCCACTAAGGAAACATATTAAACTGGTTTTTTTTGTGTGTTTTTTTTTTTGGTGGTTTTTTGTTTTTGTTTTTTCTTTTTTTTTTTTTCTTTTAAGGAATAATAGTAAGTGAATGAAAAATGAGAAATAAATGCTTTCATGCTGTATTTATCAGCAAAACAGATTGCTCCAGTCAGGTTGACCTCTGAGAGAGTTCAGTTTGAGAATGTACAATTGCAAGTGAGAAAAACATTTATTTTGCTGTGGTAATGTTAAGCAGGTTTTTGTTATGAGTGATTTTTTTTCATATGGTTGATTTAAACTAGTGTGGTTGCTAATGCTTTTCTAAAATTACAAATATTGATTGCTAAATGAAAACCTTTATTATTCTTCAGCTTGTGAATTTGGCACCGCTGAGACACACCTGGGTTTGAAAATGCATTTTTTAAGGATGTTGCAGTAGGCATATCTGCTGCCAAAATCATGTGTTACATACAGAAACCTGTCACTCACTGCTCAGCTTAATGAAACAACATAGAGTGCTGTTCAAAGGAAGTCACACATCATGCATTAGCACAAGGATATTGAAAAAGCTGAACACAGATGCACAGTAGTGCTCAATGTCTCTGGTTGTTGTTTCAGAGCAGAGGGCAGCAGTAAGATCCAAGCCCGAATAGAACAACAGTCTGCCCGAGCATCTCAACCTCCTCCACAGTTCAGAGCCCCAACCAAGCCAGCAACTGGACCTAAAACTTCTCCTTTGAAAGATAATCCTTCACCTGAGCCTCAACTGGATGACATTAAGAGAGGTAAAGAAGGGTGTGTGACTTCTGGGTTTGGATTGTTTTTCTTCTTTTTAATAAAAACTATGATTTACAATGTATAAAAATGTGTTAGAATGTTCAGGGATTAGAAGCTGGTTCTTTACAATTGGTTTGTTGTCTTATATCTCATCTTAAGGGTGAATTATCTATTCTCTTCTGCCAGCATATAGCTATTTATACTGCAGTGTTTTCTGGTATGAGAGAGCTTCCTCCTTGTAAATAACTTTCTTTCTTCCAAACTATTTCTCTGATATGGAAAGACAACAAAAGAAGTGTGAATTCAGAAGATAGAAGTTACTGCAGCTGAATGCTAGATGGGCTGAATGGGTGTTTTAAACAACGGCGACAGCTGCTGATCCAAGATGTAGTGAGGCAGTCAAGTAGCTTGGGGTTAACCCTGTGTAAAGCAAGGTCAGAACCATTTAGCAGGAAGGCTCAGTGACTGTGTCCTCATTACAGGAACTGGAGTCTGGGCCATGTTAAGCAGTGCTAGTAGGGGAAGGATGAAGGAGAGAACAAGCCAACTGCTTCCAATACCATGGCTCCTCTGTAGCTTTTATCACACCTGCCATATAGTGCTGTACCTGCTCTTCAAGTGTCTTGAAGCACTTCAAGGGACTGTTGCCTCAACTGTGTCTCCTTCTTAGGCAATGTATTGTCTCAGTGTTCTACTGTGGGCTCACTTTCTTTGCCCAAGTCCTTCCTTTCATGCTGGAGTTACTTTGCTGCAGTTAATACTGTCAGAATGAGGAAGATCTTAAATTGAGATTTTTATTTGGTTCTCTTAGGTTACTTATCTGGCACCAGACACAATTACATTCTTTTTAAGGCTGTTCTTTCTCCTAGTGTTTTCTTTTTGGATCTCTTCCCTTATCCCATATAGCTACTTTTGCCTTTAGACTTAGCCTATGTTAATTTCCCAGTCTGTGTTGATTATTAGTGGGGCTTTTTTTTGTCTTTTCAGCTCTTGATAATCACTGAGTGACACTTTTACAGCTGAGCTGTCTGTGTGTCTGTATAGGTGCTGACTGGTTTCACTCTTTCACAGCAGTAATATTTTCAATACCTGGATGCTGGTCAGCAGACAGAATCGAAGTCTGAGAGTTTGTTAGCTACAGTTCCCTTAGCTGCATTGCCATTTTTATTTCCCGTGTAATAGGTAAGGAGAAAGCTATCAGGTTATATATCAATTTAAAAACTGAATCAGTTGTAAATTTTAAGTGTCTTTATATATAATGTATAATCAGATACTTAAAATAGGGGGGGGTGCTCTTCTGCATATACATGGCAATTGGTAAAGGTCATGTTTTTACAGCAGAACAATTACGTTTGTCTGTTGTGACATCTGTACTGCAAGAACTATTTTCTAGCAGTCTAAAAATATGTCACATCATTCAGAACTGTTATAGCTTTGGAGTTTTTTGCCACATGATTGTCTTCTGTTGGAAAGTACCTCCAAACAAATGATCTACTGAGTTTGGTTTCTAAAATCAAACTAAAGAACACCTGACTTGTACTAAAAGTAGAGTGTTGAATTGGTATTTCATAGAGAGAATCTTTAAAGGCTAAAAAGAAAGAGGGAAAATACCTGGGCAGTTTGCTTTCTGCTTTCACTATGTGCTCTATTTTTCTAAGCATTTCTCAACCTTTCAGCACTTACTGTCACTTCCACCATTGATTATCTAGAGCATGGCTGTCCAACCTTTCAGTTTGCCTGGGCCGCATTGCATGAAGAGGAATTGTCTTGGGCTGCATATAAAATACACATATAACATAGTTAATATCATATAAGTGAAAAACTTTATTTTTATATATTTGTATTAAAACTAAAAAGGGCATCAGAAACATAAAACTAATGGATTTTATAAAACTACCTTTGTGTTGTGAAACTAATGCATCAGTGTCTGGTTTGATGACAGTGGTTGCAATTCTCAGTGAGTTCTCCATGTGTCCATCACAGATTTTTTTTTATCTAATTTTACTCTTCCTGTGCTTCATCCTTGAAAATATTTGTTCACAAATGTACATACAGCCAAAAAGCAATGATGTGAACAAGGTGTGACTGTGAAGCAAGGGGTATTTCTCTCTGATCAGATAGAGCTTATGAAGGTTTAGAAAAGAGACTTGATCAAATTTTGTCTTCAAGTTGAATGTCTGATTGTAATTCTATACATTTCATTTGAAAATTCACCAGTTATATAATTCTGTTGGTTGAAAATGGAGTCACAAATACACACATACACACAAAGGTGTTTGTTTTTTTTTGCAATCTTGAAACCTATTTTCAAACTTTTATCAAAGCAGAAAGCACAGCTGCATATTTTTCAGTGTTCACAGGACTGTACTTAGCCAATATATCAAAATGCATAAAATTATTTGCCATTACTTGAGCTTGCCATAGTTTAAGTCTCATTTGGAATGCTACTGTGGTTTGAAACATAGAACAGATAAGCTGGTTTTCACCTTGAAGACACATGTCTAACTCATTAAAATGAGCGACCAAATCCACACAAAAAAAAACCAAATCACCCAACTGTTTCATACTTCTTGTGAACTTTTTGAAACGTTGAAAATTACAAGACTTGTCAGCACTGCATGAGTATTGCGGGTATTTCTTCCAAAGAGAACATGTTAACTTATTTAATAACTTTACAAAATAACACAAGCCCAACTTCAGTAATGAAATAAGAAAACTTACATGTCTGCTTAATAAAACACGCGTCTTCACAGGCACACACAGGGGTAGGTGGGTTAAAATATTGTTGTGGCCAATGACTGCATTATGCCAAACAGCACGACACATGTCATGTGCAGCACATGCAGGTTTCAGTTCACCTGTGTGTGGTGGTGCAAAAGGCAGTCAGCCCTGCGCTGTGCCCTCTGCACTGTTCCACTATTCCCTGCTCAGTTTGTGTTTGAGCCTTGTGCAGTCGACTCATGAGAAGTATCTCTGAAAGTCAAAGAAAAACATTAAAAGTTTACAATCTTATGGGGGCTCATTACTGGCTGCCCCAGGCTGTGTGCAGCCTGTAGGTTGGACACACCTGATGTAGAGCATCAGCATTACTAAACTATCTACTTACTGAGAAAGTACTTGGCAAAGATAGGGCTAAAGTGGCACCACTGTATAACAAAAACAATTAAGAGAACTTAAATGCAGAAGCTGTAAGATAGTCTCCAGTCCTTTGATGTGTATCTTCATGGTTAAAGACTTTTAAGCTGTGAAAAGATTGTGTTCTTTCCGTTCAAGCAGTGGCTTTTCCTGTGGTTGAATTAACTCTGGTGTATGAAACAGCAAACGTAAAGATGAAATTCTATGCTTCTTCTCTAATGGACATAGCACAGAACTTAAAATCCTCACAGGAGGTCATTGAAAACATTGCTGTGGCACTATGACTCTCCCTGCTCCCAGTATGCCCTATTCAAGGGTGTGGTAAGACACAGCCCTTGTGATGTTTAACAGTAGTTTTAAGCCAAGCCCAGTGTAGGTTTTTGCTTACCTCCACTACCCTCAGCTGTGCGTTCCTTCAACTCCCCATAAGAATGAGCTGACTTCCAGGTGACTTCCAGATGACTTCCAGGTCAGTCAGTCCTTGCATCCATCCTTTTTTGCAGCTGTCCAAATAGCAGTGCTTGAGGACAGAGGCAGAACACATGGGAGGTAAACCAGTCCTTTGTGCAGGCAGAAAGGCCTTTGGGAGGCTGTCTGTAGGGTCCTGCACTAGAAGAGTCTTTTGCTGTGCAAGCTTTTATCTTGCCCTCCTGCATGAAAGGAGGAACAGAGAGGGTAAGAGCTTATTCTTTTGAATACGTGGCTACTTATGATCAAAAATCATTAAGCAGTGAACATTTGCAAAAGTGCAACATGATAGCCATTTGTGTACATGAGATTACTGGCATTCATGAGCCGTATTTGACCACGACAGAGATGTTTTAATTAATATTGACATAATTAAAGCACACATTAACTAAAAGAACCACATAAACGTATATCTGGTTTGGAAACTATAGATTCAATGCTTAAGAATCTGAGCAGGTATTATTTATTTAAAAGGCAGCTGTAGTCTTGTAAGTATTATGCCACAGAACAGTATTTGTCTCTCAAGGACTTCTCCACCAAAATTGTTGCACTTCACTGTGAAGTACTGCCTCTTCTAGCTGCCATCTCTGCATATTCAAAATGCCAAAATCAAGTTGATTTCTCTCCAGCTTGCATACCATTATTAACAGCAAGTATTCTGCTATGAACATACAGCCTTATTCCCCCTAATGCTGAGTGACATTATTTCCAAAAGCCTGTGGTAGTCTTGCAGTCCAAGGTTAGGGCTTTAGTTAAAAATCCTGCGTGGCCTATTTGTTTTGAATGAAGAGGCAAGAACCCTTAGCCACAATTACTGGAAGAGATTAGGGCCTTTGGTATAAAGTACACACACAAAAGAGCCCTGCTGAGAAAGGCTGTTGAATTATTATTTTTTTTACTTTTAAAAACTGCATGGACTGTCAGTATAAAACAGTAACCCATTTTCTTTTCCTGGAAGTAAACCTACAGCTGTAACATTCCAGATGCAAAAGATTCCCCTGGCAATCTCAGCCTTTTCAGATGATGTAGATTCAATTAAGGCAAATGTTCAAAAGTACACTGTGTGAAAAGCTTTCTTAAAGCTAGCTGCTGCACATCCTGACTCTTGTCATCTTTTAAGCCTTAAAGGCTCATCATCATGAGGAGCTTGATCTTGAGGAGCAAAAAGTGGTCTAGGAAAGGTCTGATTTTTTTTCATTGTTCAGCTTAGTGTATAGGTACAGGTATGTACACGCATAGCTATTTTAACTGGAGGCATTGCAAGGAAGCATTTAGCTGAGGCTTCCATACCTGTAACTGCATTAAGCATGACAGGCAAATTGAAAAATGCAGACTCTGACATTTTCAAAGCAGGCCATTTTTTCCTGCAAGATTTTGGAGTCATCGTTGGCTCAGCCACATTAGTGTAAACAATGACTTTTTTTCTCATCTTTCCAGAGAAAAGACATTTAGAATTCTAGACTCAAGGAGCTAAGAGACAAGGCACCTGGAAGGAAGTAGAACAGCCTCTCTGAGGCAAATGTTGAGTAGAAAATGGCGTTGAGCTGAGTTTCCATCCTTGACCACTGTCACTGATAACACACGTACCTTTGCAGTCCTTGCCCTTCATGGTGTTGGTGGTGTTACGATTTATCTGTGTGTGTACTTTACCTTACTGCTTCAGCCAAGATGTTATCCCTTTCCCTCCTTGTATCCAAAGCTCTCATATGGGTTTTTCCAGGTCTCTTCCTTCCCAGCAGAAACCCCCCAGTGCTGCTACTCATCTCTGTGTTAGCTAGGTTAATTTTATTTTCCCAACCACCAGCTTGCATCACTTCCCTCCTTCATTTCTCTCCTCACCTACCATACTGAGTTCAAACTCCTTGCTAAGACTTTTTGTTTTCCTTCTTTAGTCTCTGGAGAGCACTTCCTATTGCATCCTTTCCCTTTCAACACCCATTTCTCTTGGATTGCTTCACCATCCTTTTCTGATTCTTATTTTCCCACTGTTTTGTAAGCTGCTTTCTGGATTGGTATGTTCTTTCCACTTCTACATACCAAGACACTCCTTTTTGACCATAGACTCTACCTCAGTAAGTACTGTAATTCTCACTCATCTTTCTACAGACCTATTTATTGAATCTTCTTGCTTTGTGGACTGCAGTCTGTATGTGGTTGTGCTTGCTACAATCCAGAATATTGTAGCAAAGTGTTAGCAACACTGTAACTTACAGCTAACGATTCTTATCCTTATTAAAAGTATGCGGAAATTTCATATTGTGAAGCTAGGAAAAAAATATTTAAAGGGAAAGTGCTTTTATTGCTGTTTACTTCTCCCCTATGTCTTTCTTAGCCTTGAACACAGAGAACATTTATCATTTGAAATATTAAATAAGGGTAGGTAAGAACACCGACTTAACAGCACTAATTTTTACATGTAGCAGATTCCAGCCATGAAATGGATTTGTAAAGCTTGTAAGACTCTGTTGGGAAGGACTGAGAAAGTCATTACAGTACAAAATAACAGCTTCTGTTGGCCTAATTGCATATTTTTCCCCTCACTTCCAATGGTCTCTCATGCTACGTCTTAATGATGAAAAGGGAAATTTTGCCTGGCATACTAATAAAGCACAAAAACCACAGTTGATCTAGTCGGGGATCTCACTTCAGGAAGTAGATTTGAGGAACAACCCCATTATCACTAAATACCCTGCTGGAGTTAGTAATACAGTTGTTCTCTTTCAATATGCCTTCCTTGTCTCTAATTCAATATAGCTATAGCACTTGAAATTGAGCTCTGAACTTTGAAATTGAAAAGTAGCAGCTTCAGAACAGGCAACGGAAAAGTTAATTTCTGAAAGCAATACCTGCTGAGCTAGGGGAACTCCTGCCAGCAAATTATGTGGAGGCTGAAAACTTAGCTGTTACACTGAAGTGTTAAGCAGCCCAAGGAAAACTGATCTTATTAAAAAACAGAAGAGTTCCAGTTGTTCGCATTTACTTGTGCGTGGTCTGAAGACAGTAAGAATTAAAACTGTGCCATTTTTACATGAAGGAGGGACTCGCTTTGTATGCTCTGGGTATGCCATATCAGGAAGATGTCCCTAGCTCAGGAGCTGTGCTTCATCTCAGTCTGAGTAACTCTCAAGACTGATCTAAGGTAAATTACTCCTAGTGTCAGTTCTCCATTTGTTGGGTAGGCACAGTTATGTTTCTGTTGTCTCTTCTTTCATCCTTTTTTCTTTAGCCCTTAAGTTGTCCAGGACAAGCACTGAGTTCTTACCTTGTGGGTGTAGAACTGCTAGCACAATGAGAGCCTAAATTTTGATGGTTTCTTATACTTTGAATAACACGTGTGAATACTGTTCCTTCCTGGAAACCTTCCTACATGAAGTAAGTAGTTAGATACTCAGCTTTGTGCATAGATACAGGAAAAAAAAATGTTCCTCTAACAGGGTTTGTAATTACAACAAATTTAACAATGTGGAATGGTTTGTGACTTACCTTAAGGTCTGCACAGTAACCAGTTGTTCAGCCAGCACCAACTTTTGCTGATGAGGCTGTCATGCTATTCCACTATTTCTTTATGCTGGTAACCATAAAGTGAAGTGTGACTGACTTGAATAACTTCCCAGTTTCAGAGCAGTCCGTTTTCCATGGCTACTCGTTAGCTCTATGGCACCCCTGTCACTACTCTCCAGTGTGTGAAGGTTCTCATCTGTTCTTGCCTGTCCCACTGCTAAGTTACCTGATGTCATTTATCTGTTTCCTGAGTTTCTTTAAAATGAGCTGTGTGACTTTGTGCTGGAGCAGTTTCATACACTCTTAAGGCAAAGCAGCTTCTGTTGTGGTCATATGCCTATGCTTTCTCTCTCTCTTTGCATTTACCAGAAGCCTAAATGTCACTGACTTCTACCAGAATTTGGAATCCTGCATGTTTAAATGCTTTAAAAGAAAAAAAAAAGAAAAAGGGCTGGCTTTTGGCCTGTAATGCTCATTGAGAAAATGTGTTTAGTTTGTATTTAAAGCATAAAAACTTGTGGGAAAATAATGAAGCAGGAAGTGTTTTCGTAAGTGTAAAGTTTATAAGTAATAATAACAGAAATGAAGGTTTTGTGGCACTAAACTTTGCTGTTCTTCTAATTCAGCTGCAACAACTGGGTTGAAAAAATGTCGGGATGGTTTGTTTCTTCTTTCCTGACTCTCTCTTTTTCATACGAGCTATTTTGATGTTATAAATTGTACTTGACAAAACGATTGCATTTTCGTATTCTTTTCCCAAATTTCATGAGGCTTATTCATGGTTCCAACCAGATCAGTGTCCTTTCATTTCAGAGCTGAGAGCAGAGGTTGAAATTATTGAGCAGATGAGTAGCAGCAGTGGAAGCAGCTCATCGGACTCAGAAAGCTCATCTGGAAGCGAAGATGAAAGCTCCAGCAGTGAGGGGGAAGAGCTAGCACATGTTTCCCCTTCCCAGCCACCTCACCAGCAGTATAACAATAGGAATGCTGTTGCTAACGGCACCAGCAGGCCACAAGGAAGCAATCAGCTCATGAGCACGCTCCGTAAGTAAAGCTTCTGTCTTATTACTCTGGAAAGCTGCTTGAGACACTTATCTAGCATGTTAAGCTAGCTCCATGAACTACAGTTTGCCCAACAGTAATCCCAAAGAGGTGCAATGGCTGAAGTATGTGGACTGGTGTTTTGTTTTTTTTTAAGAGAAGGCTGAGACGTATCTGAAGCTGTGGAGATTGCTTCAGTCTGGTCTGAAACCTGTGGGCATCGGCATGGTGACCCCCTGTTGACCATGCTGAGTCTCGATTCAGGCCTCCAAGTAGAAAGAGTGAACAGCAGAACATTAGTGCAGGTGGACATGGTGCACTGGAGGGTAAGAATTACTGTAATGTGAAAACACGGATTAGGCTTTACGCTGGATCAGGTTCAGTGGACTTAAAATACTACATTTATAAGAAACCATAACTTATTTATCATAATTTATTTTAAATTTCTCCTGAGGCATGTTTGAGTACATCTCTTGCAATCCGCAAAAAGGGAACTGGTAGAGTTCAAATGCAGATAAATGTAGGGTTTCCAGCTTCAGGACAAGTTTAGGTATTATACAGATGATACTGAAAAGGCTTGCTGGTAAACTGGCAAAGGCAGTGTTCCTGACAGTAGTGAATGCCTGAGGTAACACTTGGGTGAAATCCAAAGTTCAGCAAAGTCAGCAGGACTCCTTCCATGTCCCTGTTTCTGTTGGTGAGCTGCCTCTTCCCTGCTTCTTTTGGGCTGCAGTACTGCAGAGGTTATTCCAGAAATCTCTGACCCATGTAGGATTTGGGAGCTGTTGAGGCAGCTCCTCTTTTTTTGTGCAGTGATTTCTGCCCTGATTAATATTGAGTATTCAAGTCACTGGTGACCGTAACTCAAATTTCCCCAAAAGAGGGAAAGAGATGAAGAAATCCAGGGTGTAGCTGTTGCAGGGCTGCTCTGCAGAGGACTTGTGTTTGGGACAGCATCTTGGAAGAGCACCCATAGGGCTGGGTTCAGTAACCAGAACTCCAGCGTGATTATTGCACGCTTTTACCCCATCCACTTCCCCAGGTTACAAGTGCTCTGCAAGACAGGCTCTAAGACTGTCACTTTGATCCACTTCCAGTCCTTCCTGTGTTGGATCTCTGCTCTTTGGAGGGCTGCCCTTGGCCTTCCTTAACCTTCATGTCCTGTATCAGCTGATTTCAGCCAGTAGCTTTGAGTTGCAATGGCTCTAACATTATTTCTGGCTTACTGACATGTGGAGACCTTACATTGGTTACCCAATCTGCCTTAAAACAACAAAGTCTATTTTAATAAGGTCGAGAAAGCCAGTGAGTTCCTCAATGCCTTGTCCCAGAGCTGTATAGAGGAGCTTGGTGGGTGGATGCTGTGGGATGCCTTCTGCAGCTGCTAGCAAAGGGAGTGCTGTCCTCCCACTGGGGAGCAGATTACGTGGCTGTGTCGGACCTGGATCAGGGTGTGTATGAACCCTGTGCAGTTCTTAATGCTCTTGGGCATGGTGAACAACTCCCTTAAACAGAGATGACATTTGCATTCAGTTCTTGTGCTTATTTTTATCTTGTAGTGTACATGTGGCTGTACTTTGGTTTGATTGCAATTAAGTGTGCCTACCCACTTCTTGTGTTTTGTTGTTTTTGTTTCCCATAGGAAATGACTTGCAGTTGAGTGAATCTGGGAGTGACAGTGATGACTAGAAGCTGAGCTTTTCCTGCTTCTCTTACATATACATGAAGAACTAAATTACCTTGAAGTGATCATATTGCTTACAAAGAGGATCTGGCACAGGAATACTTCCACATGTTGAATTTTAATAGAAGGAATGTGTAACTTTGTAAAATATCAGATGTTGAGGGCTGTTTTACTTTGCAAATTGAGTGTATATTTTGTGTATATTCTTATTCTTTAAAAGCTTTACATAGGTGTGTACAGTGGGGAAGCCAGTATATGCCCCTGTGTTCTTATCTGTTCATTATTTGTAAGCTTAACGTGTAACTTCATCATGTCATCAGAAAATTTCTTATTTGTAGGAGATATTCAGTCCATAGTGGAAGATATTCAGCCCATTGTGTCTTTGTTGGGGGGCTTTTGTAATATAGGGTGAGTGCGTGCCAACAATGAGTTTAAAAAAACAACAACAACAACCATGCAGAACCTAGAGTGTGCACTGAAGTGGGACTGTTATAAATTAAGCATCAACACTAAGTTGATTTATTTGATTTGGGACTTTTCTAATGTGTTTTTATTGCTATTTATGATTGATTTAAAGGACATACTTTTCAATAGTTGGAAAGGATAAATCATAAAACCATGTTTGTCACAAACCTTGCTGCACCAGTGCCTTATAAGCAGGTCTTTAAATGGAGCTTCCTGCCACCTCTCACATAGGGAGCAATACTGAAACCTCTTCAGATTGCTTTTACAAAGAAGAGCTATATTTCACATACAGGTCAGCTGTGCTCTGAGGGCAGCTACTCTAGCATGATATAGGATATACGTCAGTCACCTGAGCACATCCAAGTAAGATCCAGATCAGCATTTTCTCATGCAAATAAAGCACCTAATTTAATTCAGACATTTAGTCCTAGAAATACGTAGGAGCATGATTGCCAATGAAATTGCAGTGTCACAAATAGGAGATGATGGACTTGCTGAAATTGTAAGACCCAGAGCCTTGTTTGCAGTTTCCTAAAGGATGCAGAAAGAGGAGATGACGAAGCAACTGTGAAACAGCACGAGCCTTTCTCCCACCACAGCTTCCAGGTAGACTTTAGTCCATACTATTTGTTGGATGTGATCTCTGTGCTTGGCAGAATTACACAGAGCAAGAAATGTTTGCTTACCATGAAATTCACCCCTGTTTAAGGGGGCTTAAAGGGTGCTCGGCTGGATTATCATTAACTTCTTGCTCTGATGGAAATGAGTTCCAGGGCAGCCTCTTAATCTTGAGCACAAGGCTAACTTTTTAAACCCCAAATTCAAGTGATGTAGGCTGAGTGACACTGCAGTTGTGGTGTAATCCAGTTGGAATTAAACTGGATTGGATGCCTCTCCATTCTTTAATGTCTGCTTTGCACTGCTTTTGTCTGATAGTTTGTGTTGTAACTCCTGTTTGTTTACCGAGCTCTTTCCTTTTTTTTTAAGGTATCGAAGAGCAGGGTGTCATTGGAAGGGAGATTTTATTAAATGGTTTATTTTTTTTGCATTCGATACATATTTAGGCATATTTTTGCATTACTGTACATAACGTTTAAAAATAATTGTTTTTTTTAAAGTGTTTTATGATGTGGGTACATATTTTAACATACAATTATGAAATATACTTGATGTAAAGCCACAGCTGATGTGATTTGTTTGGGGTTTTTGTTTTTTTTTTTTTTCTCCTATTCTTCTTCTGTGAGTAAATGTGCTCACAGTATTACTGCTTGTGCTTGAAAGAAAAGCAGCAGTGAGATGTTTTCTTTGCCTCAGTCATTGGCTGCACATACACTCTAAAATCCAGGACATGTCATAGGAAGTTTACTAATTATGTATGAATAAAATACGTGGAACTTAAGAGGATAAGACAACAGCAGGCTGCACTGATTTGAATCACCACTTCAACTGTGGTTTAAATCAGCAAGCAGGAAAGCTTTATTCGCAGTCAGTTTCTGCCTTGCTTTGTGTTTGTACTCAAGGTCATGGTTTATGGTTACCTCCCATTTCCTCCCCTCCAACCACAGCAGCATATTTCCATACAGATGCCGATCGCTGCTACATTTCAGCCACCCTTTGTGTCCCCTGGAGGTGTGTTGTGTCAGGATTGCAGCTTGTGAGCATTTCAGCCGCGTGCCGCGCTCCCAGGCTGCGACAAACGGCTCCCATTGGGCTGGTGAGAAACGTGGCGGCCCACAGCTTGGTCATGGCTGTAGGGCAGTCCCTGCCTGTGTGGGACCGGCCTGTCCCCTCCCTCCCACTATCACAAGTGGCTCCAGGCATCTCCTCCCTGAGAAGCTTTCTAGAATGTACCCTGCCCACAGGTACGTGGTGTGTCTGATGGAGGTCAGCCCTGTGCAAGCATTGGTGGGCAGCTCATAGGGCAGAGAAGCCAGCCGCCCCCTCATTATGTGTCCTTTAATGAACGTCAGTGTTAAAGCTATTGCCAGCCTGATGTTTTGATGGGGCTCCCAAAGTTTGATGTCTTGTATGCTGAGGAGCCCTAAATGTTACTTATCTGTTGTTGGTGATTTGCAGCGAGTTCTATTCGGATGGAAATGGGAATTGAAGTAACTTGCAGAAAAGCGGTTATTTAGAACTCTTTGAGTTAGTTGACTGGGGATATATTTAACAGGCTAGAGAAATAAATGGGCTAAAATACTTTTTGATGAAACCTCTTAATGGAGCAAAGTGTTCCAGATGGTTCTATCTTAGCACTAGCAGGTCTTAGCACCTTAGGCTAATTTTTTACTCGTAAACACTTTTATACGACAATTAGTTTCAATGCGAAAAAACAATGAGTATGGAATGCAATTATCAGAATGAATTGAATCAAAGTAAACACTTCTTCACGTTCATGGGAGAGCTGCCCACTGGCTTTGGTGAGGTCAGCATTAGTCTCTGATGGTTTCTTCCGTTCAGTGTCTTCCACCACTGCAGTGCTTTGACTTGCCTTAAGACTTCACCAGCAAACAGGGCCTGCTCATGACTTTTCCCTTAACTAGAATTGTTTTAGTACTGATAGTCAATAATGATTTAAACTGTAATTTATGACAATCTCCTTGAATCCATACGGTTACTTTTTCATTTCTTTAATGCAAATATAAAAGATTGGCTTGTTGAGAAGAACTAATAGGGGAATCATAGTATTCTTGAGCGTTGCTCAGAATAACTCAGAGGGGTGATGCTCCAATTTTGAGGCATTGTGCCGAGACTGATCTTCACAATTTGCATTTTTACAGACTAGCCATGTGCCTGCTTGTGGTTATGTATAAAATCAGTTTGCTGGGCAAAGCTTTATAGTCTTCTTTCCTCCTTCAAAGTCTATTTACGTGAATAAAAATGAAGTTCAACAATCCATGCATGTATTTCTTTATTTTTTAATTTGCAAACTAAGAGAAATGAAGCCTGGAATTGCATGTAATGGAGAATACTTATTATCAGTAATCGCCTGGTTTTCTCAGGTAACAATGAGTGGTGATGTGTTAAATTCACTTGGTTGTTCAGAGGTTTTTATTACCCTTGTATCCGCAGTCCGTAGATAGGAAAGGAAAATAAAAGTAGTGTCGAAACAAAAGCTGAGATGTTGGGGAATCATTGGGACAAACGAGTAAATCTGAAGTAGTTGAATGTCAGCGTACTTTGTGCACCCAAATCCTGTCCTGAGGAGATAAGCTGACTGAACCCAGCTCTGGCTTCTATGAGAAGGGCAGACATCAGGAGGTAGCTTTCTACAGTGAGGCTGATGGTGCACTAGGTGGACTAGGTGGTCTTTAAGGACCATCCAATACTATTGATTCCATGTGAGGGGAAAGGCCCTTGAGCTCCTACTACTACTGTGAGGGTGTTCTCTCACTGAGCCTTGGCCTGCGCTAGCTGCATGCATTTAGCATCACTATTATAAGTAAAATTCACCACAAGTATTGGAGGCCACTTAAAAACGTCTTGCTAAAGGGATGTGACCAAGAGTTTTGGTGAGACAGTTGATGCTGCTGTTTCATTTAGCGCTGCCAGTGGGTTTTGTGTGCCCACACGTGACATTTTGGCCATTTGTGGGTGGGAGCAGGGGTCAGAACAAGGCTGACTTCTTTTTTTCTGTGTGCTGTTGGATTGCAGTTGGACCATGTGTTTTAAAACCATTGCTGACTAAATAAATCAGACAAATTACGGGATTTCTTGGCAGGAATCCTGTATATTTGGCTTGAAATCTCATCGAATCTGTAAATTCTGGTACATCTTCTGGTGTCATACAGCAAAATGCACCTGATGGACTGTACTTTTTGCACTTCAAGTCTTTGGCCAAAGTACTGCCAAATCAGTGCATTGCTGTACCATAAACACCAAGGGCAATGGCTGAAGCTTCCTTAAACACAGCAAAAAAGATGCGCTCTTCTTCCAGTTTAGTCTGGGGGTTAGAAATGTTCAGATTTTCTTTTGTATAAACAAGGCTGTGATTCCAGCTACTTTAACGCTTGAAACTTTCTAAACAACTGCTGAAAACTGGCTTTCTAAGTCACAGATGTGTCCTATTTTCAAAAGTAACCATGTCTAACTTCCAAGGAGACCGCACTGACAACCTAGAGCAAATGCATTTGCAACTGACTGTTGCAGCCTGCCAGCAGGAGAAGGGTCTTACCGCGTGGTATCAGCTTTGGGATTAGCTCTGAGAAGCCTGGATCTTCTGGCCCCAGGCTCCATTTGTGAGTCCATGGGTGTCATCTGAAGAGAGCGGGTTAGGAAAATGTTGACACTCAGAGAAGCACGGGCTCCTGATTCATTTGGGAACTCTTGGACATCTCTCTCTGTTTCTCTTGAGTAGCATTTCCATTCAGAAGATTAATTTGCATGCATTTTTGAATCCTCATCATTCCCTCTGTGATTTTAATTCTCTTGAACTTTTGTGAAAACAGTTCTATCCATGGGCATCCATGTGCAAACCACCCTATATGAGGCACAGTTTTGCATGGCCTGATCTGTAGGAAAGCTTTCCCTGCATGTTGTAAATAAGAAGCAATTTTTCACTTCCACACAACCACAGCCAACCTCTGAACTCTACCAAGACCCCTTTGTAACTTGGGGGGTTGGCTTTTTCTTCCACAGCTATGACCCCTCCTTAGCATTTTCCTACCGCCACCCTTTATAACCCTTGACAAAAACAACCAGGCTCGTGTTGGCCTTAAGACAAAGGAGATCCCCACATCCCACTGGAGGATACTGATTGAACCTGGCCTCCAGAGCATTTACTTCCAAAAAGAGTCCTATAGTAACCCTGGTTTACTGCACATTGGTTTCTTCAGGTTAATGCAAAAGCATGGCTGTCCAACCTGCTGGCTTGCCTGCACTGCACTGAGTGAGGAGGAATTGTTTTGGGCTGAATATACGTAGGGTTCTCCAAAAGTAATGCCTCCTATTTATTTCTATGGAAATGACGACAGATATAAGAAGTATAATAATTCTACTTGCGTCTTGGTTTCAGTCAGCACAGTGTTAATAGCACACTGCTGTGTAGTTGTTGTTGGGCCGAGCCACTGCCATGATGGCAAGGGGCAGCTGCAGGGTGGGCTGGGCCAGGCTGCCCTTGGGACATGGCTGGGATAAAGTTTAAAGTGCTTTATACACTGAGAACAGCACCCAGTTTCTTTCTGTGCTACTGAGGCTGAAGGCAGCATCATAAAAAGGCAGGTGTCAAGAAAATAAAGTCTTTAATTAGATATTAGCTAGTCAAGAGACTGGGTTTTGCAGTTAATGAATCCAGCCCATCCACTCACTTTCCAAATGCCATCAGGAGGCTCTACGGTGCAGTAAATACACTACAGCTGTGCCTGTGCTGGTGACCAGTACAGCTTGGAAATGGGTCCATAACGCAGGAGGCTGCTGAGTTTGCACTGTTCACACCATGTGCCTTTCATACGAGAGGAATCCACTCTGTGAGCCCTTTTCGTGATGCAAACCAGAGCACAGTGAGTGGAGATGGCTGGGGCATTCACTGTGTAAGTGCTCTCTAACACTGAGCCAGCCCCTCTGTGAAAATAACAGGAGAAGAAGCACATTAAAAAATGCTGCTGGATCCCAGGAGCACAACATTAAACTTTATAGCCATGGTATTAGTAGATGAATCATGCTGAATAATAACACATGATTAAATAGCTGAGAAACTCCTATTTTCACAAATGTTAAAGCATGAACAACATTCCTGTGGAATGCACATGAATCTCCATCTGACTGTTATGTGAGATGTAAAGTGACTGCACCAAATCCAAAGGAAGGATCCAGAGGCAGAGCTACAACCAGGCCGGCCACATATTTTCTCACCCCATCCTGACCTCGCATGTCTGCCGTTAGCCTAGGGCTTGCCATTGCAGGGATTGCAGATAAATGCTGGATGCTTTGTGCTTTCAGCAGCTCTGGCTGCATTACATGGGAACACAGATCCCTTTTCTAAGGGGTGCCTGCCTTAGAACCACGGAATCACAGAATATTCTGAGCTGGAAGGGACCCACAAGAACCATCGAGTCCAATCTTGGCTCCACACAGCACCACCCAAAACCCAAACCCAATGTCTGAGAGCACCGTCCAAATGCTCCCTGAGCTCCAGCACTCAGTGCCGTGCCCACAGCCCTGGGCAGGCTGTTCCATGCCCACCACCCTCTGGCACAGCACCTGTCCCTCACCCCCAGCTGCCCTCCTCTGGCACAGCTCCATTCTCTTGTGTCTGGTCGCTGTCACACAGAGCAGAGCTCAGCGCTGCCCCTCTGCTCCCTGTGAGCAGCTGCAGCCGCCATCAGGCCTCCCTTCATCTCCTCTGCTCTGCGCTGAGCAAACACAGGGAGCTCAGCCACTCCTCACATTGCCCTCTAGACCCTTCTCCATCTCTATAGCCTCCTTTGGATGCTATCCATTAGCTGTATTTGCCCTTTGTGTCTTCACCCATCCAGTGTGACAGCAGTCACTGCTAGCACTCCATCATTTCCTATGACTGTGTCCCAGTGCTGCAGTGACAGAAGCCCACGCTGCCGATGTCGGTGTGGGCCCTACTGCCAGAGCAGCTGTGAGAGGAGCTTGTGCCCAAGCCTGGGTCAGTGTCTGTGCCTGCTATAAGGTCCTCATGGTACAACATAGCAGATACAGCCATAGCCGTGTCAGTTTACACCAGTGCTCGTATTGATGGGTTATTTCCTCTGTAGATAATACAGTCAATTTTCCTTTACTTCTGCCTTTAGAAAGAATGTAAATTACCACAGTTAAAATCACTGGGCCTTGTAAAAACCTGCCTGTGCCCAGAAAACCAAGCGTCGGAGCTTGCCTGGAGCTGAGGAAGAAGTGGCATCTTTTTCAATAAATTTACATCTCTAAATAGATGATAAGTGTTGAATCAATTTCCATATGTTTAAAATAGCAGAGCATTAAGTATTCTGGCACTTCAAGCAATCAGCTAATTTGGGACTATTATGAGAGTATCTTTTACACCAGAGGAGCAATTCATCTGAAAATCAGGAACAGTCTGCATCTCTGTGCCCTTTCAGTACAATGAAGGACAGCAAATTGTCAAGAAATCCTATTTGTTTGCCTGAAGAGTCTATGGTGTGTTATGATATTCAGGTCTTCACAAAATCAAACATTTCACCTCTTAATAAAGCAAGTGATAACACACCCCCATTTGCCAACGCAGGCTGCACAGGTCCATTGATAAGCAATGATGAAAGTGTAGCCAATGATACATGAGAGCAATGCAGGTATGTGCTTCCTGATGAAGGCAGCAGGAGCTGAGCCATGCCAGCCTCTTTGCACAAGGCAGTGTGTGAAGGCAGATGCTGCCTGCTTTCTCCACCCTTACCCCCAGGCTGCCCACATCCAGCTGGTTGGCTCCGAGCGCAGCTCACAGTTCTCCGCTCCTGCTAGCACGTCTATAGCTGAGATGAAAGAAATATTGTTTTCCAAAGGTCACTGAGCATTAAAGGTGTATGCAGCCTGTGCTCCAGAAAGCGAGGAAAGTGAACATCTTTTGGAATCAGCCGGCCTTTTTGACCTGGATGAAGTGGGATGCAGATCTCATGATGGACTTTAAAGCCAGATTAAAGGGGAGATGGATGGAAATATCTTCAGAACTTCCAGTGAAGTGATCCACGGTGTCACCCAGTTTGCTGAGTACCTAAATATTCCCACATTGCATTCCAGCATGCTGCTCACAGATGCAACGTGCCATGCATTCCGTAGATGCACAGCACCATGCAGCCTGGACACACAGCACTGACTTTGCACCACATGGCCTCAGCGTGGTACAACTGCATCGTTGTGTTCCCCCTCGCATTTAGCACGCCATCCTCCAAAATGCAGGGACTTGGATGAGGACAAATTTGGGGTGACTTGATGATTTTGTTTTAAGTTCACATCTTGGAGAAGGCAGCACCACTGGGGAAAGCTGCTCACTAGCGAGTGGATTTTCCATAGCTCAGATTTTCAACGTTCGTTTGGTGACTTCTGACTGCCAAAACAATAAGTTCAGCCAATGACTTCAAAGGAGGATATCAGGATCTGGGGGAGCAGTGGGATCCTTATTTTCTACAGATTTCTCACTCTTTTCTGGTCATTTAGAGCTTTCAACACTACGTATTTCTATCCTTAAAGATGAGAAAAACATCGATTTGAGTCTATGGGAAGCTGAGTGTCCTCAGAAGCAGGGCAGGCAGGTGGAGAATAATCTGTGAGATATCAGCCAGCTGTGAGAACGGTTCAGCGTGGCAGAGCCGCTAAGGGTGCATCTCCAGCAATTCGCTGGAGCTCACCCCGCTGCCCTTTCTGCATTTAGAGCACAGCAGAATGGTGAATAATGAGGGCCACAGGAGGACAAGCGGGTTACTACAGCTGGTCAGGCAAATTAATGCAAATTACTTGGCAGTTCACCAAAAGTAGGCCAAAGAGGGCTCTTCATAAGAAACATAAAGGAAAAGTAATCTTGGAGGTGGCCCAGTCCACAAGCTGAATGTGTTGGATTCCAGACCTGTGGGAGACCTCTGTTTCTTCAGCTTGTACAGCTTTCTATCCATCTCCTGAATCTTTCCCCTGGATCATTTAATGTCTTCAAGTCCTGACAAGTGCAAACCCCTCACCGTGTTTCCTCCCCCACTAAGGGCTGCTGGCTTCCAGCCTTCTGGCCTGTGCCCATCACTGAGGGGAGGGCTGAGGTTCTAGGTACTGAATCCTTTGCAAATCTCCCTTCTTCACCTCCTCCAGTCTGTGTAAACTGCAGAAAATCGGTTTATCCATTCACCATTGCTGCTGACTTGTACCTTTGATCTGATGTTTTGGGAACCATGCTCTATAGTACTGGGATTGATACTCTTTAATATCTTCATATTGTGTCCAGTTTTGGCCACCCCAGTTCAGAAATGAAAGGGATATCCTAGAAGGAGTCCAGCAGAGAGCCACAAAGATGATAAAGGGCCTGGAGTGTCTCCCTTACGAGGAAAGGCTGAGTAACCTGGGTCTGTTCAGCCTAGGGAAGACAGAGAGGGGATGTGATTAATGTTTATAAATATCTAAAGGGAAGTGGGAGACAAATGGATGAGGCCAGGCTCTTCTCAGTGGTGCATAAAAATAGGACAAGGAATAATGGCTTAAAACTTGAACATAGGAAGCTCAGTGATGGAGTACTTGGAACAGGCTGCCCAGAGAGGTTATGGAGTCTCCTTCCATGCAGATACTCAAGACCCTGCCTGTGTTACCTGCTGTAGGTACCTGCTTTAGCAAGGGGTTGGACTCAATAATCGCTTGAGGTTCCCTCCAACTGCTGCTGTTCTGTGACTCTGAGATTCATCAATGACATCAAACTAACAAGGTTCAAAAAAAGCAAAGTATAAGATTTTTTGCTCTGGTCGAGGTAATCCCAGATATGCACAGAAACTGGGAGAAGAACTTGAGAGTAGCCCTGCTGAGAAGGACTTGGGGGGGCCTGGTTGATGAAAGATTTAACATGAGACAAGAGAGCACCCTCGCAGCCCAGAAAGCCAACTGTATCCTGGGCTGCATCAAAAGAAGTGGGGTCAACAGATTGAGAGAGGCGATCCTGCCCCTCTACTCAGTGTTGTTGAGGCCTCGTCTGGAGTACAGTGTCCAAATGGGGAGTCCTCAGTGAAGGAGAGACAAGGACCTGTTGGAGCGTGTCCAGAGAATGGCCACAGAAATGATCCATGGGATGGAGCACCTCTCCTACAAGGACAGGCTGAGAGAGCTGGGGCTGTTCAGCCTGCAGAAGAGAAGGCTGCAGGGAGACTTGCGAGCAGGCTTTCAGTATCTAAAGGGGGGCTGTAAGAAAGGAGACATTTTCATAGCCTGCTGTAAGGGCACTGATGTGAAGGGCAACAGAAACCAGCACAAACACACAAGGAAATAAGCGAGGCCACTGCATATGAGTGTCTACGGGCTGTCAGATACGACAAAGGCTTTGCGGAACATGCTGCATTGAGGCGTTGAACATCTCAGTAAAACCTGCCAGCTTCTCTATCCCGTGGAAGGGAGATAACAAGCACAGTACAAATCAAAGTGGTGTTTTAAGGGATAAAAAGGTGTTCACGTGGGGCTTTGAAGATGCACAGAAGCCGTAGGCACGGGCACTGTGTGGGACACAATCTGTTTGAAATTGCCATTGCAGATGGATGCCAAAACGCTGCATCCTACCTGGATTTGGGAGGGCTGTGTGCACACAAGTCCCAGCCCTACCAGCACCATGCCGCTGTGCTCATACTGGGGTTTTCTGCTGTGTGACCGTCTCCTTGGGCAACGGCAGCGGGATGGGGGCTCCTTTGTGCGCGTCGCACTCCGAGAGCCCCAAGCCCTGCTCGGCCGCCCAGCGGGGTGCGACGGCCCCAGGCCAAGCGCCTAGAAGAGCACCACAGCCTCCGGGAGCTGACGAAGACGGGGTGTCACGTCAGACTTGCCGGCGTCACGGGACGGACGGCGCACCGCGCCCGGTGCCTGCCGCCGACCGGAGCCACCCGCACCGCTTGGCTCGGCGCGCCTCGCGTCCTCCCGGAAGCCTCACATCCTGGGTCGGCGCCGGCGAGACAGAAGCGAGCCCAACGAGCGGGCTCTGGGGGGCGGCGTGCTCCGAGGAACCCCCTCCCTCGCAGCCCGCCGGGGGGCGGCCAGGCCCGGCCCACCGCCCGCCGCCTCCCTCCCCCCCCCCCCTTCCCCGCGGGCCACCCCGGCACCTCAGCGGGGCGGGGGCGGGCGCGGAGCGCGGAGCGAGGAGCGCGGCGGTGGCGATGGCTTTCGAGGCGCTGGCGGAGGCTGCGGAGCGGTGGTGCGCCCGCACGCCCTTCCAGCTCATCGCCGCCGAGGAGACGGAGCGCCGCATGGACTTCTACGCCGAGCCCGGCGTCTCCTTCTACGTGCTGTGCCCGGAGGCTGCCTGCGGCGACAATTTCGTGAGTGACCGCGGGGGGGGGAGGAGAGGAGGGAGGTGTTAGAGCCGTGCCCAGGGGGCTCCGGCCTCGGGGGGAGCTCCGGGGGGCTGCGGGCCGGAGGAGCCCTCCGTGCGAGCGCCGAAAGCTGCAAGATGGAGTCGTTGGCCGGTGCGGGGCGGGCAGGGCACGGACAGCCCCCCGGCTCCCCTCGGTCCCCACGGCGCGCGATGCCCCCCCACGAACACCGCTCCTCAGCCCCTCCTTCTCCGAAAGCTTCCGCCGTGCCGCCCGGGTTCGGCTGGGGGCTCGCGGGGCCGTTTGGCAAATGGAGAATGGGCAGGGATAAAATGGAGTCGGGATGACAGCGGGGCCGTCCCTGCTGCGCCCCGGGCAGGTGCGGCCCCTCCCGCCGGGCCCCGCCGAGTTGGGCAGCGAGTTGTGGTGCCGGGGTGTCCGATCGCGGCCCCCGCCCCCATGGGGAGAGCCTCCTCGTCGCCGAGGGTGTCGCGAGGTCGTAGAATATCCCGAGCTGGAAGGGAATCTTAAGGAACATCGAGTCCGACTCCGGCTCCTCGCTCGCGGGTGTGGAGCGCCGGTTGGGTGCAATTGAAGGACTGCGGCTCCGATAGCTCCCGGAACGGCGTCGGAGCTGCAGCTCGTGCTCTTCCTGCAGCAGCTTCCACCTCTAGTCCTGCTAGGGAAGTACTGACGAATTCCCAACCCGGCAGGTGAGCAGAGGGGGGGTTTGATGGCCGGGTCAGTGAGACAAAGAGCAGGCAAGCAACGCCTCTGGGAGTGCAGGTCCCGGTGAGTAGGATGTGTGCTTGCCACGTTGTGCTGGATCCTGAGGGAAGCGACCCAGGATGAGCTCTGCTTATGCCAGGAGACATGTGGGACCCCTGTGCCAGGGCAGCCCCAGTCTGACCAGTGCCCACCTGCAGCAGGGGCCGTGCTGGGCCATCACAGAATGGCCAGGGTTGGAAGGGATCTCAAGGATCACAAATCTCCAACCCCCCTACCATATGCAGGGCCTCCAACCTCCCCATTTCATACTAGACAAGGCTGCCCAGGGCCCCATCCAGCCTGGCCTTGAACACCTCCAGGGACATGGAGCATCCACAGCCTCTCTGGGCAGCCCGTTCCAGCACCTCACCACTCTGTTGGTAAAGAACTTGAGGCCAAGCAGGAGTCTGGCAGCAGGACGGGGCTGGTTGGGAAGGACTCCCCATCTGAAGCCAAAACCAAGCAGAAGGGTTACATTTCTGTTTTGTGGCATTACCACTCAAGGTACTTTTCCTATTAACTTTCAAGGTAGACAGATAGGTAGAATACTTAATTCTTTTCCTGTTGATGATGTCTCCTTAATGCGATTAAGAACTGCTGATGAGGTGGTTCACCAGCATCGTTCACCAGTGCCATCATTTCTGCTTTGAGTGCACTGTGGGCCTTCGGTTACGCTCCCAGCTCAGCTATCTTGGTTTGCTGCCTTTTTACAGCTCTGTCCTATCCTACCCTTCCTTACCCTATCCTATTTTTCATGTTCCAGAATATGTTTGCTTTCTAAGTGCAATTACAAGCTGAGCTTTATTTTAAGGAGATTTAATGTGGGCCATGGGACAGATTCTCACTTGCACCTGAGCCCCTTGAGTTGCACGGCTCTGTTAAGATGGAAGAGCATGACAGAGAAAGGAAATAGAACCAGTGGTAGACTTTGTGATGTTTCAGTCTTACACGTCTGACAAAGGAACCTTACATTTAATCAGCATCTGGTGCCTGATATTCTTGTTCTCTTTCTTTATGTCCTCATTTCATAATAATGTGACTTAAAAAACTACGTAGGAGGTGCCAGTGAAGTCCATGATAACTCACTCGCGAGGAGGAAATTATGAGCATGCTGAGTTTAAAAGAGAGGTGGAAAAAGACAGGGAAAGTTTGCCAAGAAGCAATCTGGGAGATAAAAACAGGGTCTTGTATAAAACCTGAGATCACAAGGATCACATGATTTTAATTTCCTGGAAAGGTGTCTCTAGGCTGGAGATCTCTTTCAGCATGCTAGGGGTGCAGATGACCCGTTCAGGAGTTCACAGGTGCTGTCAGCACCTCCTGGATACTAAAACTCACCAAATCAGCATTTTGGACAGCTGAACTATGAACAGTTTAGCTCCTGAGGTTCACAGTTTTCTCAGAAAATTAATTGGACTTGTATAGCCATAAGCAATGTGAGTGAGGGTTGAGGAGCTATTCCTTACAGTCTTGACATTTGTTTTGCCACCTTGTTATTGCTGATATTCAAAGTAACCAATCAAGCAAATAAAACCATTATGCCACTTCATTGCAAGATTTCCTGTAAATGTTTTAGAGCACAGGTCATGAATCTAAATATTTTCCATAAGCTGATGGCAGGTGAGAGGTGTCAGTGTGTCCGTGTTGCCAGAGCCACAGTTTTACATCTGCTGGCATGGAAATTGGTGGAAGCCTTACTTGCTTGTTGCCTTGTGATATAACAGGTACGTCTCTTCAAAGGCTGAATGATGGATTGGTAAGGTTTTCTCCTTGTGCTCCATCATCTTATTCTCTGCTGCTGCTGGCACGTTCCTGCTGGAGACTGAAATGTGGAGGCTACACAGTTGAAGAAGGCTTTGTAAAAAACATGGTAGGATGACATGTGGTCAGCTTTCCCTGGGAAGCAAACTAGCTATTAGTTATAAAAGGGCAAGGCCTGATTTTCGTGGCTGTGGAAGTCCCTGTGCATAGATCTCATAGCTGAAAGAAGCCACAATTTAAACAAGAACCAGGATGTTAACGGTCATAATCATTACACACAAATAAACAATTACAGCAGTTTAGCACAAGACACAAACTGCTGACCTGTAATATTCAGGCCTTACATTTGGCACAAAGATTAGAAGTAATAAAAAGGTTACTGCTTGAACATTAAGGAACTGTGAGCCAGACCTCCAAAATCTCCAGGCTGTTGTTACAATGTTGTGATTTGGAAAAGAGCTCATTGGTATTTTTAACGGGGTTCATTTGAGTCCATTTAGTGTACTTCCTGCCTTTTTAGGCCATAACAATCCTAAAGCCAGACTTTTTTTTTTTGAGACAAGAGCTGCTCGTATGTTTGTAGGACCGCAAGGCCCATGGCTGTGAAATGGCATGAGGAATGGTGTGACCTGTGGTATGTGTTTCTGAGGGCTGCCAGACTGCCAAGAGATAACTCTGGGTGCCTGGAACAAGTAGAACCTACTCAGTAAGACAGGGATTTTTCTTAGCATACCATTGTGCTGCAGTTGTGCAGGTTGAGTGAGGTCAGTAGCGAGGCAATTGCTGCTTTTTCCTTAAACACACAACTTCAGTAATGTTAAGCAGTCTTTTCATTAGACAAATGGAAACCTGCATCCCTGGCTCACTGCTGAGCAGAGAGGCAGCATGCATGCCCTGCGCTGGGGATGAATGTGTGTGGTTCTTGCTCTTTCTCTGAGCATTACTTAAGCTTCAGAGAAATCCTCTCCTGTCCCCACTGAAGCATACCCTGCTGTTTATAGCACAGTAAAAAGCTGCACGGCACTTTGGGGAAAAGAATTGCCATGCAGAAATAAAGGTCTAAGTGTCTCCAACAGTTCTTGCAGCATTACAGCTTCTCGTTGTAAGATAGTCCTGTGCACCAAGACTTCAGAGTAAAGGTCTTTCAGAGTGCACATTAAATTGTGCGGTGAGCCACACTTGTGAGCAAAGAGCAGCATTGTCAGAGTGCTTCCATCCATCAGCGCTCCATTTCGGACAGCCTCAGAAGAGCAGAAGCAGCAGCATTTTTGGGAGAGGCTTCACAAAGCCAGGCTGGGGAGCTGGCCCCTCTCAAGCAAGGGCAAGAGGAGAGGAATATCCCAAATGGGTTTAAATGTGGCTCCCAAGGCCTAGGGAGAACAGAACTCTAAGAGAAGATTCAGCAGCAGGTTATGCATAAGAAGAGAATACCCAGTGTGACTTCCAGGTCTAAACAGGGGTAGTATCAAAGAAAACACCTCTGCTTGTAAAATGTGTGTGCATGCAAGGCATGTACCCTTCGCTGCCAGCACAGTCATAAGGGATTTTCTCTCCCAGGTGGATTTCCCTGCCTTCCATTTCTTGCTGTCAATAAAATCAAAGTTCCTCCCCAGAAGCCTGGCTTCTGATCCAGCCCCCAGTGCAGGTCTGAACTCGGGTGCTTGGTGTACTTTGGCTATTCATGACCCATCACCTTTTAAAAACCTGTGGAGAAGCCAGTGTGGGCTCCTGTTAATGCCTCTTTCTTGTGTTGCTGTTGGCTTTTAGCACGTCTGGAGTGAGAGTGAAGACTGCTTACCTTTTCTGCAGCTCGCGCAGGATTACATCTCTTCCTGCGGGAAAAAGACACTCCATGAAATACTGGAAAAAGTCTTCAAATCCTTCAGACCTGTAAGTGCCTCTGTTTTACTGCCAAGGGTTGTCAGTTGTCTGTGACTGTCAGTAGGCAGCAGTGGACAGAGCAAAGCCACTTCCCTCCTGCAGCAGCTTACTTCTCTCAGGCGCTGGGGTGTTAGCATGTCAGCCTCTGTCAGACAGTTGCAGATCTTAGGATGAGAGGGAATGGCCTGAAGTCGTGCCAGAGAGGACATTAGGAAAGATTTCTTCTGAGAAAGAGTGGTGAGGCAGTGGCACAGGCTGCCCAGGGAGGTGGTGGAGTTGCCATTCTTGCAGGTGTTCAAGAACCGTGTGGATGTGGCACTGAGGGATGTGGTTTGGTAATATGGTAGTGATGGGCTGATGGTTGAATTAGATGATCTTAGAGGTCTTTTCCAGCCTTAATGACTCCATGATTCTGTTCTGTGCTTGGGAAGAAGCTGTGGAAAGCCACAGCTGGTTGACATGAAAGCATGATTTTAATCCTTGAGAGACTGGAAATAAATAGAACAGATGCACACTTTTCTTAGAAGGACTGGAAATCTGAACCTTCAGTACAGCTGTTTGTAATTGTGAAAACATAGAAAAATATAAATATTCTTCCCAGGACAATATTTAGGTCTTGGTTATTTTCATGGTTGTTTTCTCCCACTCAGGAAAGCTGAGTCTTTGAGGAGATACTTGCATCATTTTAACTAAAGAGGACTTCAAGGGGACTTAATTGGTACAGATCAGTTACTTCATTTTAAACCACATTTATTTCAGTGTAGCTTAAGTTGCTGAGAAATTGGCTTCACTCAAACTGCGTTAAGCTGCACTTTGGGATAAAGAAGTTCAGAGCTGAGGGAACCATGATGCTTGTTTAGTCTGGGTGCTTCGTTAGCATTTACCCAGTGATTCCTATAGCCAAGCTCACAAGCAGTAGTTAAGCTGGAACACATCTTTACCAAGACATCTGGTCTTGATGTGAAGACTTCTGGTGACTTAATGAGTGCAACACTAATGGGCAATTTGCCTTCTAATGATTAGTTATACTCTTGTCCAAAAAAACTCTTTTAGTTATAATCTGATCTTTTTCTAGCATTGCTTGCTGTCTGTTGGATTTCATTGTGCTTTCATCTGCTCAAGAACACCCTCTGTTACTGGAGCCCTCTAGCAGACTGCAGCCAAGTACCTCTTCATTGTCTCTGGGATGTACCACAAAGATTGCTTATGAGATTCTCCTTTCACTGAGTTACTGAGAGGTTTGCATCAGTGTAACGGAACTGGTTTTGCCATGCAGCGTATGGCTGTGTGTTGACAAGTCTAATGAGAAATGTACTGATGTTTTTCCCTTACTGTAATTATTAAAAATAGCAGACACACACAACCACGATTCACTTAAAAAGTGAAGTGTGGTATTACAGATGTATGGAAACAGCTATTGTACACCCTCATGCTTTTGCTTTTATCAGAATGAAACCAATCAGTACTGGGAAATGGTATCCTTGGCACTCCTTCCCTCCATCCTCTGTCCTTTCAATGCCAGACCTGTTTTGTTAATGAAATAGCCTTGCTGTGAGCATGGAGGTAATGGTGCATTTACAGGATGTTTCTTCCCCAGTATCCAAGCAAAGCTCACTGTAAGAGGAAAGTCTGGCTGATTTCAGTTTGAAAAATAGCAGTGTAGGGAAAGCTGAAAATCAGATCATGCTTTTCTGAAGCACTCCATGATCTTGGGTACTCAGTCTGAGAGGCTGAGAGGGGAGCAGGTTTGTGGAGTTCAGTAAGCTCTTTCTGAGAGGTTCCTCAGTGTGTTTCCAGATGGACATCCAAGATGATCAGGCAGTTTTTAAAGTCTTAAGCAGGAAGTCAAAGGATCAGACAGAGGTGTCCGTGTTTCTAAACACCTCCACGTGGAATCCCATCACATCAAGCTACGACTGAAGCACATCACCTCTATACAGCATCATGTGGTGTGCTAAAGCTCTGTCGTCTACTTGGGTTGTTTCACAATGTGTTTGTATGTCAGCTTCTGGTAGGAAGTATTGCTTGTTTCATGAGTCTGAGATGTAAAAGCTACTAGGTTTATTTGCATTAGGGCACTTTGAAAGAGTTAAGAAAGACGTAGAAATTAAAAAAAAAATGCCTGAGGGAAATGGCACCAACCTCAAGAGTTTGCAGAGAACCAAAATGTGAGTCATAAAACTCAGCAGCAAATTGCTGGACTCCTGGATTGTGTTTACCTTTGATCTAAAAGCCTGTGTCCAGGCTCTTCTTAGCCTGAGTCCTTGAATTCACACGTGTCCTGCTTACTTTCCCCTTTACTTCCAAAAAGTACCCAGCAAACGGGTAGTTCGGCCAGTAGGAATAAGTAGCTGTAGTTCATGCTGTGCTGCTGCTGGCCGTTGTTCTCCTTCTTTCCTCACCACCCTCCCTGTCCTCCTCCCTATGCATTCCCCTACCTGCCAGCTTTGTTCCTTTTGCCTACCTCTTTCCTCCTTGTTTTTGCTCTCCATTGAAGTCCTTTCCAGACTGCCATGTAGCAAATACAGACCAGAAGCAAATCACAGCTCACACCATGTTTCTCATCTTCCTTTGTAAAACCTGCCTAAGGTGGGTGATATCACCCCTGATGTTTGCCACGCCAGGGAGAGGAGAGCTGTATGTCCCTGCTGCAGGAGGGGGGGGATGCATGACAAACAGACCTGGAGGCTTATGCATGTCCTTTTGGTTCTCCTGGTGTATGCTGGGGGGTTTTGTGCTACTTTTGCATACCTGAAAGGCTTCCAGCATCCATAACATCAAGATGAGGCTCTCACTCCTGTGCTCATTTCCCTGCAAATCAGGGAGGAATTATAACTGGAGCTGGGCAAAAAATATGATCAAAGCTCTTTCTGCTGGCTGATGTAAACAGAGCAGTGCCACACACAAATCTAATTTGAATGCACCAAATCAGTTGAGGGAAAATAATTCTGACAGATAAAAAAAAAAGTGTAGAGGCCTTGCTTTTCCATTTGAAAAAGTGTTTTAATTTTAGCTTCAAAATGAGAGAAAACCCCCACATCCTGAAAATGAACCACGTAGTTTCACATTCACATTATGCAGCTGAACATAAGATGTGAAAAATAGGTGTGCATAGGAATATTTACTGTTTGTTCTGCTCAGAAAGTAAGAACACTGGGCTATCTGCAGGCGTTTTTAAAATGCGAAGGAGGGGGGTTAGTCAGCAAATTCTCCTTCCATTTCAATGCCAAGAAGCCCTGCAACTGAAAAAATGGTTTTCTCACAGTGAGTTGAAGAATGCATGGACCCAGAAGCTAATTCTGTGTGTTGGCTTTGTATCCTCCGAATAATTTAGAATGATGATCGTGGACTAAATTTAAATCAAAATTGAACTAAACATCTGCCTCGCCACAGCCTTCTCATTTTCATATCACCACCAAGCAAGCATCACTGTCTTGATTTTTCCAGGTTTTGTCTCTTTTGAGAGACAACAGCTGTGTCACAGTCCAAACAGGGTGTTGCACATGTCTGTGCTGCACTTCCAGCCCTGGCAAGCTGAATACGTACTATTCCAAATAATGCCTGGCACATGATTTTGCTTTGAGGTTCTTAACAGCTGGTAGTGTAGGATTCCAATATGAGATTTCCAGAACAGATACATTAGTTTGCTTATTATTTGGTTCATCTGTCTTCCTGACTTCTTGGCAGCCTTTTGGAGGGGAGGGGAAAAGTTCAAGCACTTCTATTTGCTCCTTTTCCTGTGGCAAATAAATGCCATTGCAGAAATGCAAGCCGTCAGATGGAGGCATGCAGACATTGAAAATTAAATTTGAGCTAGCTGATCTTCCCTGGTCAGAAATATAAAGGGATTTGAGCAACTTTGAGTTGAATACACAGTATTTCTTATGGAGATTGCTTCACCCAGCACACAAGTCTTCATTGGTGTAATGGAATGAAGAGTTTAAGAGAAGCACTTAACTGGCGGGATCCTCGGGGCTTAGGGGCACTGCCAGTTCTGCGTGTGGATTCTTCCTTTTTTGGCATTTGAATGGATACTGAACACAACCTTAAATCAAATGAACACTGCTACAGTATGATCATAGTTTGTTCTGAATTGAAGCCACTGCCAAACCTAAACACTCAAAAATTGTGATGTGACCTCAGGGAAAAAGGCAGAGCTCTTTGAATGAGCTTTGCTTTGGTTTTATTTATCTTCTGGTTTCTGAGCACTTAATTTGCTGCGAGGATGCATTTTTAAATCTTTCTGTCGTCGCAAGAGGGAGAAGGAGAGAGTCGAGACAGTTACGTAATGCTGTTATTCTAGGATTTGAGATTTCTAACAAGTGGCATCTAGGTATTGTGGGAAGATGTGCAGTGAAACATGAGTGGGTAATTGGCTATTACACCCTATTTTCTCTTCCTTGTAGCTACTTGGGCTTCCAGATGTTGATGATGATGCGTTTGAAGAATATAATGCAGATATGGAAGAAGAGGAACCAGAAGCGGATCACCAACAAATGGGTGTCAGTCAGCAGTAATGTTCAGAGGAGCTGTAAAATTGGGAATCCCGTGGCACCTGGTGGGGTCAGATAGTCCCACGTCAGCCTGTTCGATTTTGCTCATCACGTGGGATATCTGGCTCCCAGGATACAAGTTTTATGAAATGTTTATTTAAAAAAATAATAGCAATCTGTGATGGGCTTTGCTAAGAAGTGACCTGAATTTTGCTCCTGCTTCAGTGGAGTTTTTATGGAGTTGTCTTGGTAGTATTCTGCCATTACCGGTCTAGAAGTAGTTTTGTTGCTGACTGTCTCCTTGATTTGTGTTTGAGAGTAATGTTCACTGACATGAATGTAGGGTTGATTTGAATGTAGGGACTGCAGGGTCGGCGTGCTGAGCACTCCTGGCGTGTCATCTCTCGGGGAAATTGGTGCAGAGAGTAGATGCAACCAGCACTTTTTAGTTCAACAGCTGTGGTTTGTGGCTCTCTACCAGACAGAGCACCATATTTTGAGAAGTTTCTCCTGAAAAACACTAGTTTAATAGTGGTCAGTGCTGCAGGAATGCACGTGGAGGCTCAGCTAAAATGATGGAGAGTGACAAGTCCAGGAGGTATTTGTGTTGGACCTGTTAATGTCATTTTACTGACACCTGAGTTTACAAGTGATTGGATTCATAATCGGGAGCAATTAGAGCTCTAGCATTGACAGTACATATCAAAACAAACCTGGGTTCTCTCACACCACTTAACCCAAAGCCAAATACTGTTTGTGTACTAATTCAATCAATTACAGACAGCCATTGCATATCCCACGTCTGCATGAAAACCGACCGTAAGCTTCACTATTTTGAAAACATCGATAAATTACTGCACAAATCTTGCAGTGTCGCCAACTGAAGTGCAACTTAACTTGGAAGCCATAAGTCTATAAACCAGCTTGTAACATTATGCTGGACCTTTTCCTCCCTCTGGGTCTTTGAGCTAATCTGGGCATTTCCACCTCTGACGAGGGGAGCTAAAACACTACCCAAGCAGGAGGCTCCTCGTATCTTATACCTACTTTGCATGGGTTTAAGTGGCTCCAGTGAGTGCCAGACTGTGAAGATGCAGGGTCTCCTTATTTACATGCCTTTTGTACTGAAAATATAAGAAACAGAGTGATGCTGTTGTAAGACATCTGTTTTCTGTGACTGAACGTAGCGTTTCTGAATTTATTCCTTTCTTCCAGTTTCTTTTTAAATGGCAAAATGAAGGTCACACACTTCGAAAGCCCTTTTATACAGAATTAGCTTTATGAAAACAAAAAGTGAGCGAAGAAAAAATGATAGGACAATTCCCAGAAACAGCTCACACCATTTTGAAAACCCCGTTGGTAGCAACATCTCCTTTTCCATAGACTTTTAAAAGACTTTTATTTTTCAAGATTACTTAAGAGAGGAAGTTTTCTTGGGGATTTACATTTCTGATGATGGGTTCAGAGGTGCAGAGCACCTGATTTTTTTCCAGCCTGAGGCAAAGACCTTCCATAACCAGGACAGTGTGCGGTACCCGATTACGTACAGGAATGTCTGCAATGCTTTCAAAGTTCAGGTTTAAGAATATAAAAAAGAACGGAAGAGAAACAGATCTTAATGAAACTTTGTACATTCTTTTGGCATGCAGGCATAAACACGGTAGTTGCAACACATTTTCTATGGACTAGTGACGTGAGAACTGTGGCAGTTCATTGTTTAACACTGTGCAGCAGCAATAGGCTTTTTGCTTACAATTATAAAGTGTAAGAACAGTGGGTTCCATCCCTGCTTTAGGTCCCTAAGTTTTTGTTCCTCCCCATGAAAAAAGATGTCATAACCTTGCTTCAGGAGAAGCTGTCTCTTTGTAGCATCCATTGCTTTGGTTACGGCTCGTACAAATGGATCTTTTGGGGCTGGCTTCCCTCTGCTGCAGTGCCAAGCAAGATGTAATTTACAGTAGCACAAACTATTGTTTGAATTGTTAATGAGCGGTTGAACATTAATATGGATGTATGCAAACATAAAGCTGTAAATCATGTAGATACATTATTTTCTGCATTCACTAACTCACTTTTTCTGGAATGCCATGTGCCATTGGAGTGATCTCTCCACCAGAGTGCAAGTGCTTGGTAGATGGGGGCTGTTCTCTCCTGTTCTCTCTGGTGGGGGATGTTCTCTGTTCTCTAAAGCTCTCACTACGGCCAGCAAGATTGTATTCAAACGCAACTCTGGAGGCTGCATGAGGCTCAGCCCTGCAGAGAGCTGCACACCTGTGTCCCCCCTCATGCTGCTGGGAGCAGAGCGTGCAGCCTCACTGCTGTACTGAAGCACTGCCAGGCAACACTAACAATAAACTGGAAATTTTATACACAAGAAAACTTAAGTGACGTGTGTGTTAAATGTGAATGAGCATTAATATAGAATGTATTTTATCAAAAAATGTTGATTGCTTCCTTTGACCAAATACATTTCTGTATGATCATGTTACGTGTTCCACACTTACCTAATGCTTCATCGTATCACAAAGTATTTACATGTTTTATTTGTGTCTATTTGTTCTTCAGTCCTCTACATTTTGGGGTTGGTAACCATTCAGTAACTCACCGAAGACAGCATGGCCCTGGCCGGGCTGCCACACTGAGAGGGTGCACCTGTGAACACATGTGCAAACACTTGCAGGTGTGGGGACTCAGTAAGAAAATGTGGGCTCAGGGCTCTGCCACTGCTCTGAGCTTTGGGTGGATTTCAGCAGCTGGGTTCCTGTGAAATTCAGTGAGAGGAGGAAAAGGACCCTTTGGGGGAGATGCCAGGATTTGGAGACCACCCCAAGCACCTGCAAGGTATCTGCTTATTGAACCTCTGCAGTGCATGTAAAAACTGCTCTGGGCATTCCTGAGCACAGTCACTTGTTTCTGCTAGCATCCTGTCCAGTGAATACATTGAGTTGATGAGGGAAGAAGGAGCTGAGAAAAGACAAACTAAAAGGCCTTCTCCTCTTCCCTAGCTGTGTAATTTGTGGTGCTGTGTGAGTAGGTCAGAGTGATGGGCAGGGAGCAGGAAGCTGCTTTATGAAGTATGCAGTAAAAAACTCTTAACAGGATTTGCTAATGATATATTGAGAAAAAACACTGGCAAACTTTCTCCTCACAGAGACGTGCCCGGGGCTGGTTCCTCTTTGTTTAGTGCCTTTGAAAGGTGCCTGCTCATAAAAATGCTCCTTAGGAGGGGAGCAGCCCAAGCTGGTTCTGCTTTGGCAACCTGACTATATGAGTGCTGCTGCATTTTGGTGCAGAGTCATGTGTAAGGTATGCTGGGTGAGATGGTGGCTGGGGGCAGCAGATGTTCCTGCGAGGCTGCTTAGCGAGTGACTGGCCTTTTCTCCTCTGGAAGCTGGGACGTGAGGCTGTGACAGGAATATTGACTGCAATGACAGTATGGGTATTGCCCTGCAAAGATGCCATAGGGGACAAGCCTTTTTGAGCTTGTGTTTTGATCTTTCACAGGGACCCAGCTTGTGATCAGCAAGGTTAACACTTGATCCATCCTTCCCTCACGTCCATCATTCCCTCACGTCCATCATTCCCTCGTGTACATCCTTTCCTCATGTCCATCCTTACCCCACATCAATACTGCTCCATCCTCAGAATTTCCCATATCCGGAAAAGACAAAGCAGCCAAAGAGGGTGAAGAAGACCCCTTTCACAAGGGTGTGAGACTGATGCCTATCTAACTAATCTACCTTTCAAAAATCAGGCCCCCTTAAACTGTCCTGGCTGGGCATCCAGAAAGTGAGGTCTCTCTGGCTGCAGTCTGTATCTCTGGCATGGTTTTTTTTCCTCTCATAGCTAAGGGCTTTTTTTAAGGAAGAAAATACCTGAAGAAACGTCTGTGTTATCACAAACCCAGATTTCTGCAAAGCCGTGTAACAGAGTGCTGTCCATCCCAGCCTGGTCACAAATGCTCAGATTAACAAAGAGGCTGTTCCTTTGTCTGAAGAAACAGTCTTCAAATGAGCTACTACTGACTACAACAAAGCTGTCTTGTTTCATGTAAAATACATCCAACTCTGAAATTTCCTTTTTGCACTGACATGCTGCTGCTCCTGTAGGCAGAGATCTGTGGTAGCACTGTGTATAAAGGATGTCTGCTTTCATCTTTGGGGTGGCAGTGGAAACGACAGCCCCAGATTTTAGTCATTAACATCTTTTTGTTGTTGAGTTTTCCTATAATGATGTGGGGATCAGTCAGAGCTCAACACCTCAAGCAGTAATAATATTAGACCACACCATGTGAAGACTGTCCTTGGCGTGCTTGCCACCATTTGTTTTTCTGAGTGGAAGATCTTTGTCTCTTTTGGACTTTTGGGCTGTCAAGTGTTGCCCTTTTGCTCAATGCTTTATCAGGTGTGAGCCTCCAGAGGAGCCCTGTCTATTCTTCCCTTCCTCCTTCCTCTCCCACCACCGAGGTGTCAAATCCAACAGTGTAGTTACACTATAGGCTGCCATTAAAGAGCTTACCAAATGCTAGTGACTGATGGAGTCTTTCCTCTGTGAGCAAAATAAACTAAACAGGGGTCCTGATGGGGTAAAGTGTAGCTAAAATGTGTGTGAGGAAGAGGAGGAGAGGCTTGTGTTTCCCGAGATACACCTGGTGTTTGCAGGTGTAAGGAGGAGAAAATGATTTCATCTGAGCTTTGGGTGTTGCAGAATAAGCCCTGCTCTGCAAGACAGGATCCTGAACTGCCAGGTCTTTCCATTTAGTGCGAAAGATTTGCTGTCAGAACATGGGAATTAGTGGTAATATTTGCAGATGAGCAAGTGTTTCAGATTTCCCAGGTCCTCTTTTGTTTTGCACAGATTAGGGAGACATCTGTTCTAATTAACAGACATGTAACGACGTTTAAATGAAAATAGGAAGTTATGTTCAACTCATTTGCCTCTTTTTTTTAAACACTGCCATTTTAATTGTCACTTTGACATCTTCTCACTCTGATTTAGTGGCAGGAATGCTGCCAATTGTTTCCTTTTGTCACTAGTCTCTTGTCTGTGGGTTGAAGAGCATTTTCAGCCCAAGAGCGAGTGCTTTAACTTAGCACTTTGCCTTGCATTCTTGGCCCTTCATGTGGTGTGAGTGCTCTGTGGGAGGACTGTGGCCATGGTGTGTGCTGTGGTACATCCAGAGCCCTCATTGGCAACTCCAAGGCTCCTGCTGGTAGAGTGCCTACCGGCCGGCTCCCTTCTCCTGGTGAACAATCCTGGCAGCACGGAACTCACAGCCTCTTGAGGGACACCTGAGTGTGGCTGAGGCAGTGGTTGGGCTCTGCTACTGTCTTCTTACATATACAGCTGCTCCTATGAAAGAGGCGATGGACCCAGCCCGTCTGCAGCTGCTGGGAACACACTGCCTGCTCAGATCGGCTGGATGGACTTCTCCTTTTTCCAAAGCTGCTTTACGATTTTGGATGGCAGCACCCTGCTCATGTAGGTGTCAGCTGTGGGACAGTGGGCCTTTCTCTGAGGCCAGGGACCCCACACAAGATGGTGGCTGCTCCGGGGCATGCTGCTCCGCACACAGGTCTGTCCATGCTCCAGATCTCCTTCCTCAGTTAAGAAAGCAGGCTGCCCCAGGGCCTTGCCTCATTTTGGCTCTGTCTCAAGGAGAACAAATGCACTGGAGGTCTGTGTTTCCTCTGTATCTCTGGCCTACTCTCTCCCAGCAGAGCAGTCACCAAGCAGAACCAGTTGGGAACTGCAGTTACCCCTCCTTAGCAGGTTGCTGTCTTAGAATTAACACTACCTTACTCCAAGTTTTCACCTTCCCTCTTCTCTGTGAAAAGATTCATGTTTCCACCACTTGCTCAGTATGTGATGAAACACAATAAAAAAGCACATTGAGCTTTATTTCTAGTGCCTCGGTGTATGCATCTGTGCTGTGAAGACAAAACTAAAGCAAGATTTGTAGAAAAGGATATAATATCTTTTACTAGCCATACTGATGCAGTGGGAGAAGGCAAATAACTGTTCAAGCTCCCAGATGCCTCTCTTGTGCTGAAATAAGAGCAGCAATTATATGATACCTGGTTATTCCTCTCTACAATAACTTTGCCTTGCTTGTGCACTTTTCCCAAGGTATTGTGACTGTAATAGTGCAGTGGAAGAAGGAGCACTTGGGCCAGATTTGAATAATTCCTGGAGATGTTCAGGAACTGAGTGGATGTGGCACCGAGGGACATGGTCAGTGGGCATGGTGGGGGTGTGTTGGGGGTTGGACTGGGGAATATTAGTGGTCTTTTCCAGCCTTAACGACTCTGTAATTATGACTCTAATTACAGCAGTGGTGAAGCGCCCAGAAGTGGATGTCAGCTATGTTAAGCACAAGTCTCCCTGACAGCCTGTTCGAAAGATCGGCCATCAAGGCTTTACGCTTTGGGGTTTTATAGTAGGCCCCTAGAGGGCAGCAGAGCCTAAATTTTCAGTCCACCTAAGCGTTACAGCGATGATAAAAGCAGCTTCGCTCCTGGCCTGCACATGGGTGCTGGATGGGAACTGGTGTCCGCACCACCCAGTGCTGGTGGAACCCATCCTGCCTGGGACTGCAGCTGAGTTGTGGGAAGCTTTGGCCTGAGCTGCGTGGCCAGGGAGGTGGTGCACTCACCGTCCCTGGAGGTATCCAGGCACTGAGGGACGTGGTCGGTGGGCATGGTGGGGACAGGTTGGCCATTGGATTAGATGGTCTTAGTGGTCTTTTCCAACCTTACTGATTCTATGATTCTATTCTATGTTTCTAACCCATCCTTCCAGGGAGAAGGTACGAGCACATGTATCTGTAGCAAAGCCCTCTGTCTTGTTATCACCAGCCAGTGTCTGGGGAGATTTTGTGATTGCTGGCATCAAGATCAATGTCACACAAGTGTAAGCTTGTAAGTGTAAGAGGGCTGTGTTTGGTATGGGTCTCCCTGTGCCCAGTGCTGCAGAGGCTTGGAAGGGACACCTGACGCCAACACTGCATGTACTGTAGGACACTGCTAGCGCATGTGTGGGCTCAGAGCTTGTGTCACATCCCTGAGTGGATGTGAGCTTGCATTCACCCCATGTGCTGCTCTCCCCCTCCCCAGCTACAGCTGCTGGCTAATAATTGTGATTGCAGTTGGCAAAACCAACCTCTTTCTCCCGTTTTTTCTCCTGGTCAGTGTGTAGAGAACTGTGACGGCCTTTTTCCCGGCTGTTTTGCTGGCCACCCTCCAAGCACAGGGCTCCATTTTTTCTGTGCCGTTATGGATGATACACTCACTTCCAGCATAGGCATTTGTCAAGAACTGAGACTTTGTATGGTTTGTTAAGAAGGACATATTGTGCTTGAAACAGGGAATTCATACAGAAAAACCAGTGCCAGTTTTTATCGCATCACACCATCCCTTTCAGTTAATAAAAGTCAGGAAAATTTTATATTGGCTTTTCTCAAGGGTTCTTATTGTTCTACTCCTTCTTGTTTGCTGTGCTTCTTTTTGTCTCTGTAAAACCTTTGTCAAGAAGGCTGTGAGCTGCTGTGAGTCACGCAGCAGCAATGGGGAGCGGCAACACTGAGCCATGCATGCCAAGCCTGCCCGCCTGTGCCCTGGCTGTCATAATTGGCTGCTGCTGGCCCGAGGTAGTCAGAACTCCTCCTGAAGTTTGGCGTTGCCACTGGGGCATACTACACTAAGATTATTAATGCAAAGCATAAATTGCAAAACACAGTCCACTGGGCCTCTCCTCACATCTGGGAAATGTCTGCGCTTGAGTGCAAGGTGGCTCTATGAGACAGCAAAGAGTTTTTCATGGCTTCTCTAGCTGCACGGCAGCAGCTCTTTCCCCTGATCAAGTGCTGCTTGTTTTTCCAGCTCTGTCAGATAGCAGGAGGCACCCTTCTGGGAATGACCACACTATGGCTCTTACTACATTCCTTTGGGCTTTGTAAATGTGTAGTTTCTTGGTGGCGTCATCGAAAAAAAGGGAGGGAAGGCCCTACCTGCAGAACCGGTAATGCAGTCACGGTCTGGCTTCATCAGGCTCCCTGAGCAGTACCCAGCACACATCACACGAGCCGTTAATTAGATAACTGGCCCCATGCAGTGTCCCTTGAAACAGAGATTGCAGCACAGCAGTAGATCAGCCAAGGCACGTGCTGCCAGCCTTGTGAGCATGGCTTCACGTTCATCACACAAGAGCATGAAAGGGGATGGACTTCGCATCTCCATGGGCTTTGGAAACTCAGTACAATTTAAATGGCAACAGAACTGGTTCTTTCCACAGAGAAGGGGATGATGCTGACTCCTGGCATGGGCTATCTCCATCACAGGTTACCCCAAAAGGGGTAATAATTCTCACCATCACATCCCACATGTCTGCCAGCCTGCGCATGTGGGGTGTGTTGGGGTCCCGCAATGTCCGCTTGCTGGGAGCTGCTCTTCTGCTGGGCTGCTGCTGCCACGGGGCACGGAGCTCTGCTGGGAGCTCTGTGTGCACTCACTGTGTCAATATTTAACAGCGGTAATTAGTAACAGGCTGGGTGGCTCAGGAATTCAGAGCTCAGCATTTACCTTGTCCACCTTTCCCATCTTCTGGCTGCTTAGGGGACATGTCTGCAGCAGGAGAGGCGATGGCTTGCGTAATGCCACTGCCCCTTTTTTTCAGTAAACATTATCCATAGGCCGTCACTAATGTGTGTTCCCTTTGCTCTGGTGGCTCATGACACTGTAAGCCTAATAACATAAGAACTATATTCGAGGTGAGAAAAAAAAGAGAAAGGTATTTTTGTGGCTAACTGACGGGCGGCTCCCCTTTGCTACCAGCGTGATTAAGGTTTCAGCTCCAGGAACCAGTGGCAGCACAGCAAGCATCCTCTCTCCTCCAAACAATGTATCCTTGCCCTGCCACCAGGCCATGCCCCACTGCTACCCTGCACCCTGCAGAATTCAAGATCTCCTCGTCTCTGCTCTCTGCCTGATGCCCGTGAGCCCGTGCCAGTGTGCGTGCATTAATTACACTCATCTAAAAGGCGATATATGCATTGTTACATGGCTACACGTACTTATTCCTGGCTTGCTCTATTGCCAGGAGCTGAGGATTTTGAAAGGGATGCGTGGTTCTGTTTTTCGCAGAGGAAGCAATTAGGAGGTTCACCCGGTTTACCAGAGGCTGTGCCCTCTCCTGCGGCACTGGGGCTCCACTGCCACAGTAGCCGCGTGGTGCAGGAGAGCGCTCGGCTCCGCTTTTCCCAATTGTTTCTGTTCTCTGTGGCACGTCCACAAACAACCGCCCCAATGGGGTGCGGGAGTCAGCCTGCTGCTGCAGATGGGCGGAAAGGAATGGAACAATACCCAAACCAAGAACCAAAGCTTGTCTCATTAGCGGTGCAGCCAGCACAGAGGGGGCAATTTGCCGGAGACAGCAGCGGTGATAAGCGGAGAGGGGGGGAGGGAGGGAGCGTGAGCGCAGCTCGAATTCAGCCGGGAGCGGATGGCAGGAGGTGCCTGAGAGGGGAGCATCGCTGTGAGTGTGGCAGCTGGGGGCTGCCCTCCGCCCTGACAGCTGCGTGCCTCCCATGGATTTGTGTCCCCACGCCGAGGTAGCAGCCCCACTGGGGTGCGTCTTCATTCCAAATGGGATGCTGTGCACTGAGCCTGCCGCACAGTAGGGTGCTCAGGAAAAGGAAACCAAAGGAACGTGGCTTTCTTATGATCCCAGGGATGCAATACCTCTTCTACGAGGACAGGCTGAGAAAGCTGGGGCTGTTCAGCCTGGAGAAGGCTGGGGGGGACCTGAGAGCAGTCTTTCAGTATCTAAATGGGGGCTGTAAGGAAGGAGGTAGGCTCTTCAGCAGGGTCTGTTGTGACAGGATAAAGGGAAATGGCTTCAAACTAAAAGAGAGGAGATTTAGATTGGATATAAGGGAGACATTTTTCACAGTAAGTGTGGTGATGCACTGGCACAGGTTGCCCAGGGGCTACCCTATCCCTGGAGACACTCAAGGTGAGGCTAGATGGAGCTCTCAGCATCCTGATGGAGCTGCAGGTGTTCCTGTTCATTGCAGGGGAGTTGGACCAGATGATCTTTAAGGGTCTTTTCCAACTCATGATTTTGTGATGATTCTGTAACAGTTCTTCAAACCCAGACCCTGTTACTCGCAGTCTTACAAAGGGATGGAGAGCAGCACGTTCCTGAAAGCAAGTTAGGCAAGTGCAGCTTGCCTAACTGCACCTATCCTTGGAGAAGGAAACATAAAGGAAAGCCATGCAGAGTGGTTTTACAGCGGCTGTCAGCCCATTCTTACCGTAGAGTCATTAAGGCTGGAAAAGACCTCTAAGATCATCTAGTTCAACCATCAGCCCATCACTACCATACCACTAGATCATATCCCTCAGTGCCACATCTGCACGGTTCTTGAAGACTCCCAGGGACAATGCACCACCTCCCTGGGCAGCCTGTGCCACTGCCTCACTGCTCTTCCTGAAAAGAAATTCTTCCTCATATCCCATCTGAAATCTGCAATCTGATGCAATCTGCACAAAAGCAGGTTTCCATTCAGCCCTGCAGTGCTTACCTCTGCAGAAATTATGTTCTCTGCAGGGAGAACTTGTCACTCCATAGGTTCTTCCCCTGCAGCCTCCTGCAATGTACAGATCAGCAGATCTTTCCTCACATTTCTCCCCCAGCACTGCTTACAGAAGGCATGGAGGCAGGTAGGATGTGAGGGACAAAGCCACCCAAACAGCAGAGCCAGAATATTGTGTGTTGGGCAAGGATAAAACCCCAATTTTGTCCACTGTTTTTCCTGCTCTGTTAAAAACTGGCCTTATGCACAACCTTGCCTTGCTCTTGACCATCTAGTTCGTCCTGAGTGCAGGGATCCCACAGAAACACAAGGAAAAGCATACAGCCATACTGGAAATGATCTCCAGTGCTTTTGATGCAGAATGAGAAAAGCCATATCCCCAAAGCCACAGGGCGAGAAGGTGATAAGCCCTGCTCTAATTCTCCTTTTGTGTGGAGTAGCGTCTCAGGATCAGGATCAGGAATTCTATGGCAACCCGATTTAAATATGACAACGTATGGAATCAGTATGAAAATTACTACACAACTCAGAGCCCTCAGTCCTGGTCTAGGGCTCACTGCTGACAAGATTACATTAAGAAGCAATTAGCTTCGGAAATGACCCTATCGGGCCAAGAAAGCAAAGCAAATTTCTCTATGTGACAGACACTTCTGGCAATTTCGGTTGTGTTACACTATCAACATCTTCCATATTGCATCTGCTATTACTGTGTCTTTCCCCAGAACTGTGCACAGCCACAAAGCTTCCAGGCTATGGGGATTTTTGCAGCTCAGGTGGGTACAGCTCAAGATGGAAGCTCCGTTAGCTGGAGATGAGTAGCCAGATGATATTTGACTGAACTGATTTGCACGGACATCTAAACGAGGCTTTCAGGTTACAGAGCTCTTCCTCCACAAACAGGAGAAGAACTGCTTGCTTTTGGAGTTCCTTTCTGAAGCTGCCACACACTTCTACAGCAATTTTGAATCATAATCATAGAGTCATTCAGATTGGAAAAGACCACTAAAATTGTCTAGTGCAACTTGCTGTCAGCTCACACTGTTTCCTTTACAAACTGCCGTGCAGGTTTAAAACCAGCAGGAAAACTTAGCAAAGCACCCACTTCCCATCCATATATACTGGCTCCTGAAAGCTTTAGCATCTTGGTTTCCATGTCCCAGCCTCTGAACAAGCTGTAGAGCTTTGGTGATTGCCAGCTGAGGGCCGAAATAAGTAAGGGGTTTTGGCAAAGGAAAGGAGGCTAATGCCTTAGTTAATAGCAGAAAGGGCTGTGATAATTACAAGCTCTCCCACTACACATAGATGTAGCTGAGCAAGTGGTCTGGTCTCCACATTAAATGAAATGAAATTAAAGAAAAATGGAAAATAAAAACAAAAATACACCAACTGCACTCATAGAACTCCAGGCGCTCAAGAGCACGGGTGTCAGGCAGCTCTGCCAAAGCCACTTGATGTACACTTGTGCACCCCCATGGACTGCTCGCTTGTGCACGTCAGACAAACAAGATCCCATGATGAGAGGCTTCCCCTTTGAAGGGTTGCCTTGCTTTTGTGCTTTGCTGCCTCTACGTGTCTTTCACGAAGCCTCATTATCATTGATAATGAAGAACTAAGAGGGAAAAAAAATCTATTCAAGTATTGCATAGTCAAAAAATCACTTCCCTGGATGCTGGAAAATCAAATAGAAGACTCCAGGGCAGAAGGGCTAATTAAAAAAAAAAAAAATCACACACACAAAATCACAAAAGCCTGCTTTGCTATGAAAACCCCCGAGGGGGGATAAAAGCTGAAGGGAAGCACACGCTTGAATAATAAGGGTCTTAATGGGTTTGGGTCCATGTCTACCAGAAAGCATCGATTTTGGATGCTTGATGAAGTTAGTTATTAGATTAGAAAAAAATTATTTAAAGAGATACTGTCCACTGAAGATCATTCTGTTGGAGAAGTTTGTATTGGTGTCATAAGTAACCGCTCATTTTAATGAAAAGAGGCTGGAGTGAAAAAAAATCTTTTTGGTGCCCAGATTATTTATTTCATGCAGCTGGCAGGATCTGTGGTACATCTTAGCTTTTCCTTTCAATGTCCACTCCTTACAACCCTTGATTTGTATCCCAGTCAATCTTTGGGAAAAGGTTGCGGGGCTGCAGCAGTGGGATCAGCAGGAGGCAAGGACTGAGGTGCTCAGAAAGAGCCCATATTTTGCAGAAAGGAGGGGAGAGAAAAGACTGAGGGAAACGGGAGGTTGGGCGCCAAAGGCTCATGCATTGTCTCCTGCAAACTCGAGCTGTCTCTACAGCTGTTCCCTTCAAGAAGCCCAGCAGCCTTTGGGATTTTCTTACAGGGAATAAAAGACAAAGCTTGAGTCCCAGACTTTTTATCCAGTTTGAGGTTTGTACTTGTAAAATGGTGTCCTCTCATTTGTACCACACTCTGAGTGCTGAGCTCCAAGAACTCATTCCATATCTCCATATTTGCAGGGCGGGAAGTAGGTGGGATTCAGACTCAGGGCAAACATATTGTTTTGTTCAGAAATGGCAGATCAGAAGTGAGATAGGGCCAGTGACACACCTGAAGATATTAAGAATAGTATTCATCCAACCGTAGGCATTGCAGTGGAAATGTCTTATCTGAACTTGCTGGTTGAGCTCCCTTTGTAGTCACCGTGAAGCAGATGAGTCATCTCATCCCAGTGCAGATATCTGAAAGAGGGCAGGTGACTCATATCTTACAAGTACCCACTTCTCTTCTTGATTATAAAGGGCAGCTCTGATGAAGACATCTGATGTCAGGTGAGGTGACTCCCACCTTGACTGGCTAGACTGCCTTAGGATGCGAAATATGAAGTTAGACAAAGAATAACACATGCAGACTGATCATCACTGTCTATAAGTTACCTTAACCAGTGAATTGGAGAAAAGTCTTGTGTCTGATTGCTTCCATGTTGCTGGAATGACAGCCGGGAAGGTTGTGGATTAAACACTGCGTCCCGGGTTGTGTGGTTACTCAGACCAGCTGTCAGTAGTGGTCAGTTTTAGGCTGAGCATCTCTGAGAATTATGCCAACAAGTGATATAAGTGAATGTTGGCAACCCAGCAGGTTGTCTTTGAGAGGGCCAGGAAGTCACCTCCTTTCTCGGCTGCCTGATTTCAGTCCTCATGCCTCACTCACTGAGGCTATGACAGTGACAGTGAACACAGGCTCATCCATAACTGGTGAGATCCAATGGCATGGATCACTGTGGAGCTCATTCAGAAACTCCCATTTGGTGGTGACTTACAGCCTGCTCAGGAAGCAATCTGTGTATGCAGCATTACCAGCACTCAGTCTGATTATTAATAGTAAAAAAACGGGTTCTTTCCCAGGCTTGACATCTAACTAGCAGTTGTCAAGTTTATTGATCTCATTACCATCCCTGCAGTAATTCCTGCATTTCAAAAGCAAACCTCTCACTTTGTCATCTACAAAGTTGTCTTTGGAAGGAATGGAGGATTTGGAGCTCACCCAAGATGACTGCATGTCTGACTCCTGTAATCTCTGCTCTCCTCCCTGGTTGTTAATCTTGGACTCTCCTTGGAGCCTAACCCAGCTCCTGCAAATGTTGCCAGGACGAGATTCTGGGTATGTGCTTCATGGACTTGTCATTAACACCAGCTGGTCTTGCAACACTTTTCTCAGTGTTACAGCCTGATCAAGATCTCAGCATCCAGTGAGGATGGATGACTGGGATTCCCAAGCAGTGTCTCTACAGCTAGTTAGCTGGAGGCAAAAAATAGCTAGTGGCCAATGTGTACCCCAAAATAGTCCTGTAGAGTGACCCAGCCAAAATAACAACTGGAAGTAGAAAACCACAGCCAGCCTGGAGGGCAGAGGAGAAGTGCTCAAAGAGAAGCAGTTGGCTGCTTTTTCAGCTATCTAAAATTCCTGCACTGAGCTTGTAGGTGAGCACGTTCCTGATATTTTCATGTGTCTTAAGATGATGTATTTTCATGTGAATTCAGAAAGAGTTGGCACATTGGTTAAAATTAGCTGCAACATATCTACGAAATGGGCATGATGACAACACCCATTAATAATAATAATAGTCACACTTCCCCTGGTTTCTGAAACAAAAACCATTTATTCATTCAAATGTCTCAGGAAAAATTCTGCTGTTACCTCTCTTGATCAAGACAAAGCAGAAACTGGTGCTGAAGCTCATTACAAGTGCTGTCCCAGGTAATCATACTGCTCTACGAGCAGCAAAACAAATGAGTATTGAGTTCTGCAGATTTGTGTCCTATTTTCCCTCATCTGCCTCCAGCTATGCCCTGCGCCGTACCCCAGCTTCCATATAGGTCATCTGCTAAAACACCAACATCTACGATGCTACTTTTTCTGACTCCTGTGCTGAAGGAAACTAGGATTACGTAGGTCTGATCTCTAAATCACTGTTTATCCATACAGGTTGAAATTCCCTCAGTTCTGGAAGAAAGGCAGGACAAAGGGAAAGGTCACGTGCCTGCAGATGTACTCAGAGACCAGAGGAGCCCTTGTGTGTCAGATTGTCATTTTTGACGTCTGTTGGGGATGTTCAGTTGTGAAGCAAATCCTCAGGTCACTCCTTCCCTGGCAGTTGCAGAGTCCCACCTGCGTTCTGACCTCTGCAGACCTGCAGCCGAGTCCTACACTGCTCCAGTTCAGGGGCTATAAATTTTTATGAGTGCTCACAGCCAGATTGTTTGGATCATTCTTCTTGACTATGCAAGCTCCAAAACAGTGATATTATTATTTATATCCGTCAAGTCACTCATTAATCTAAATCCTGCCCTGTAACAGAAAACATAATGCCTCCTAAGGGAGGAGGTTGCCTCTGAGTCACTGGCAGAACGGCATGTTCTCTGCTCTCATGGGCTCTCTACCATGTCTGGCTTTTACTTCCCCCTCTTTCTAGTTTCACAAGTCCTCTTTTGGATTGCAGTCATCCATCAGAGCCCTGCAAGGTGGCAAGAAATGAGCAGAAGTGTCTGGGCGTTCCTCTTACAGCTGCCAACCAGTATCAGTGTTGACTCAATGATCTGGCACTCGTTCACCCAGCCCAGCAACATGGAACATGAGTTTTGGGTATGTTTCAGCAAAGAAAATTGAAGATGCGGGATCCTTTCTTACTTTGGTAATTTGAAGGCTATCGGTCAGTAATTACTGGGCATTGCAGTATCACATGGCAATGACCTAGCTAATGAGGAAAGATGATCTCAGTCTGCTTACGAGAAACAAAGTCCTTCCAGCAGCATCCAGATGTCAAAATAAGTGAGTGCATGGCAGCATCTCGCTTGTGAAGTCCTGTGTGGGAAACAGCTGTGCTGGGCCTGTTCCTGGGAATGTTCCCAAATGTGCCATGCTGTCAGCACAGGGACAGCGCTGCCAGAGCTGAAAGCACAGCGTAGGCTGCTCATTCAGATACAGCAACCAGGCTTGAGGTTGCCTACAATGTCAAGATGCACCTCGAACCCTCTTGCTGTTGAAAGAAGAGGACACTGTGGGCCATTGCTGCTGTGCTGGGACAAGCTGATGTTCTCCTGTTAACTGTGATGAATGTCTCTAATGAACATTAGAGCTACTCCCAGTCTAGATGAAGGCAAAGAGCACGCCTGACCAGAAGCATTAGCATCACTGCTCACTCTGTGGTGAGCAGGCCATTAACTCATTTTGACACTGAGAAAATAAGACTGGGTTTGTGGGTATTTCTGTTTGTTTATTTTACTGTTTAAGTTGAAAGAACTGTAACAAGATAAAGCACTCTCCGGAAAAAAAGCTAATTGGATCTGAATAGCTTAATTGATGGAGATAGGCACCTACTTGAAGCCCTGTTTTCTCTTTTTTCTCCAGCCTATGGATTTGCTGTTTCTTACAACCTGTACAAGAAGTGAGCATGAAGTTTCCCTTTGCTGCTGAGGTAGGGTTTTGTACCAGTATGAGAAGGTGTAAATTATAACCTGCAAGGCTAGAAGGAGTCACAGAGCACATGCCCTGTGATACACTGCTGACATTGGTTAACTATACAATTATCAATGGTTGATCAGGAACTGAGCACAGTCCCTCTGTTAGGACTGTCACTGTTCAGTCAGGCTATAAGTACATTCAAATGTCAGAAGCATATAGGAAAACATTTACCACTAAGAACTGAGGAATTTTTCTCATTTTTCACTTTTCAAAAAATTATAACGTGGCTATAACAGAGAATTCAAATATGACAAAGTGATGGACAATCAATTGAAACCAACATTTATGGTTGTCATCTGGAGCAAAAGCATTTCTCATTTAATCTACGGGAATTATTCTTGCAATTCATACTGACTTAGTGGATGTATCTACAGTTGTAGTGCTCTTGGTCACAGTTTGGAAGCTCAGCGGTGAAAGGAGGATGTTTGTGTCACATTCCTGCTGCCTGTTAGAGCAGGAAAAATATGTAGTCTAATGGGAATAGAGGCATGGCTGTCCTCTAACCGCACCTCCCATAGCCTCCAGGAATTACCCAAACTGCATAATGCTTGGCCAAGGGTAAAGCTGATATAAGTCTCAGAAAATCTAAGGAATTCACAGAGCAGTAGCAGAATTCGCCCTCCCTGGGACTCCTGAGGAAAGAGGCATCAGATGAGAAAGACTGCTGCCCTAGAGAGGTGAGGGACAAGAGGCTGGGATGGGTTGAGAGAGGCAGACAGAAATGCCACAAGATACATCTCTGTGGAAGCTACAGGCCTTCCAGGATTTCCTTTCAGCTTGTCCTAAAGTGTGCGCTGTCAGACTGGGATGGCCAAAGGGGCAGTTAAGGTTACAACACTGATATTCATGACACTCCTTCACGATACTAGGTAACACTCTTAATGTGAGGTATGATGTTCTGTGAAATGCAGATGTTCCATTAAGTTTCAAAGGGGTCTTCCTTTAAGGGAAGCCCTCTTCCTCTTCCATAAAGGATGCTCGTAATTCTAACAACAGCTCCATGGCCTGATCCTTCAGCACCCACAAGCTTCCTGCTGACAATATGGAGCTTCAGTTGCCAAGTCAGCTTTTGTAAAGCTCTCTACTCTCGAGGTGCTTCTGACCACGTCTGTGGTGAGGGACTGCTTTGCAGAATGGAAACAGACATGTTTGGGCACTTACACATCAATGGCTGTGACACTGACAGATTAGTTCTATCACAGTGTTGTGAAATTAGACATCATCTTAACTGTCTCGCAGGGTTTCAATTTTTTAAGTGCTCAGGGCTTATCCCCTCTATGTTGGTCTCTCTGGATATAAGGTTTAACCTGAAGATCGAGATTGCATCTCCTGTTTCAAATACACAGCACAAAAACAAGCTCCTGTGCATCAGAGCAACAGGACATCCCCTCCCATTATTTCTACTTTGACCAGAAGGCAAACAAATCGATGGATGAATTTCTGCCACTTGCAGAAGTCTTCAGGGCCATCCTGGTGACTGCACAGGAAACTCTATTTTGATTTTCTTCTTTTTATTTCAGTCATTGTGAGCTAACAGTGAAAGGAAGCACCTGAATCTCCCTGTTCAGATTTCCAGACACTATAACGAATGCCAAAGTGACATTGAACTGATGAGGTGTAATCAAGCTGTTTTAATGTTCAACTCTGTTGAAATTCTACCCTCTGCAAACAAGCTCAGAATGACTAATGCTACAGCTTTTTGGGTCAACAGACACAGCTTCTAACATACATGCAATATAACCCTGACTCCTGCTTGTCTGATTTTGTTTTTGAATCCCCTTATTCATTTCTACCAGCATCACCTGAATGCACTGATCCTGAATATCCTTAACAGAAAAAATGTGCTAATTGTGCCGTGCACTTGGAGCAACCTATCACAAAGAGGTTTTCCTTGAAATATAAATGACGCCTTCAAATTTGTTGTCTTTCCATAAACAAATCTATTCTAATTGAGGTCATTTGTGCCAAGCGCATTTTCTGCTCCCCAGCTTGAATCCCCTGGCAAGTCTCCTCAGGCCTTCAGAGTAATCGGTAGCATCATTCTCAGCGATCAATCACAGCTCTCCTGAATGAACATAGGCTGTAGTGGCACACAGTCCCACACACCAGGGCCAGGCTAATGAGGCAGCACGAGCTAATGAGGGCTGATTTGATTGAACTCTGGAAAAAATAAATTCCCTTCTTGCTCTCCTTCAGCAAATTTGGTTTTGATAGATATAACAGAGAACCTCTGAACCACAAGTACACATCACTACAAAATTCTGCCTGTACTTCCATTGCGGTACTGTGAACATTGTCCAGGCTTTCTATTGTAATACGGAACTATAAAAATGGACAATCCATGCTGGGACAAGAAAGCCATTTGTATGTATACAGAAAGGCACTCAAGGCACCCTTTTAAGTACAGTTGAAATTGCCAAGAGGTAAGCACATCCTAGCTCCTGTTTTAGATAGAAAGAGATCTAAACTCTCTGGGGCTGAGTGTGCTTTTCCTGTAAAAATATGCATTTTTTATAAAGGACATTGTTCCTTGTACCCTCTGGGAAATAAACAAATGTTGCCACAAATACTAAATATTTCCAGCTACATCATTCTGCTTTAACCTATACACTAAAAAGAAAAAATCATAGAATAATAGAATCATTAAGACTGGAAAAGGCCACTAAGATCACCTACTCCAGCCATCAGTCCATCACCTCCATGCCAGCTAGCCATGTCCCTAAATCACAGAGTTGTTGTGAATTGTAGCTGATGGATTACCTGTGCCTAACGTTGCTGCTGCTAGATGAAAATACAAAGAGAAACAGTAAACTGCACCCCTGCGGATGATGCCACTAGGCTGAATAATTAGGATTGCACTGTGCAAATCTTGCTGTCATGTTGGATCAGAGAAGGCAGTTACACTGAGCTTCTTAAAACCTGCACAGGGCTAACAAACTACAGCTCCACAGCACCAAAATGTAGAATCCAGTCTTGCTTTCTCTCCTTTTATTTCATTAACACAAAGTTCTCTTGCAATGAGTGTCTGCAAACACCATTGTCACACCTGGCAATCACACTGGCAATGGGGATAAAGGGATTTAAGAGAGAAATGGAGCCTGAAGGGGACAGCCAGCTAACCAGGAGTTGTACAGAGCATTCCCAGCAGATATTTACTTCCCAGAGTAAACAGAAAGTCTCGGAAAGCAGGAGGTAACTTAGCACAGCCTTGAAGCTCCTCTGCTTTGCCCTAGAGGGCTGGAAAGTGCAAAGGTAGAGCTTGTCCTTTAACCTAGGTCCAGGGACCTGGCTCAGTAAGAACTGAGCCTAGTTTTTGCTTACATTAAGCCTGGTTAATAAATGCATATAAGTTATTTTGCAAATTTGCACTCACGCAGAGGTTAACGCAATCCAACAGTGACAAAAGTAAGCAAATCAAACTCTTCCCCAGCAATCATTAAAGCTACTGCTTTTCAAATGTAAAATGTAGGATTATGTTTGAGTATATACAAAAATAGGTGCTGTGTCTGTAAAATGTACATTTGCATAAAAGCCAGCTCCTTTTCTGAGAGCTGTCACAACAGGAAACTTCTAAAATAAAACCACAGCAATTAAGTAATTTAAAGATCTAATTTGTATGAATCTTCTTCAAAAATACATGTATGTTGAAGGAGAAGGCAACTGACCGTTAAAGTACAAGCCATGAGCTCACTGTGGAAAAAAAGATATTTTTAGTCAAATAAAAAAAAAATGTTTTCTATTCAAGGCTTCATATCATGCTGTATTAAATTATAAGAGTGTAAACTGGTTCTGATTTGAGGAGAAATGGCATTGCAAGATGCGATGTGTCAGAAATGTAATTGTATATTGCACGCTGATGCTCTGCTTGTCTTCATTTTGTTGGAGGCTGACCAAACTAGGAAGCTCATCATAGCCAGGATAATTTTAACCCTCAAGAGTCCAGTCCCACAGCTCTTAAACACAGAATTAATATTTTTCCCCTGTGTCATCAATACAACAACTTTTGTTAGTTAAGAATTTACAGGTGATAAATCCCCCAAAGTATAGTTACAGCCACTGGGGCTGGAGGGGAGCTCTCTCTCTGAAAATTAGACTGTAAGGATCAAACCTGCAAAAACATTAGGGGCTGAGGTTGCCCAGAGAAGCTGTGGTGCCCCATGCCTGGAGGTGCTCGAGGCCAGGCTGGATGGGGCCCTGGGCAGCCTGATCTGGTGGGTGGCAGCCCTGTCCACAGCAGGGGGTTGGAAGTGGATGGGATTTAAGGTCTCTTACAACCATTCTATGATTCTATGATTGATTCTATGACAAAAATAATCTTTTGAGAGTCCTCCCCACTGTGAAGGGAATGCTAATGGCGAGGAGGTTGTGCAGCTAAACACACGCTGAGAATCTGACTCTGAATGCTGATTGTGCCAATTCCCACATTGCCACATCAATGCCAGGAAAATTACTGACCCTGCTTCACTGAATCTCTTCCCTTCCCTTCCTCCAGGGAATGTGACATGTTCCTAACATGCATCTAACCTCTCGTGTGAGACAACAGCCTCCTTTTCTTGCAGTGTCACTGACTTCTTCTGTGCCATAACGGCCAGAGCCTGCTGTTCAGGCAGTGGAACACTGTGAAGTGCTAACAAAATCTGGTCATGTAGGAAGGGCATTCCTTTTACCTGAATTTGGACAGACTTGTATGCATAAGCTGTACTGCTTCAGCCATTCCAACACAAACTGGCATTGTCAACCTGGAGAGGAGATATAGGGTAGGCATTTATGCTGCACTGAAGAGCACTGAAAAAGAAATACCTCTATTAGCTTTGTAGGTTATCCCTATGTATCTTTTCACTGCCAAAACAGAAAAATAACTCCTGAATGACTTACCTACAGTAACAGTGACTTCTGTTTGGAGAATAGATACCTGGTGAGCTCATATTTTGGAGGTCTGAGAGTTACAAGACAATGCTGGAAAACTAGCAGACCTGAGAGATCCTCACCGTGCCAACAAAACCTCACCAGCTGTCTATGTTGTTCAGAAATAAGGCTATCTCCCACCTAGAAACTCAAAGCTTTAACTCATCATGCCCTGCTCCTGAATGTCAGTGCTCAGGAATGGAACTCTTCAGGAGAAAGACTCATAGAATCATTAAGGTTGGAAAAGACCACTAAGTCCAACCATCAACCCGCCATCACCATGCCCACTAACCACATCTCTCACTGCCATGTCTACATATTTGTGAAAACCTCCAGACAATGATTCTACCACCACCCTGGGCAGCCAGAAAAGCCAGTTCTTGATTCCAAAGCACTACTACTTATTGAAAGAAAAGTGAATGATTATTCTGAGTAGGTGACAAATCCAAAAGCAACAAGAAAAAAAGAAAGAAAACTAATAATAAAGCTCAGCAGTTCACTCAACAAATGTCCTAGAAGGCTTACTGAGATTAGATGATGAATGCACGAACTTTTTTTTGATCCTGTACTTATTTCAACCTCTACTTCAACTCTAAGCTCTTCTTTCTAACCCATAATATGGCTGTTTATTTAGTGTTGTCTGTCAGGCTAAAAGGCATTTGATGGTGGATAAAAGATTGAATGAAAAATTCAAGAGATAGCAAACTGAGAGAAGAATTCACCAAGTGAATCACTTCGAGACAGCGAGCCTTCCAGCTAGCACAAGACTCCTTCTGTCCATATACCTGAAGGTCTAATGTAGCTGGTCATGACTGCGAAACATTGACTATGGAGGGATTCTGACTTGCAGAGGTTCAGTACCAGGAGTTGGAGGGGAAAGAAAACCACATGGTCTACTCTTCTACCGAAATCAGGTTGTCAAGGGAAAATATGAAAGAAACATGCAAAACCTCATGAGACCTCTGGTTCCCTACAAATGGCTTTGTGCTTTCAACTGATACTGTTCTGAAAGTCATCTGCTGCATGTCCATTTGGGTCTGCATGCTATATCTGATACAGAATGGAATTTCTAGATTCTGTAAAGTATGTTATGAGGGGAAAATAAACAGCATGGAAAGCACCACTGTCCAGCTTAAGCAGACTTAATAAACATATTTCTCCAAGTTTTCAGCTGGTCTTGCTAGCTTGCTTCATTGACTTCATAGTGCAGTTATCCCAGCCTACAGTAGCTGAGGATATAGCCCACCACACTGCCATGTGAAAATGCTTAGTGGTACAGTTTATTTTCTCATTTGTAGACCCTGCCAACTGGCACAGCCCTCTTATGTCTTTCTTCATTTGCTGTCCTCAAAAAACATCTTTTGTGTTGTCTGTAGACATTTCACTTTTCCCTTGCCAAATATTAGCTTTCTGACTGAACACTTCCTTTGATTCCTTTTGAAATATCTTCACAACTTTACCTTTCTCCCAACACAACACCCTTTGATTTCTATTAAGCAATGTTGTATTGTTTTTACGTGCAGTATGAGTTAAAAGACAACAAGTTCATTTTTGCAAACATTTATGCATCAAATGAGTTCCAGTGGTTATAAATAATAAAGAAAAACTAAATAATGCACTCCTTCCTGTGAGTCATATGTAGGTTGGCTACTTTTCTGAATTCTCCTCCTAAAAAAAGAATTTTGCCTTCACTGAGAAGACAAAAGCATGTTGTCCTATGAAGGCACCTCAGAGCTATACAGTAACGTGTGAAAAATCATGGCTGTGCCAGAATAAGGTGTTGAAACTGCAAACACTTGTGACAGATACGGAAGGCAGTCTCCCAGTGATGCTTGTAGGTCAGTCCACCCCACAAAGGCCTGTGCCCCTCTAATGAGGGCTGAAATTAGCTCCTTTAATGAATAGATAGATGATGTTGTTCCTAATGAACTAGGTGCAAAAGTGCAGGAAATCTCCTGGGCTCACTGTCCACTCTCCATTCTCTTTGACTTTAGGGACATTTAAGGTTGCCCGCTCCTTTCAAGACACAGTGGCTTTTAGCTTTTAACTTTCAGGTTTTGGACTTTAGGGCTGATAAAATGCTAGATTATAGCCTTACTCCTTCAGAATGAACGCTAACCTGCCCACCCCCTCCCCGTAGGCACACTGATGTCAGTGGGAGGACCTAAGAACTAATATTCCCTTTGCTGTGATTGAGGGTACTAGATTCTGATGTGAAATTACATCACAAATATTTTCTTCTGTGCTTCTGTTTTTCCCATCTGTGTTCTGTGGTCTAAGGAAACCGAAAAAGCTTTTCTATCATATAAACACTATCTTACCTCAACCAGTGATGCATAGGGTACCCATACCAAACTACAACCTGACCTTCAGCAAGCCTGCAATAACTGACCCTCACGGCTGTATTCTCATGGCTTCCGGGATCTTGCATACTACTCTGGAAAGACAGGTTGGACAAATAATGGTCATTCTGCCAAAGATCATTCATTTATTTATTGTTCCTGGAACATCCAGTCATCCTGAAAGACTTCTTCCAGGACTCCTGAAAGAAGGCAACTTTACTGGTGTGGCTATGCCATGTTCTACCTCAGGTACAGCAGCTCTTTGGAAAGATATAACTCACTGGTCATGTCAGTCAGTACTGTTTGCTGCTCCCTGTTTGATCTTTTCTGCTTTTTGGGTCTCTTGTCCCCCCCAGGAACAATATGGGAATGACCACAGTGCCATGGTACAGGGCAGTGAATCAACAGTCAATTCTCAGACAGCTTCACAGCACTGCTCTGACCAGAGATGGTAAGGCCCAGCACAGGGAATTACTTGAACCTTCCACTCCCATGGCAGTGGTGGTTGGTCCTCAAGGTGTTTTAAGACCAGGCCCATTTCTAGGATATTATGTAAGGCTTGGATCACTTAGTGTGAATAAATAGCGACTCAAAAATAAACTGTGAATGTGGTGTGCGGGGTAGATGACTTCTAGCAGCAAACAAAGCAGACTTTTGATATTGAGACAAGGTGTTTCTCCCCTGGAGGATGTCATTTGATTCAGTCTACACTGGTAAAACTATTAGAGAAGACAAAATATACTGCAAAAGATTAAGAGCTAAAAAAACATTTCAGCACAAAAGCAGGGGTGGCATTGAGGCCACACAGAGAGAGCACTTCTTTTTTGCTTGTAAACACAGCACTGGTAGTTTAACTGAATGAAATGGAAACAAGTGCATAATGAAAGAGGAGCTGGGGCTGACTTTGGTGACTTCCTAATAACTGCCTGGCAAGCTGGCATAGCTGATCACTAAATGCCGTCAATCTTTTGCAGACCACAGTCAAGGAGTAAAGAGGACACAGTTCACTCAGTTGGGCATGCTTGCAGAGCTCTGAATGCTTGAGGCTTTCCAAAAAACACTGCTTTTCCTCTTCTCATCTCAGCATCTTTTCACCTCTGTTTTCTTCTAGACTCTGAAATCTATTTGCCAGTCTAGTTCTTACTAACTTCACAGTGTTAACCAAGAAGCAGAACTTCAGCTAGTTTTGATTTTATTTATTTAGTTATTTTAACATAGAGGAAATACATTCTAAGGATTTCTGGTAGTTTTTGATCTCTTCCTTCCAATGCTGAACTTTGTACTGGGTGAAACAGAAAAAAAAACCAGAAACAAACAAACAAACAAACAAACAAAAAAAAACACAACAAATCTGCCTTGGGAAAAAAAATCAGTATTGGCTGGCCCTGTGCCTTGATCCTATGACATATTTCACCTCCATTTGAGTATAGTATCTTGTGATTGGAAGACTCATGGAAATGCAATCAAATTATTCTAGTGTATATGCAATTCACACTCTTATAGCCAGCTATGGGCATCCCACAGAAATAAATCAAATAAATCTGTACAATGGGAGAAATTCATTTTACTCCGAAGATATGCAGAGCAGACAAAATATGTCTGAGACCTCTACTAAATTAATGTATCATGCATAGCAAACAGCTTGGAGAAACAATAACAATCAATACATTGAAGACAAAATATCCAAACCAGAGTTGTAAATTTAAGTGTCCCTAAAGCCACGATACTTATGCAGCAAGTCTGACAGGCCTGTAGTGCTTTTATGGATGCAGCCTTGTCATACCTGAGATTTTCACAACCTTCCTTAACAGGCTTACTGTAAGATCAGGAAGATGTCAGTAAAGGGAAGAACAGGAGAGTGCTTCCAAGGAAAGGTGGAAGGCAGTCCCATCTTATATCCTACCAAGCTGCTGTGGACTTTCAGTTTGAGATACACAGCCTCACTCCCAGTCATGAATATGTGTGCATCTGAATGTTTCAGAAGACCTACAAGCTCACCTTACTGAAGTTGCATAGCTATAGCTTGCTGTATGATCCTTGAAACACTGGTCAGCTTGTTTTGCAAGTAAAACACATAGAATCACCATATGGAATTTGAATTTCCACTAAAGAACAAAAATGCACCTACCCATTGTGGTTGTTCAGTAAATCTCCCTAGCAGGACCCAACTGTGCAGTGTTTCCTTTCTTGAGCCTGAAAAGAGCCTGAAACGATACCCATCAGAGAGGTAAACTGCCCAAACTGCTTGTTTCAATTCAGGCTTTGACTCAAAACCCTATTGACACCATTATAGCTGTCAACATTTGATACACAATACACGAATATATTTTAGCAGATGGAGAGGAATGGAAATAAAGCCAACATGCCATTGAGGCTCAGTTCAGAATTACTGGGAGGAAGAGAACTGGAAGAGGAGGGGTGCCAAGAAGGAAGTAGAGCAGAAACAGAGAAAGGAAGATAGGAAGGGAGGGAAAATCACTGCCGCCCAGTTCTGCTGAATCAAGCACTGAGGAGTAAAAGAAAAATAAACAAAGCTTTTCTTGCTGCAGCAAACGATTAAGCTTTGCTTTTGCTCTTTGTATAAAGCTCCCTCTGAGATTAGCAGGTGTAGACAAAAGGCAACATGTTTGCTTAGATTCACACCACAGCCCCTTCTTCACTGTTAGGCATGGAGTTTGTTCTCCTCCACAGGATGAACGGGATGTCCCTAATGTCACCGACAGCTCAGATGAAACAGCCTGCTAACCAGCCATTTTGAATTAATAAGAGTAATCCACATTATAAATCCAATAGCTCTATGGAAGTTACAAAATGGCACTAAAGTTTTGATAGGGTTTTGTTGTAACTAAAAATTATGGTCCTAGATTAAACAGATGTGTGATGCTACCATTCATCACTCTGTGAAGGGATGAGTACCTTTTTAAAAAAACTCAGTTACACAGCAGAAACACATATAGTAGGGACAAACTGACAGCAGAATAGTCCTTCCAACCTGCAAATGGAAACCGTATCTCTAGAATCTAATATAACGACAACTGTATTTCTAGAGTCTGATAAAAAGATGTCAGAAGCCAAGGAGGAGAGTAGATGTGTGAGCAAAAGGTAAACTGCAGATTTTGCCGTTGAGGGACCAGGATACCAAGAACTTACAGTTCAACATGTATAAAACAGGCCCATAATGTGATTTTCAGTACCCCTAGACATTTTCTAAAGAAGAACCTCTACGAATTCTCTCCCTATTTTCTGTTCCTACAGTGTTTACGAACAGAACATTTGCACTTCTTTTCTTAGACAAAGGTGATTTTTCACAAATTGTCTGCTTTTAAAGGACAAGTATATCAATTCACAACATTCACTATTCTTGTGCTTTTCTTTCTTTCTCCAAATACAAAAGAAGAATCAAAATTTAATACTCAACAGTCAACTTTTTTAGGGGATCCTTTTTCATGACATCTTTTCTGTTTCAGAGCTTTGGTAGCTCCATTTTTATAGAGCAAACTGGTTTGCCTACTTTTGGTCTCAGATTCCTATGCGCAAGCATAAGTCTGACAAACTTAATTTGTGTTAAGAAATAATTTTATGTTGTCATAGAAATCTGTGCAAGATGATCCAGGCATGAGCAAAAATGTAACAAAGGTACACTGACTGGTGCTTCTGCCAATGAAATTCCCCTTGTTGTTTGTGTCCCACTAGTGATTTCCCCACACCCTATGGCAAAAAGGGCAAAAGGATCTCCTCTTCACAGAATCACAGAATCACAGAATTGTAAGGGTTGGAAGGGACCTCCAGAGATCATCGAGTCCAACCTCCCTCCCAAAGCAGGTTCCCTACAGCAGGTCACACAAGTAGGCATCCAGGCAGGTCTTGAACATCTCCAGAGAAGGAGACTCCACAACCTCCCTGGGCAGCCAACCTCCCTGGGCATCTCATCTTGTCTGCTGAGAGGAACAATTTGCCTGGAGGGTGACTGCAGTGCCTTAAGGAGGCCACACTTTCCTGTCCAGAAGAGCGTTTGTAGCCAGTACAGTTATGCCATGGGGAGAAAATTAATGTTTTCTTTCAAAAAAGAAACAAAACTGCAATAGAAATCCCCAAAACTAATTGCAGAGACCTCCATGATACCACAGAAAGAGAGAGAATGCCTTGCTTCCACTATGCCAGGGGTCTGCTTCCATCAGCAGGAGTGAATTATGCCCACATCTTAATGTTTGCACAGCTCTTGTCATCCAGAAACAAGTTTTATTTCCATCAGAGAATACATCCAATGAATGGAACAGTAACAGGGAGAAAAAGAATCAATGAACATTGGTCATCATGACAAGTTTGTGTCCAGTTGCTTCACCCAGCACGCCTTGCCATCCTAATGACTCCCTGCCTGATATAAATGGACACTTTTGGAAATTTCTGGGCAATGAGAGCACCGAAACTGTGCTGCAACACCTGCACTCAACCTCGGCCATCAGAGACATTTACAGCCAAGACTTGCAACAGCAGTGAATACCTCTTATCCATGCCACTGCTGCCATCAGACTGACTCAACTAGATTCTTTCCCAGGGGAAATCTCGGTACATCTGCTAGCGCTGATTTGGCCTTCAAAAGGCTTTCAGCTAAAAGGTTATTGCTGTGGCTCCATGGCCTTACAAAGGGCAAAAGGGCAAAAATATTACTGCAACAAAGTCAGAAAATCTGTAACATTTTGTGCAGACTTGGGAGTCCCTCTAAGCAATGACTGGAAGAAGAGCAAAAGGATTCCCGTCCACAGTGCTCCTCTGGTGCAATTAGTACTGGAAACACTCCAAAAAGACAAGGACATGGATACATTACAGCTTCTTTTTGCCCCTAATGCTGATTAGTTGCAATATGTCAATAATTAGAACAGAGTTTAGTGAACAAATATTACCTCTTTTTCTGATGCTGTATAGTCCAGAAATTTTATTTTTCCCTTATTATTTATCATTTGAAAATATTTCCCAATAATGTCTCCAAGACCTTTTTGATTTGAAGCTTGCTCATGCTCCTTTTGCAAGTGTTAGAGACAGAGACAGGTCTGGCATCGCTTCTGATTCTTGATACGGTGAAAGCAGATTTTAGTGCTGGGTGTGCCACTGAATTCCAAACTGATATTTTCCAGCGTTCTCTGTAAAATGCATTTTTGTGGGCTATCTGTGCAGCTTTACCTTTGCTAATAAAGAAAAAGAAAGTCAGAACACAAGGGACAGGAAGACAGCTGAAGCATACTAGTGTAATGATTTATGCAGATATTGGTAGGCATTTTTGACAGGAGTCTAGTTACAAGAATCTGAATAGAAAGCCTTATTATTTCCTTCTTTTTTCAAGAAAAAGGTGAATAGGGGATGGAAAATGAACATAATTTAATTACCGTTGTTATTATTGTTGTTAGATTGTAACTGCCTATCTGCCACTTCCCCCCTATGTGCATATATACACATCTCTTTTTATGTTCACTGCCTGTCCGTAGCTTGTCTTATATATGCATCTCGTTATGTCTCATTATCACATCTCTTTCCCATGCTCTTTATAGTGCAAAACAAGGTGTGTATTTGGCTATGAAAATGCTGGAGGGGGTGTGTGCATTTTGCATGGGAGATGCTGCATTATCATGTCAATCATATCTCCTTCTCTTTCTTAGGCTTTGCAGATGAATCCTGGATGTGCCCCAGCTGGAATTCCGCTGGCACTGGAGAAGCTCAGATTTAGACACCACATTCTCAGCCCAGGTCCACTGGCTGTGATTCATATCCTGTTATCAAACAGGGACCCAACGCTTTCTTTCCAACATGCTGAAAATCTGGTTTAGAGATAAGCACATTATGTAGGTTGCTAGGAAAGGACTGTCTATGCCAGTTGAACCTCTACTCTGAGATCTCTTTTTTTCCTTTCCCCATAGGAAAGGCTGCTGCCTATTGTCCAGTCCAGCTACTGGAAAATGGGTAGAGGGGGACCACAGGGATCTAGCTCATTATTATGCACCCACTGATGCTGGCTGGGCATGCAGCTTCTACATGTTCCCCAGGCTCTTGCAGCAGCCTGTGCTCCATTAGTGTGGATACTCTCAACTTTACCATACAAATGAAGGGACACCCCAGCCTTGCAGCTGCAAGGAGGGGCAGTATATTTAAAAAGCAGGTGTAAGCACAGCACAAAAAAACAATTTCAGGGAGCTTATGCACCAGTTAAAATTCATATTGGTCAGGCTGGATAACACATATCACCATACACTAAAAAGAATTCATTCAGGGCAAGTCATTTACATCGATACATTGCCTGGGGCACGACTGACGTATTTGCAGAGTAGTGTATCAGCAAAAAGCTGGGTTGTGATGAGCAGACAGATTACAGTGGGTGACTGAAGATGATCTCCCATTTGCCTGCCTACCCGTGACTCAAAAGCCATTGCTCTGTGGGATGCATACATCATGCTTTTAGCTGGGTTCTGTGCCCAAATCTCTGCTTTGCCCACATACAGGGACCAGCATCTCCTTCACAATGAAGTAGTCTGGGCTGCAATCTGAAATCTCTGTGTTGCTTACAGCACCACCGGTAAGCTATGGAGAACCATTCTGCCCTATGACCGTTTTGAGTGAGGAGAGCACTTTGGCCCTGTGGTTCACTGGAAAAGGAGCATGGAGCAGCTGGGATTAGTATAGTGCTGAGGTCTGTGGGATGTACTGATAGCCACACATATACATATACATATACATATACATATACATATACATATACATA